>NC_055698.1:17953871-18268246 GCF_017639745.1 Melanotaenia boesemani | reverse complement strand
GATTTACTCTTTTAAATCTATGATGTTGCTGTTCAAGTCAAAGTGGTGTCTTATGTTGTATGGTTGTGTCATGCACAAGTGTATAAAAGTAGTTTCAGATCATTGCAGTTATATTTAATTTAGATACGAGGAACATAATGCGCATTACAAAGCACTGTGTCACTAAGTTTGATTCTTGTTGTAGAAAAACATAAACAAAAAAATAAGTTCAAACCAGAAACCTCTTTCCTCACATAAAGACTGAAAAAAAATGGTTCTTCGATAAATAAAGGAAAACTATTTTCCTTTCCTTCAGTTCTGTTTGGATTACGGTTTTCTTTATTGTATCTTTGCATCTTCATGACTTGGGCTTTCTTGTGTTTAAGCGCTGCCATCATAGGTGATTTTGATTTTGCAGAAAGGGAAAAAAATGATGGGGTGGAGCATGAATCCAGGGTGGGTGACATCTCTATTGTTATTGTCGTCTGAGTTGTGCAGCAGAACTGGTGACTACTAAAGCAAAGAAAGAAAGAAAGAAAAAAAACTGGAAGGTTAACCACCTTTTAAGTTTCAGGTAAGATGTGCTTTTATTCAAATATTGAAATATGTGTGTAGAAACCAGAGTCCATATCAGGTTTACAGGTCTATGCCAGAAAGGTGGGTCCCTCTGTTCTCTGGTAGGTTTTATTGGGGGAAATATTTTGTTGTTATTGTTGTTGTTTCAGTGTTGTTTGTTTTTTTGGGGTTTTTTTTTTTAAAGGAAACTTAAATTGGCACATACCTAAAAAAGACCCTTCAGCGGATTGATGTATGCAACATATATTGCCTTAAAAGTTAATTCAATTAATTAAGTAGTTTGGTTTAACAAAAAAAAAAAAAAAAAAAGTTTTGATTTTACAGCCTAGTGTTTACTAGTTTTGATTGTCCTTTTCTCACAGATATCATGCTTTGGGTTTAACCAGTTAGCCAGCTATACAGATAGTTTTCATATCATTTTGACAATGAAAATCTGAAAAGTCTTTATGTTTTATAGAACAATTTTAAGTTGCATCCAAAATACCTAAAATTCACAATGAATATTGATGCATCAATCAATGTTTTATGAATAACACATCTGTGTTATCTGCTAGATTATATCCTGTACATATAATCTAATTACTGACAAATCAAACAACAAGCCCACCCACTGTAAAACGCTTGTTTGCACACATGGTTATGACCAGCAGTGCACCCCAATAGTCCATATATTAAAAAAAAAAAAAAAAAAAAAGCTGTAAGAAATCTAGACATTTTTCCACTTCAGAAGATGAAATCCTTTGCATGACTTTTTATTTAAATTTACATTTCCTCCGATATTCTTTGACATCTACGCTGAATTATCTGACTCTGTGGCTGACACTTCAGTGTAATTTGTTTATCTGACAAAGCTAATCTACTTATTTGCTCATAAACTGCTGCGTCTATGATGTAATAATAATAATTTCCTCTTCCCTCGCAGGACTGATGACTGTTATCTAATAAACACAAGGCCAGAACTTACATTTTAATTCATCCTGCTGTAAAAAGGGCAAGTGAAAATATCTCAGCCTGTTAAGGGCGATCCACACCACATCAAGGGAAGCTTCCAGTTGTATCAAAATGTCAGACACTGAATTCAAGAGGCTTGAGTTCTTCTACATGAACGGTTGCATTGAAGGTCCGTTCTGTAACAACTCTCGGCTGATTGATCATAACACAAGTAATGGTGACATGCTGGAGATTTTTGATGATGGATCTTCCTGGTTAAGAATTCTTATTTCTGTGGTTTACTTCATTGTAGCTACAGCAGGAGTGTTGGGCAACCTGTTAGTCATGTTCCTGCTGTATTCTACTCACACCATCACTACAGGCACCATCAATTTCTTTGTTTTTAACTTAGCTTTGGCTCACCTACTCTTTTCTCTGGCCTTACCATTTTGGGCTGTGGACATCGCGATGGACTACAGCTGGCCTTTTGGTTTGGTCACATGCAAGGCTGTCTCTCTACTTACAGGACTGAATGTCTTTGCCAGCTGCTTCTTCCTGACAGCCATGAGCCTGACCCGTTATTGCTATGTGGCAACAGCCCTCAAGCCCAGTGGTTCCCTGTGCACTAGATCATGTACATTTCCGGTGGTCACAGCTTTCATCTGGGTTGGAGCACTCATAGCAGCAGCCCCTAGAGCTGTGTTTGCAGACCTGAGTCACGTGGGCATCAATAACGATATAGCATGCCTGCTACGCTTCCCAGATGGTACGGCCTGGCTTGGAGTAAACCAGCTCCTGCGAGTGGTGCTGGGATTTTTGCTGCCCTATGCCACCATCATCCTCTCCTATCTGCTTCTGTTGCGTTTCCTCTGTAGGCATAAACTGAAAGGCGGGAGCACCTCTCGACGAAAGACTGAAATTTCTAAATCTGTGGCAGTGGTAGTGCTTTCATTCTGCATCTGCTGGTTCCCGTACAATGTTCTCACACTTTGGAGCGTCCTGATCCAACTTGACATCATTGATATCAGCAAATCCTTCTACTCAGCTCAGACATACTTCTTTCCTCTGGCCAACTGTTTGGCTTTCACCAGCAGCTGCTTCAACCCAGTCATCTACTGCCTGGTTAGAAAAGAATACCGTGCAGCTCTCCAAAATGTGTTCTTCAAGCTGAGTCTGGCCATTATGTCCAAGATGCCATATGCAATGAACTCTGAGGAGGGCTCAGGGCAAGCTGGGCAGCTTGCTATTCCACTCAACAACATGTACAGTCAGACATCCCAAACTGACACGAGGAGATTCGTACCATTCTCAACGATTCCTAATGCTGTGTCACCTCTGTAAAGTCTCAACACAAAAATCACTCACTTTATATGAAATGCAAAAGATGGGATGCTTTTAAAGTTCTGACCGTGTGTTTTAGACAGCCTCACATTTTCACTTTAATGTTGTGCACTGTATATAAAATAACTGATAAGATGCATGAAACAGTATATGTTTATGTGGGTCTGCATGAAAATTAAACATTTTAAAACCTTGTAAAAACCCATTTATCATTTTAATAAAGGTCTCACTTGAAGAGATCCTGCTTTGTTTATGCCTTTTATTTATTAGTGTTAAAAAAAAACTGTACCAGTAACTACTACTTGCCTTTGGAACTATTTATATTACTTCAGTGTAGGTCTGATGTGTGGTTATCTTGGTTTAAAAGTGTACATGTGTGCAAATATTTTGCTTGTTTGAGGCAAAACCTAAAAATAAAACTGACCCAAATCTACATTGTTGACTTTGTGTTGTGTTTTTGTTTTTTCATTTGATTCTCTGATTCCTATGATCTCAAATGTTGTGGCATTAACTGAAGTCAGCCATTTAAATAGAGTAATGAGTTGATTTCTTGCGGCAGTTCATTAATATATTATGATTAAATTGAGTAATTCTGTTTAATTTGCTTGAAGAATTTTGGAAATCCTCTAATACACTTATTTTTTTGTTGCTAAAAGACATCATGGCCAACATCCTGCATCATGCAGACAGAAGTCTTTCATTATTGCAGGAATATGAAAAAAAAATCAGAATATTTCTCTGTTAAATTTCAAACTCAACAATGAAAACTGCTTTATGACATGACTTCTGTAGAAAAAAATCTCTTTGCTTCTGAGTCTGTGGATCCATCTTGCCACAAGATGGTGGTGGTGCTCAATTTTTAAAACAGAAAGCGGCCATAACAGACTAAATGGATTCATTTTGATAAGGAAAGGGTGAATCATTAGTCCAATAATTATTAATCCGGCACACTTTAAACCCATCTCAGAGGTGGATGTAAGTCAAAATAAGGAGACTTCAAAGCATTCAGGCCAGGACGTCCAGACAGCCCATAAGAGAAATGAATAAACTGAAATAAATAAAGTTCCCTCACTTCCCCTTGTTAGTAAGGGAATGATGAACAATGTGCATGCCCTTTTAAATGTTCTCACTGGACTTAACAACATATCCAGCATGTTGTCACAGCTATGCTGCTTTTTAATTTTAGCCTTCAGTGTTTTTATCTATCAAGGATTTTTGTTTTATGTTAGTGGTTTTTCATGATTCTGACTTTATTTTGCTTCCTGATATGCTAAAGGTGTGTAATTAAATTACAATACACTTAACTGAACTGAACTAAAATAAGATATACACATCTCACAGACAGGTTATGAAACAGCAGGTCTTTGGGCACAGGTTATAAAAGACAACAACACCATCCAAACAAAGCAAATGTATCTGATGTTTATCTGGGGTCTTTTGGCCATTTTTCTTCTTGCTTTTTGTGTCCACGATGCAAGGCCCACCTTATCTTTGTTTAATGCACTACTTCGTGGCCCTTTTTAAGCATCTTTTTTATATATATTTGTGGACATTCAGAGTCTGATCAGTTTATGTTTCTTTAGTCATTTTAATTTCCTTTCATTTTTGAGTCTTCAGGATCTTCATGAAACTTCTTTTTTGATTTTTTTTTTTTTTTTTTTTTTTTTTTGGTTATTCTGTGTGTCTAAAATCATTTTATTTTTGCCATTTTGTTTCCATTTGTTTATCCATTTGTGTTTCTGTGGTCATGTTGTCTTTTTTTGGCTTTTCTATCTCTATAGTCATTTATTATCTCTTTTCATGTTTTTTTTTCTGTAGTATGCGTCTCTTTTGATAGCTTTGAGTCAATTTCTTTCTTTGTAATTTGATTTTAATGATCATCTTTATAATTTTGTGTTTGCTTGTGGTCATTCTGCATCTTTTGTGAGGATTTTGTGACTTTTATGTTTATTTAGCTTAATTCTGCATCTCTTTGGACTTGACTTGCATGGTTTTTGTGGTGCGTTTTCATAATTTAGTATCATTTTATATAAACTTTGCATTTTCTTTACATTTTACAATCCATCACATACTCCTATTTGTTTCATTTCACTAGTAGGTGGTTTGGGTTTCTTATATGTCTGTGTTGCTCTGATAAGCATCACCTTGTAGACTTTTACTGCATCTACTTTATTTTATATATTTGAGCATTTTGCAAAAAAATATGATCACTTTGCATCTTATTGTGGTAATTTCACTTTTCAAACACATGTTGACAATCACAAGGCCAAAGGGCATCTTGTACATCTGTAAACGGTCTTGTAGGCCTGTTCATTAATTCCTTTGTTCTTTCATGAAAAAATTACATGGTGTAATTAACATGTTCCTACTGCAAACATTGGTTTACCTTTGCAGAAGTGCTGTAGATGTGCTAAGGCAGAAAAATATTAAACAAGTAGGACATAATGTGGTAACTAATGAGATTATTGCCGCCTTTCACCTGCCAGCTTCAAATCTAATGCACAGATATGAGTGTAACAAAGTGGGTGAAGTTGCCTTTTGCCTCATATTTTATTGTCGTTTGGTTTTTTTTTTTTTTTGGTTTTTTTTTTGATAGTTGAAATCTCTGTTGTTGATTCATCATCGTTTGCCAACTGATACCTACCGACACAAATTTGTCCATGTTTTGCTAGCAGTGCAAAAGTATATGTTGTATTTAACCTTGCTGTGCCCCCCAGTCATAATTCTAATAATTAATATTTGTGTCAAAAAGGGTTTTGAGTAAACTGATCTTTTGGGAAATGATATAGTCTAAATCAGAACAGGTGTGTTTTCAATTGTGTATACGAACAGTTATATTGTCCAACATTAAAATAAACATTCAGTATTTTCAGAAACACACTTATTTGCTTTGCACAGATGACGAGCAGATAAAGTAAGTGGACTGGGAAGATGTTCAAGGTGAGTATAGCTGAGAAGCACAATGGCTTCTTTACAATAAGAAGAAAATGTCCTGTAAATGAAAATACACAAGGATTAAAAATAGTTTAGATGGTGGAGAGATTGCTCTAAATATTTAATGTGAATTTCAAGACCAACTGGATATAGACAGAAGACCAGATCCTGCTTCAGTAAGCATACATCAATAGGCTATAACATAAATCTGGTCCTTTCATTTGTTATAGTTTATAAAATTTGGAGATCTTAAAATAAAGTAACTTTAAAGAAAGGGAACAGAACAGTCTACATGCTTGTTTTCAGTGGGTTTGACACAACAAGTGCAGACTGAAGCTGACAGAGGAGTAACGTAACCCTTCTGAAGGCTTGTGTTAAAACTGTGTAAAGGTAAATGACCTCAAAACTCAAGATAACAACAAACAAACAGTTAGGCATTTATTAATTTATTGAAATCACTCAGAAAAATCACCTGAAATATGAATACATTCCCGTTGTTCAAACAAAAATCATAATCAAGTATACTTACACTAATATTAATTACAAGCGCAATCATACCTACAATAACTACTATAATAAATAAAACTACCAACAATTAACATCCACCACACAACATCAGGGGGTCTGGAGGGTATGGCTTATCAATGGGGGCATGGCTTATTTCAAAAGAAATGTCAAGTAAATGAAGGTATTACATCCAGTAGGCCAGATTCAAGTTAGAAATCCCACCCACCATATATTTGTGACACAGCAAGTCAATTGAGCAGAATGATAGCTGCCAAGAAAAATAGTGTTTCATTCCAAAATGCTATACATCCATTTTAGAAACATAAATATGTTGATTGATGTTATATACCCTTACTCAAAATATAGAATATAAATAATTTTATCTATTAGGTCCTGCTTTAGCTGCAGCAAAGTGGCAGTTTTCCCCCTCGATTCGACAAAGGTTCATACATCATCTGTAAACATAAAGCACTTTCTCTAATATCTTATTCTTAAAAGTTTTGTTACAGTAGATAATTTGTTCAGTTTTTCTTTTGGATCAAAAAAAAAGCTCTTGTAACTTTTATGTGGCAAACAATGAAATAAGGTGTAAATTAAACCATTTGTAAGGACAAGACAAGGGCAAGGAGTGGCATTTCACATGTGCTTTGCCCTCTATTCAGCTGTAACACTAAATCATTTTAGTATTTTGTGCTTTTGGCATTAGGATGTTAGAAGTTACCTCTGTGTTCCTCACAACACCTGAGAGTTGGACAGATACCTATAATGCATTCAGTCAAGGAGATTTTAATGACTGTGATGGTAACGGCACTTTAAATAGGATGAACATTTTAGAAATGGCAATAATACACACAACCAAGATTTCAACCTGATTTTCTTCCTTACAGTTGAAAATGTCTCTTTTTTTTTTCCTTCTTCTTCTTTTTTTAGAAATGGAGGTTTCTATCCACTCAGGTTGTGAGCAGATCACCAGTGAGGATGATTTCAGAGGTAGCGCACTGTACCACTGCAGTTAACACAGAGAAACCTATAATAATACATGGGTATATCATATAGTTATATCTTGGAAAACATTTCTCACAGACTATGAATTGCAGCTTCTTGTAAAATGAAAGCATAAGTGCAGTATAAGTTTTCAAAATACTGTATTGCAATGCAGGCCAAATATATAAACAAATATTTCCCCAAAATAAAGAACTTAAAACTGCAATCCAGCGTTGTTGAAAGCACCGCTGCTATTTTGGTTACACAACATAGGCAAGCTAGTCTAAGAGTTCACCTTGTGACTTCATCTAGAGCAGAGGAGAGCTGGGAACTTGATCAGCTGTGAACCACCCCAACCCTGGCCCCAACCCCAGCACCGTCCTTTCTGGATTGCAGCATTAAGAGTCATCATCATAATATAAGAATTAGTTTTTGCCACAACTTCAACATGCCTTAAGGCCTACCCTTAATTTAAATACATTTTACATATAAGAATAGATATACATTAAGCTATTTTATACATTTCTGGTAACATAAACATTTAACTTTGTATAATTTATCTTGAAATTAAATGTCTTTTAAAGGCAAGAGGTTATGATAAATTATATCAACCATAAAATTTGTCATGTAAATAATTCTAACATAGAGTTAACCAACACACTGCTTATTAGTTCATCACCTGACTACAAAAAGGACATTTAATATACAAAGTTTACAGGATTTTTGTTTTTTGTATTGGCATTGTTAGTTTTGGGCCTTGTGGCACAGGCTACTAAGGCAGTCAAATGCTATGCACATATACTTACATGTGGCTGCATCTTATTCTGTTTTCACTGCTTCTCCTGCGTTTTCCGTACTTTTCTATGCACACTCATTTTGTAATACAACATGCTCTAAACTTTTCTGGAAAAAACAGAAGAGTCAGCAGGTTGGATTTTTTAAAAATCCTAACAATAAGACAGCCATGTCTTTGTATGTTTGTACATCAAGATATTGTGTGAACTTGTTGTTCCATTTGAAAAGCACATGCAGAACTAATGCACATTCTCCAGAAACATTAAATACAGCAGATGTGTATTTCACTACTTGCTATATTATGATTTGTTTGCAAGTGCACATCTGTTTTATAATTATTAATTAAAATTAGTATTTTATCTTTCAACCCAGTGTTACAAAGTGACTCATTAGAGTACAACAGATGATGTAATTACCATTACTTAAAATGGATTACTTCTGACACTTTTCTAGATTGATGCCATCTCTCAGATGTTTGCAAAGCTGCTCATCTGGTTTTCTAATTGTTTATTCAATATTTCAGCCAGGGGAAATAAAGGTTTCTAAATACTAATTTTATTCAATGTCCTTCTTTTACTTAATAAACAGACAACTCAAGAAAATAAAGACATTAAAATGACATTCATTTTAAAATAAACTAATCAAATTCTTGCATTAAAAAGCTGAAATCATCAAATTTTTGGCATCATCCATTGAGTTGCAATCTAAACATAGGTTGTCATAAGCTGTGGGAGTATAAATCAAATCAGATTTATAGTGGTGCTGATGATGTCCGTAAAATTTACAAATACAAATACAAATACTTCTTTCATTGGATAGAAAAAAATAATAAATAACACAGACTTTTTTTTTTAATCAAATAGTATCTACAGCCCCAGTTTCTAGCACAAACATGGCAGTGTCTGCAGCAATCCAGGATGGCATCACTATGACACAATCGGTATTCGTACAAGCTGAGCAGAGTGAATAAAACTGTCACCTCGATCTGTTCTCTCTACCAATGTACCACTTTGTATCACTGTTTTGAAATGTAAAGTATACCATTTTATGATACCATAATTATCATCTTTATTGATATTATTACAAACTCAGATTCAGTATTTCCACAGTTAAAAAGGTTTAGGACATTTGAGAGGTGTGTTTTTCCCACACACTGAAAGTCAAGGCTGTACACTGTGTGCCGAAGGAAAAGGCAAAGCAACAAGAGGATTCAGATTGTACTTAAAGCAGCTGATTGTAAGACATGTTTGGCATCTTTTCAGGTGAGATGGCTCGAATATAAAGGATGCAAAAATCAGTATTATACCTAGCTTTGAATGCTAAAATATCTTTAACAACAGTTGTTTGATCAGTACCAAATAGTTAAAGAAGTCTTTGTTTGGGCCCTGCATCTGAGAATCATTGATGGCAAATCATTTAACTTCCTTGTTGTTCCTTGAAGGCGTCATCATGAAGGGATATTGTGCTTGTTAAAAGCCTCATTTTTCATTTTGTCTACAGCTATTTGAGAAGCTGCTTGTGGGTGGGAAAATCTTGAATCCGTCTTCATCCCACTTTTTTATACACCTCCTCCAACCTTCTCCATTTAAGTTAAAGAAACTCATTAGGTACAGTATTGCCATTGTTGTGGCACTGGCTTATATTTCAACATGTGCAGAAGATTCTCTGCACACATTGGTCCTCATGCTAAGATGATTGTCAAGTTCTGGTACAGGCTAAGTTTGAATATGTGCAAAGTTCTTTTATTATTGTTATTTTTTCTCATTTATTTAGAATGTAAGATGATGCAGTAGTCCTGCTGGATCCACTGCAGAGATTAGTCTTGATAGGGTTTCTGTAGGAGCTTCTAAATCGGCCATCTTACACAGAAGTGACCATCATGAACTCTGGTCACTTTGGAATTGGCAGTCAGGATCCTGGGAGCCCGCCATAGCCGTGGCTGATAGACTGAAGGGAGAAAAAACATGTACTGTTACCAATTTTCTTCATTACAGTTTCATTAGAAAGCAAGTCTAATCAGCATGTAGAAATCAGAGTGGTGAGAAATAGGAAATAGGTAAGTAACAAAGATAGAACAAGAAAGGCCATTTGAAGTGAGATCACATAGGTATTGTGGGACGCAGCGTTACCAAAGGCAGGCATTAGTGGTCTGAAACAAACTGACAATGGCTCAGGTAATTTAAAAAGAGAACATTTAGAGAAGGTTTAAAGCAGGAATTCAAAGGGCAAATGCAAAGCTTAGTGAATCAGAAAGGTTAAGGATGAAATAAAAGTTAGGGGGTTGGTTGCACAACATCTATACATTACTCCTTTTCTTTTCAATGGCAGCTGGTAATCAGCTAATAGATTAATTACTGCCACTTTATTAACTGGACTCAGTTAAAAACTTTGATACTTAACATGTTCATTTCCTGCTGCTGTCCGTACAAAAAGAAAAGTTATAATGTTGGCTGCCGTTTTAGTATTGGCTCATCATCTGCATACTTTTACCCCTTGATTTATTACTGCTTCTTCCATGTGATTTATTAATGAACTAATGTAAGTGAACTAATGAAACACTTTCTGTAACTTCATGCTAGTACTCTGCCTATGTTAATATAAACACAGACAGCCTTTTGCCTTCCTTTATTGCTACTGTACTTTGTTGCTATTTATAGCAACGCCTTTGTTAGATGATTCTTATGACAGGGCTGCATTGGGAATATGATCCTAAGGGTTTGCAGTAATGGTCAGAAATTCTCACAAAAATATAACCATGGAGCATGCATGAACTGTAATTACATTCCTCCTTATGAGGATTTTGTGGCTTGTTAAAGGAAGCACTTGAGCATAACATCTGTGCTCATGTACAAGCACTCATTAACTCTTTCCTACTGCTTGTGATAGTTTAAAGGACAAATTCATGGGACTTATTGAAGGATATAAAGAAATAATCTGTATGGATGTCTTGATTGGATTTTGAGTCACGGATGATAAAACATTTTACATAATGCAAGAAAAAGCAATTCTGCTTCAGTTGACAGAAATGAAAACATAAAGAGGGAAAGCAGCTTCAGAATAGAAAAAAAAAGCAGAAAAAAAAGACAAAACACAAAAACACATGAATGAGTACAGGTGAGACTTTCCAAACCAGAACTCACTGATGACAAAGATCTTTAGAAAACATCTTTGGTTCAGATGCAGTTTGTTGCTAGATTGTAAGTGGACTGCACATGAGATGGTTGCCATCTCCAATTTGACCACTGATTCTTACAAAATGCTACTTTAAACCTTTTTAAGCTGGATTTGGCTTAAATGGACTAAAAAGTCAAGACAAAGCATTTACAGTTGGGACAGCTACAGGATGCTTTTATGAACTTCTGAGGCTTATTTCACTTCTGCTATTTTAGTAAAACTATAATTTGGCTAATTTATGAATCCCATTAAAGGGTAGATTTTCATTTGTTGCTGACCTAAATGTTTTCAGCTTTTTCCTCGTTTCCTCATCACATTTGTTTATTCACTCGACTGGAATTGTACAAATGGATGTTGTAACTTTTTGTCCGCTGTGACTATTTCTTTGAACTAATATCTTTAAAGGCTAGTCTTCAAAAAGAATTGCCTATTCTGAAAGAACAAGATTTCTCAACACTTTCATTCTTCTTTAAAGAGACCCCAATGGCCACAGCACTCAGTCTTTACCTCAAGCTGTACTACTTCCAGCCCTTTGAATCAAAGCTTGAAGACTAATCCTGCAGAGCCATAATTAAACTACCTCACCAGACTATAATGGGAAGCACAGTTTGAATGTTTATTCCCATCACACATTATTTGTTTTCAATGCCTGGTGTAAAAACACACTAAAAGCAGGCCTGGCGAAGACACATTTCTATATTTGGTTGCTTTTCAAGACAATTTCTTCTATTTGCTTGTGATATTGAGAGCTGCAAAGGAGGAAGGTGACAGTATATTTCAAGGATAGCAAATGCTGCTTCTCCTGAGTTATTTCAGCATGAACAGCCTCTTCACCTGCGTCACAGTTCAGCCCACGTAGTGCATTCATGAAGCCGAATTACACTGATGCTGCTAGTGAGTCACGGTTCTTTTAATGATGAATGTGTCGTTTAAAGTAAATACCATCTAGTCTCAGTGTTGAAGACTCACTATTCCCTCACAGAGTAGATTAACCTGCATTAATTCAGGTCATGATTCCTATGGTCAGCACTGTTTTTCCCCCTCAGGTGTGTGCAGGATATGGTGAAATGTTATTTCAGATGTGACATTATGTGCATAGAAGGATGGGAAGTTGGTGACATGCATGACAGCTGCAAACTTCTCAACCTGTGCTGGTTTTGTGCAAATGCTCTGGATATGATGCAAGAATGAAAAGCAAGCCGTTTTAGAACATGACTGGTTTCGCAGATAGGGATGATAAAAGACGTAGACACAGGCACAAACCTGGTCTGTGAGGATTCGAGGCTTAATATCAGGAATGGCACCCCCTCTCAGCTCATCTTCCACAGCCAAGAGTCTGACAACAGGGAAATAGAAACACACATACCGGTTGAGAAAAGTAGAATTAATAAGCCGGTGTTCAGATTTACTGTAGGATTGTGTGGCCATATGATGATATTAAGTTCCTGACATGTTTGTGGACACATTCAGCTATCCTCAGAGCTTCCTGAAGCTGAATCTGAGCTTCTTTCAGATTTAGCTGTTGAGTTACATAACATGTGAAATGAAAGTGAAGGATAGTGAAATCTGCCCCAGTCTATTAATAGGGTTGAAATGACACTTAAACTCTGTTATTTAAGGCTCATTTTTTCTTCATGTATACATAGCTATGGTCAAAATCACTCTGGATTTGTTTCCTCTTGTCTTTTCCATAAAGTATGAATGTAGCCTAATTTCAAAGTTTTATACTAACTAAGTATAGACTGCATAACATTTAGTATTATTCACTGTATTTCAATAATCTGCTATTTTAGGAACTGGGTATAGTGAACATTTCACCGTGTTAAGTGTTTATTTTTAAGACCACTGGTACAGTGGTCCCATTCTTTGAATATTGTGCTCTGTTAAAATGGGCACAACAGCCTTATTTCCTATAAATGTACAGATTTTAATGTTATACAACCTTTTGGAAATTCAAGTAAATCATTGTTGGGTGGACAAAAGAGGGCAAAATTATACCAGATGTCAAACATCAGATGGTAGAAAACAGTGCGGGGACACACACACACACACACACACACACACACACACACACACAACAAACTCTTAAAAAAAAAAAAAAAGCTGGGAAATATCCTAAAATATAAATCTCTAATTTATTTCACAAACACACATGCACCAAAATGTTGCAAATGTTCTACAGGTCTGTTGTTGAAAGTGCAATCAGCTTTGCAGCAATCTGCTGGGGCAGCGGCATCAGAACCAGAGACTTGAAAAGAATTAACAAACTGATCAAGAAAGCCGGTTCTGTGCTTGGAGTAACTCTGGAGCCGCTGGAGTTGATCATCAAAAAAAGAATTCTGTACAAGCTGATGAAGATAATGGAAGATCCTTCACACCCTCTACACAACGCCGTGACGAAACAACAGAGTGTGTTCAGTGGGAGGCTTGTTCAAGTCCGATGCAAGACAGAGAGATACAGAAGATCCTTCCTTCCAGCAGCTATCAGGCTGAAGAACAAAGCCCTTAATTAATTAATGTGATTGTTTTACTAAAAAATTACTACTACTACAATATTGAATTTCCCTTTGGGATTAATAAAGTATTTTTCATTCATTCATTCATTCATTCACATCAAAGGAAATCAGTGTCTGCACTGATCAGCTTGATTTAAAATAAAAAAAAGAGTTAAGACAAAGGCACTATATTATATAATTTCATTTTAATTACAGTTATCAATAATTTTGGGAAATGGGGATACTAACTTGCTGTATTTCACAAACAATTTGTGTCTGTCCTTGCAGAAGACAAGATTTCCGCAGCTCAACAGTCCCTAAGTGTTGCTTTCATCTTTTTCCTACTGACACTGAATGGAGCATTAATAGGAGACAGATCTACGCAGACCAGAGTCGACTTTTGGCTATTGTGAGTCATGCAGAATGATGTCTGGCATTTTCTTGCTGAAATAACCACCGACCTTCTGGGAGACGATGCTACTTTAATGGTAGCATATCCCAATGTACTCCAATGTATCATACAGTCACCCATGAGCAGTGATGCACCCCCATCCCATCACAGATGCTGGCTTTTGCCTGAAGGGTCTTGTTTGGTAAGTGAAACTCAGGGTTTGTATTGACTAAAATGGGAACTCATCTGTTCACAGAAACCATGTTCAAAGTCTTTTTGTCCATCTGAGATTACCTTGTGCCCAGAAAATTGAGATGTTTCTATACAGAGCTCATACATGATTTCCTCTCTGAATTATACAATTTCAGATCAATTGCATCTCTGAATGCTGCAGCAGACTGTGTTATGTGTCCACTTACTTCAACTTAAAGTAGTCCCATGCACATTTGGCATTATTGATCATGGTTGCTTAATGGGTACCCAACAGTGGCTTCAGTCTATAACCTTCATGAACTGAGATTTATCCAGACTACACCTTTTCATCATATTATCTAGAATGATTGATTATCATAAACATTTATATGGTGAACCACAGCCTTTCTATGGTTGGAAAGACAGAACCTTTGGAGACTGCCCCTTTTATACTGAATCATGGCACCCTCACCTGTCAAATTAATCTGCTTTTAGAATGTATTAAGTGCGTTACTGGTATATTATGTACTGTATTTTTTGTTTGTTTGTTTGTTTATGAAAAGCTGATGATACCATTACTGTGTTTATTTACATGTTTATTTACAATTTCCCTGTAAATAAAAAAGCTAGCAAGGATGCCTCAAACTAAACAAGATGTATGTTCATGGGAAACCTGATGTACAGTCCTTGAACTCAACAGCATGTGACATGATATTAAAACCTTGTGAGAACAAGGCTGCTCCAGTTAAGACAGATCAAGAAGTGCAGGATTATTCCTCCAGCTACATCAGCTGGAAAGCCTCCTTCCTGACAACCCAGCTCTGCCCTGATTAATTAATGTGATGACTTCTTGTTTTCAGGCCCTTAGCTGCATTATCTACTTTAATACCAAGAAAAGGATAACTGATAAACTTTTCCCTCCATACTGAGACCAAATACTATAGTTTACATTTTAGCAGAAAAAACTGTAACAACATTTTGGTTGAGGGCTTACTGGAAAAGAAACAATGCTTCTGAGGTTTTATTTCCTAAACTTTACATCTGTCTTTTCAATTTCTGGCAATATGGTTAGATAGCACTTTTACATATAATAATAATTAAGTACCTTCTCCTAAAATGTTGAATGGCATTTTTGTGGTAAAAAGTTATTAAAATAAAGCTGACTTGACCATTTTTTTAGCAATGACATAATCTGATATAAATCTTAGTTATACCATCATGCAGCTCATCTTATCTCAATCTACTGTGCGAATCAGGTACTTGACTCTTTCATGATGGAGATACTGCAGCTTGTGTTTACAGTGGCCTCTCTACAGTAAAGAAACCAACATCTTTTGTAAATAAATGTGACAACTGTGAGCCACAGAGTACACCTTGAGTGACTGGGGAAGGGCCATCTGGACATTTTTTAAACTGTAAATGATTTGTGATCCTTCCATTTGGATTTTTCAGTGGTTAGCAACAATGGCATTTCCATGTTGATAATTTGCAATCTGTGGCCACAAATTGGTAGTCTGTGCACACGGAACTGCAAACAGCTTTTTAAATTTGAGGACAAAGAACTGCGCTGATATTTGCAGAAACATGATTAATCTGGTTGAAGTTGAAGGTTCTCCCTGTTCTTCCAGGTTCCAACAGCAATAACAAACCCAAAATGTGAAGTGAGTTGAAGAATGCAGTGGAAAAAAACAAAAGACCTGCTTTATTTAATACAAACACACACACACAAAAAAATGTATAAACAGCAACTTTGTTGGTTTTAGGGGGAATTATCTTGAAATAGGAAAACATCTGTCAGTGTGCTGGCTTCATGCATGAACAAGCATCTTGGTGCTGTTCCACAACAATTTGGCCCTGTAATCTAACAAAGTTGGACCAAGTAATATTTATGCATCACTTTCAACACAGCGAAAGTCTGAACTGCTGCTGTAACTTTGATTGATGAACACACAGTAGCAGTGTGTTCTTTGTTTGACACATGAGCAGCTGTTCAGGGTAATTCAATGGATCCATTTGCTGCCCAAACTTTCTTCCTGTACGGTTTTCCTTGCCATTAACTGGTGGAGTTATTTCACAGAGCTCGAGCCCATGAAAAAGACTAAATGTTCACTAATGCG
Organism: Melanotaenia boesemani; assembly: GCF_017639745.1. NCBI lineage: Eukaryota > Metazoa > Chordata > Actinopteri > Atheriniformes > Melanotaeniidae > Melanotaenia > Melanotaenia boesemani. Next base: position 18,251,831 of record NC_055698.1, on the reverse strand, counting down.
TTGTGTTTCCAGCTGAAGCCCCTTTTCTCACACACTGCAGATTGCACGGAGATGATGCAGCATCCCAACATGAAGTGACAGCTTTGATAAAAAAATAACATTCATTACGTTAAGTGCAAATAAATCATCACTAGCAAGAAACCAGTCAGAGGAAAGTTTTCGCCATTTCTATCTACCACTGCTACACCCACAATGCACCTTTGTAAAAAAGCTGATTTAACAGCATTATGAAGATTCGCCTGTCTAAAAATAATGCAAGTTAAGTTTTTCTGAAATGTAGAACTATTTCTTTAAACGCTCTCATCATTTAAGTTGTATTTTTGTGGTGAATACAGTCACATAACATGTTGTTTTGGTTTTTTTTTATGGGACACACTTTTAAATCAAATGGGGAAATATCTCAAACTCTTGCATATACTACCAATTAGTGTATGTTCTTCTTAACTAAAGTACAGCATATCTAGGCATATGTATTTCTTTAAGTAAATATGTCCTTTTCTGGCTTTTTTCCTGTAGAGTGTTTATAGCTGATAGTTGTCATGATTATGAGCATATGCATCATTTTGCTTTTAACACAGTCAACTTATATGGGGCACTTTTTTTTTTAAAGCTAGTGTATAATTTAAACTTTACTGCTAAATTTTTGTGACATTCATCTGAAAAAAAAAAACCAAATATTTATTTAATGAATTTGGTGCAAAAGAGGCAGGCAGGCAGTAAATAGCACAGCCTCATGTATGCCAGCGCTAGTTCACCTGCTAATGATGCCTTTGATCTGAGAGTCCTTCTCCAATTGCTGCTGCTTCAGACGGCGCTCGCTGTCTTCAAGGCGGTTCTGATACTGCTGCAGGATCTTGCTGGTCTGCTGTTCCTGGCTAACAAGTCTCTGCTCATATTCTTCTAACTTGCGATGGGACATCTTCAGCCGTTCCTTCAAAGAATGAATTTCTTCCTCATATTCTCTCACCTAGATGAAGGAAATTATATGATTTTATGTTTTCACTGGTGGTTGGTCACAAATACCCCATATGAAATTACAATTTTTAACACAAAAAAATTTAACATAGTCACTAGTGACATTAATGCTGCTCTGGAAAACTCACATTTTTTCAACCTGCTGTTAACTCATCATAAAAAGTGAGCAAGTGTATCTTGTGAGGAGGGAGAAAATGGTGCTGACCCTGTCAAGTCTTGATTCGTCCATACTCTTAGAGTACTCTTTCAGCTGGCCCTCGCGGTCCGGCCGCAGGCTCTCGATGTCGGCAGAGAGATGTGGCATGTTGGACACCCAGGCAACTGTCCGCTCATTCATAGCCGGGGAGTTTCCCTGCAACAAAAACATGAAGTTATGATTGTCAGAACTTTTGTAGAGAGAGACATTGTGTCTGAACTGCATCCCTGTAGAAATGTTTTTTGTTTCTTTATTCATTTTCTCTGCTCTTTTTGCGGATGATGTGGTTCTGTTGGCTTCATTGGGCCGTGATCTTCAGCTCTCACTGGAGCAATTCGCAGCCGAGCGTGAAGCGGCTGGGATGAGAATCAGCATCTCCATTCCGAGACCATGGTCCTCAGCCGGAAAAGGGTGGAGTGCTCTCTCCGGGTCTGCGATAGGGTCCTGCCCCAAGTTGAGGAGTTTACGTATCTCGGGGTCTTGTTCACGAGTGAGGGAAGGATTTTGAAGGAGATTGACAGGCGAATCGGTGTGGCGTCTGCAGTGATGCGGACTCTGCATCGGTCTGTCGTGGTGAAGAGGGAGCTGAGCCAAAAGGCAAAGCTCTCGATTTACTGGTCGACCTACGTTCCTACCCTCACCTATGGTCATGAGCTGTGGGTAGTGACCGAAAGAACGAGATCGCGAATACAAGCGGTAGAAATGAGTTTTCTCCGCTGGGTGGCCGGGCTCTCCCTTAGAGATAGGGTGAGAAGCTCGGTGATCCGGGAGAGGCTCAGAATAGAGCCGCTGCTCCTCCACATCGAGAGGAGCCAGATGAGGTGGCTCATGCATCTGGTTAGGATGCCTCCTGGACGCCTCCCTGGTGAGGTGTTCCGGGCACGTCCCACCAAAAAGAGGCCCCGGGGAAGACCAAGGACACGCTGGACAGACTACATCTCTCAGCTGGCCTGGGAACGCCTCGGGATCCCTCTGGATGAGCTGGTGAATGTGGCTGGGGAGAGGGAAGTCTGGGTTTCCCTGCTTAGGCAGCTGCCCCCGCGACCCAACTCCGGATAAGCAGCAGAAAATGGATGGATGGATGGATGGATGGATGGATGGATGGATGGATGGATGGATGGATGGATGGATGGATGGATGGATGGATGGATGGATGGATGGATATTCATTTTCGTGGAGATAGCTTTGGTATTTTTCTTCACAGATTACTTTACATACTGGGTTTGCTATATTCACCTGTTTATTGGCAACTGGCTTAAGCAGATGCTGTTGTGGTGGCTGCAGCTGTGACTGCTGAGGTTTCTTGGTGCTTTTCGTGGGTGTGTCCGTCGACTCCTCTGCAACTGCTGCTGGAGGCTGGTTCTCTTTGGCAGAGCTCGTTTGAAACGGGAGCCCAGGAGCTGGACTGTCTGTCACCGACAGCTGCGCATCCTGTTGCGGCTGCTGCAACTGCTGCTGCTGCTGCTGTGGCATCTGCTGAGTTTGGCGAGATTTTGGCTGACTGCCACTGAAGCTTGCATCAGAGGAGTCGAGGAGGAGGTTCCTGCTCTGTGGGCGAACCTTTGGAGGAGTGGCAGTGGCTGGTGTGTTAATGGAGCGCTGGGACTTGAGGTGCTGAGGGGCGATGGATGTCTGGCGGACAGGATGAACGGTAGTCGGAGGTGTGGCCAAGGAGGCAGGGGTGCCTGTGCCAGTGCCTGTCTGAGATGTGACTCCCATTAGATGCTGCTGCTGCAGAGATTCCTAAGAAGGGAAAAAAATTCAGGCAGATGATTACAAAAACTTTGACAATTCACGTTTGCTCCAACAAAGTTAAAATAAACAAAGTCCAGATGTAACCATTTTTCAACAACAGCAAAAAACAAATACACTTCAATAAAATATGTCCAATCCCATCTTAGTGGATGACAAAAATATTTAACTTTCACACATAATGACTTGGAAAGTAAAATTACCAGATTAAACAACAAGACAACATCATCTAATTACATAAGACGCTGAATTGCCCCTTTTTTGAAGCACACCAAGTATAGCCATAACAATTAAATTTGCCAAGCTCATAGCAGAACATTAGATAAAATTAGAACAAATCCAATGCTGAGAGCTAGCAGCAATGGCAGGACCCCCTGCTGTGTCTCCTCACATCATTAGTGTTTCTGAGAAAAAAAAAAAAAAAGAACTTGAACACAGCACAAAACCTCCTACTCTCACGAACAATCTCCGCCTGCTCAAGAGGACAGAGCTTTGAAATGCAACATGAAGTAAGAGTCGTACATTAATACAAACAAACAAAACATTATGTGTGTAAAGTCAGGTCATTATGAGTTGACTTTTTAGTGTCCAACAAGGTTTTATCCCAGTTAGGTATGTTTTTTTAATGTGCTTAGACTCATATTTATGGATTGTTTTATACATGTAGTAAGCATTTAAATCATGGGTCTAAAAATAACCCAGTTAATGTCCTATTAGCCAGTTTATTTACTAACCTAATAAGCCAAGAGTGTTCTCATTCACTGACTGACCCGACAAAAAGGAGCTGACTGGCTCTGATGGAGCCAGCAGTGCTGTATAAACTGAGAGGACATTGCCAGTAGATTTTGATTGCCTTGTACCAGATTGTACCAATATAACCAAATAAAAAAGGGATAATCAATGTGAAACTGCATTACGACAAGTTTGTAAGATTTAAAATAATAAATGGTATAAATATACTTTTTTTTATTTGGGAATGGAGACCTCAGGCTTCGTGGTATGTTTTACATTTGTCATACATAAAATCTGAACCTGAAGACAGCATGGTACCCCAGTTAACTAGAGTGGTATTTTATAAATAGAAGCCTATATGAATCAACAGACAGATAGATCAGATAACCAATAGAAAAGGCATTTAGACTTTTTACCCTGGCTTTGAGTTTAGTTTAAATAATTTTTTTACTACAAGAAAACATGTTCTGACTCATCACCGTCTCTCAGATCTTGTATCCTCATACAGCCTGTTCAAGATTCTTAGCTTAAGACAAAGAGCATCAGAGGATAACTGCAGAAATATGTCAGGATAAGTCAGGATTCTTTACTTTTTTCTCATTAATCTCTGTTATCTAATTTCCGTTTTTGCTAATTAGTTTTCCTATTTTAATTTTCCATTTTCTGTGTTTATATATTGTTTGATCTTTAATTGCAGTGTGAAACCCTGTGTGACCCTGTTTTGATTAACATTATAAATAATGATTATCATTATTGAAGGATGGATAGAGATTGACAATTAATTCATAATGCACTGTCCTGACTACACCGTCTGTATTAATAAGCAGGCGGCTTGTGATGTTTGTTCCATTAATGCCCACGCTGCAGGACAGAAATAGCTTGAGATTACAGGACAGCACCATTAAACACTATAATTTTACTCAGACGCTTCATAGTAAACTTATCAGTGTGATGGATCAGCAGTTCATTAGTACACCAGCAAGTCACAGCCGCAAAGTTCACTACATGTTCTAATCTATTTCACAAAATACCAGCATCACTTTCATGACACTTTCATTAATGTAAAAATGCGTTCAGTTGTGTTTGAAATATTTCACAGTGAAGATTGTTTCTTGACTGAACATGCCATAAGAGATCTGCTGGACACAGATGGGTAAGGCTGATAATGAAAACATGTAGCATCAGGATTCGCGACACTTTCATCTGCTCTGTTGAACAACAGCTAATAATCAGGATTTATGAAAACAAGGGAACACAGGATGATGGTTGTCAAGCACTCTGCAAAGTTCAGCAGAGCAGCTGGGTGAGCTATCTGGGTCTGGTGAGTTGTCTATAGCATAACAAGTGCCTCTAAGCTTACCGTTGCATTTGCATATTCTCAAACACCGACTTTTATTACACATTCAACTGGAATCCAACTGCTTTCAGCAGCTGAATCGAAAAGAAAGGAAAAAAAAGAAAGGAAATAGAAAGGCTCAACTATTTTTTACACCACATCAATTGGTGTGATAAGTTACTCTGATAAAACATCAACCTAAACACCATCCCAATATTTATCATTTTTCCTAACATAATTTGCAACATATTGTAGTATTGCTTATTTTATATGAACTCTGTCAGGTTCATGGACAGAGGCTTCAGTTCCTCATACAGCTGACCCAGGTCCGAATCCCAGACTGGAGTCATTTGCTGCATATCCCCACCTTTCTCTCTGGCTCATATAATAAAGGCCACAAGAACCACAAAATATGAAACAGCGCTTTCCATTTCAATAATTTCTATGTTTATAAATTGAAGAGTTATATAAGGTGTTTGATCACTACTTTTAATAAAAGATCATAAATAAACCCCCCCTGAAAGAGTGCAACATTCATGAACAGAACATGAATAACATTCAAGTATTAAAATGCTGATAAAACAATCAGAGATTTTCATGATTATTTACATATAATAGACAACAATTGTTCAAAACATCACAAGGCAGAGAACTGTATTTTACTTAGTTGTGGAGTAAAATTGTTTGTGTTCAGGATTTTTAGCACAAGGAGCAGCAAAAATGACTCCATCCCTAACTTAACACACATCTGTGAAATAATATTACATTAGCCTCAGACAAGCAGTTATAACCTGCTCATTTTTCTGAATGTCTCACGGAAGTTCATCATCTTCCCTGGATGCCAGAATTTGCAGAACCTGGCCAAGTAAACGGCAGAAGAATGAGGAAAACAAAGCAAACTGTATTCTAGCTGAAAGGATCACGCCAATACCTACTTTATTATTCACATGTAAAGACAGTCTTACTGAGTTTCTCACTCCCGCTGATGTTCTCACACCGTGCTGATGTATGTATGATGAATCCTGGCAGGACAGATCCCCATGAGAATGTAAGTCTCATGATTTCAAAATGATGTTAACTTAGTTCACAGCTAGAAGGTGACCAGATATTTAATATCTGTAGTTTGCATTTAGGATTTCACATCTAAGAAGTGGACTCTCGCTGTGTATGCTGTGGTTGTTTCTGTCTATCAGGGTGTTGTGTGGACACATGGCTAACGTCTGACAGCAGAAAGCACTGCTCATTTTTCAGAGGTTTTACAACCTAATTTTATTTATATGATCATAGCTTGAACCATTTACGTCTGGGTAGTTAACACAACAAATTTTAGTTTTATTAAGACTTTAAAGTTTTTTTCAAATGGTGCTTTAATAATCCCAAAAGGAAATTAAATTGTTTGGGTGTATATTTACCAAGTGAAAAAAATAGTTTATTATTAAGAAGATGAATAAAAGCAGGCTAGATTTATTTTGATTCTGCATGTATTTGTGATGAATGATTAAAGCAGAAGATTTGCAGGGTTGCATGTGTGAGATTCCTACCTGCACCTGCAGCGACAGCTGGTGCCAGGCGTAATCGTTGCTCTGATTCTGCCGGGTGAAATCATCACTGTAGCTGTGCGAGTGGACAATGCTGGGCTGCACCAGACTGCTTTGTGACCGTAGGGCGGACAAGTCTTCGCTGCGGGAGAAAGCACTGTTGCCAAAGGCAGGCGGGTAGTCGGGGTGGCCGTTCTCAGGCTCAGGGGCGAGGAGAAGGGGAGGAGGAGGAGGTTGGGACTGAGCTGGGGAGTTCTGGGCAGCCAGATGGAATAGCGGGTTCTGGAAAGACAGGGGGAAGTGCATTGCTGCTGCCGCCTGCTGTTGTTGCTGAGAGATGGATTCGGTGGGCCCCCCTACATGGCCCATCTGGCTTAGTCTCAGACCGGAGCCAGATGAGCCCGGAGGCAAATGCCCGCCCATGCGGAGAGGGCCGCCAAGGTTCCCGAAGCTATGGCCAAGACCAGCAATGGAGGCTTGGGAGGAGGCGAGCATGTCTCCCACAGAGTTCAGGTTGGAAATGCTGTTCATGCGAGAGTCCTGAAGGTCCATCATAGACACGCTTTTGTTTACGCTGTGGACCTGGGACACACACAAAACACAGTACAATACTGTAATTAAAAGACAAGTACGAACACACAAACGTAGTTCATCAGAAAATTTAAAATGTCTTAATTCTCTGAACGATGGAGGTCAATGTGTTTTTCTTCATCGGATTTTCTTGCTTTTTTTAAATACACAAATCAATTATTTTAATCTATACTTACTTTTTATGGTTTTAGGACAGGGTAAAAGTTTTAAAGTGATGAATAGAAAATATTGCCATTATTTACAAAGACCTTCCACAAATCCATAAATCCTATTCAGACAAGCTCGTGTTGTTTTCATGTTGAACAAGCCTCCAGTTGGCATGCAGTCCAAGTGAATGACAGCGCTGCTACTCTGTATTACTCTCATTTCTTGCACATTTACAACTATAAAACGTGTCATGTATAAACAAATTGCATTTTTTAAACACTCAGTTCAATACAAATCATGTTCAGAAAATACTTTGTTTCCCTCATGGATGTCCCCTCTGACACGCTTACACTTTATCTTCTTTTTTGCTTATTTTTCCAATGAAAAATTACAAATCAAGACATTTTAAATATTTACTTGACATCTTTAACCACCAAACCGAAAAAAAAAACAAATAGCAAATATTTTCTGTTATCTAATTCCTGTTTCTGAAAAAAAAAATCAATTAACAAAAGATACGTAGACTGATGGCACTTTTGCTATTAAATTTTGTCAAATTTGCTTAAATTCTATTTTTGGGACGAATCTTTAACAGCTACAGATCAAAAATGGCCTCTTGGACAAATCTGAAGCTTACATAAGGGCCTATTCATATCTTCTGTGCTTTTTAAATGCATTTTAAGCAAACACAAATAAAGAATACATCTAAACTTAAGTTAGTAAGAACCTAAACATTATGCAAAATCACTTAATGCTAGTAACTTCTTAATGTATTGACTTATTTCAAAAGTATTTCTGTTTAAATAAATTGTGAGACTGTTGTTTCAACATCTCGTCTTCTAATAAAACTCCATATTAGTGGATGGCAACTTCTACTGCATTGATGTATAATAATAATATATATAATATATACAATTCAGCATTAATGGTACCCTGTTATATATTGTATACTGGTCTATCGGCAGGTTGATTTTTAACTGGTTTGAAAAAAAGATTAACTTAAACAATCATATTGGCATACATCCATTGTCTCCCTACCTATTTTGAAGTAGATATTTTACTGATTAATCTAAATGTTTTAAATAGCTCCATCTTTTTTAACAGATTTTATTAGCATCCACGTCCCAGTAAATGCACACCACTGGCCCAGCTAGGTTCCATTCAATGTCTCAGATATAAATCCAGACCAGATCAAGAAAACCTATCTTTCCACATAAACTTTGCACAAAAAGTAAGAAAATTTATGTTTGGTTTAATATTTTTCGTCTTTAATAATGTAATAATTGGTGTTAAATTATACATTATTGGAAAATCTGATTAGTCTCCTTTATATTAAGGTACAACTTATACAGCTAAACATGTGCGTTGTACCCCCAAAATGTCCGAAAATCCCCTGCAATCTTGTATAATAGAGTAACAATTGGTATTATTAAAGAGGAGAAACAATCAACCAAACATCAGTTTTTATGCTAAGTTTATACAGCGACCAGAATGTAAATGTTTTAAGATTGATGCATAAAGCTCATGTTTTTTTCTGTAGCTTTTTAAAGTCGTTCAGATAATCTGATTTAAAAAATGTTCTTCACTACAGCTCAGCAGTTTTTTTCTTGATCTGGGTCTATCTCAGCGCCAGCACAAAGAGATTGTGTTTTTATATCTTGTTATTTGTGAGTTTTTATGCACTAATGGAAACACCAGTGAACTGTGACTATTCTGCCTGTTCTTCAGTTACCATAGCAAGTAAAATTTGTCTCAGCAGGTGTTGAAAAGGTTAAATCAAGTCAGCGGATACATATATGAGCTAAATAAGCTTTTAAAGTGGGCCGTTAGCTTACTTATTGTTATGTAATTTCCTGATTGTTGCCTACTTCCTACACAAGATGGCTGAAACCAAAGTGTTTGTCAAATTGGTGTAATAGTCATTTTATTCTTTATACACCACTATTATCTTAATTGGTTATAACTATCTGGTTGTTCATTTTTTTCTGAATTGATGTTAATTAATCCAATTAACATCTAATAATTTTGCACTTATGTACATAAACGGTAATTGATATGAAAACTAAATATCTGTAGGTACATTTTACAGCCGTTCTCTTTGTCATTTCAGATGCACTTTTAAAACACAAGGATTTAGTTCCAAAATCTAAAGAAGGGGCAGAGGAATTGTGTTTTCATTTTCATTAAATACCGATAAAAATTCTGTATTTAATAACTGTACAACAAACAGATTTTGGCTATACTTATTTTTTTTATCTTTACAACTTAGCTAATCAGTTTTTTGTGTGTCTGTTTGTTTGTTTTAAACCGTTTCCTGTTCAGCATCAAGCCAAATACAATGACGGAGTCAAATCTTTAAAAGATGGAAAACAACAGGAACATCTGTACAATCAAAACCCAAACATGAACACCAGACAACCAACTGCTACACCTGTAAGAAACTTAACACAAAACAAAGTCACTGTAAAAGCAGAGAACCATCAGGATTACCTGCAAGAACACAAACTGCTAAAAACATGAACAATAACAGCAACAAGTAGATGTTTAATCCGTGATTAAAACCTGCAGGATAACACAACTGTCTGAGCATAAATGTGTGTGTGTGCATGAGTGTGAGTATAATATAAAAGAAATAAGTTGTCTTTAATGATGACTGCAGTCATGTAAAGGCAAACGCACCCCCCTCAAAGTACCAGAACAGACAAAGAGCCCCAACACCCAAAAATTCCAGTAGAACATGAAACACCCGCAACCCACAGCAGAGATGACCACGCACCCACCTGGCAGAGGAAGAGCCCCCAGACCCCCAGGGGTCAACAATCAGCAGGTTTTATACATACTGTTTTATTTTACTTTGAATACATTTTATTTCCTTATGTCATTAGTACTCCAATTTGATACTGTACTTATATTCTAGTTATTGTAAACTTTGTTGTCTTAACTCATGCTCTCACATATTCTTTTAATGGACCACTTAATTCTAACTAAGTGTGATTTGGATTAGTTAATCAGTAGCAGCCTTTATAAGCACTATTCATTACTACACGTTAATACTGGTTTTTAATGAGGCGGCTGTAATGAGCTCAACATGGCTTTGACTGGCACTGCTCACTGATGATGGTCTTCAGAAGTGCTATAGACCCCATTTGGTGATTCCAACTAAAGAAACACTTTAATGCAGTGTTACCTAAGGGACTGAAGACTGTGGTCTCTGAGGTAATTTTCAGTCTGTGTCTCAAGATTCTCTGAGACTCGTGATAAACATCTATACTGTATATGATGAAATCGCAAAATTATTTTTAAAGGATGCAACCTGCAAACCAGGTTGTAGTCAAAATGCTTGGTACAAATATTTTCATTTTGTTTACAAGTCATCAAGAATTGGGCATAAGCCAAATTCAGAACTCAAAACTGCTTAGAACAATTTAGAATTCTGGCAAAAGCCTGCAGGATTAAAACTGAGCAAAGAGGGAAATAAACGTGAGGAATTCACCCCCTACCTTTGGATCAGGCTCTGTGATGTCTGAGCTGCTCGTGCAGTATGCAGGGCTGGATCGAGCCAGCGGTGGGCGGGTGACGTAGAACACTTCTCTTGATGTACGGAGGTCTCGCTCAGCAAGACGCCTCATGTTCAGATTGGATGAGAGGGACTCCACAGCTGAGATTCCAGTCGTAGGGGACGGAAGGCGAGAGATGTCTATCGAACTAAAGATACACAGCAGAGTTACTACAAAATGCTACACTTAAAAATATCAATGAGGAGTAGAGAGTCCAGAAAATATGGCGGTTTCTTTCTTTATTTTCATTTAAAGGCAAGGTTAAGAGATAGTTCCCACACACTATAAATCAGTTGCAATGATTAAATTAGCTGTACTCGGACCATCAAAATTGACCGTCTTAGGTCAGAAAATGCAGTATTAATTGGGTTCATCACAGTGGGATTTTGTAATCCCACGCATCTGTCTATAAGATTTCACAGTATGCATGAATTACACATGTTTAATTATGTAACTGTTGCATAATGTGGCACATGAAATAAAAACTCAGTGAGAAGACGGTGTGTTGTCAGGGACTACAGTGCAACAGAGCTGGGGTCAGTGGTGGCAGGTGTGTCACTCCTCACGTTGGCTTGCATTCATTTTATTCATCGACATGTTCACTGCTGCAGATTTGATCCCAAGCAGATAAATACTAGGTGAGAAGGACAACAGTAAATACAAACTAGGTGCTGTGTATTCTACCACTGTTTTTCATCTTCCTATAAGAGCTTTTATTTAAACAGGCTGTTATGGGGTGGAGTGGTAAAATGAGTTTAAACAAAGTGAGAAAAGGTTCGGGTGAGTGTCTGGGGAACAGATGGCACTGGAAATTACTGATTGATAAACTGCTTTGAAAGCCTAAAGAGGTGCATTAACATTAACATAACGTGCTCTCAGAAGTACACCAGTGTTGTAATGAGCTGCTGAACTCTCACTTATTGTGTATCCTTGGCCCTTTTATGAGCTGCAACTAATTGCACCCTTGTGAAACAGCAATTCCTGTCTTTATGTAGCTTAGGTGCACATTTGCAATAATGACCAGACACTGACTTTAAAGAGCCACGGCAGGACCAGTCCTACTGGGACTTGGTATTTGTATGTCCCTAAATAGATCAATTTCGTATCTATGACTTATGATATCAAACATAATTTTTTTTTTTTTTAAAAAGAAAATGCTGGAAGTTACCTGTTTAAGTCCCGCATCATAAGGCTTTGGAAGTCAGACGACATGAGGCGATTGAAAGATGGGCGAGTAAAGAGTCTGTCCTTGGGTCGGTCCGGCTGGTGATTTGTAGGCATGTGAAGTTGCGGGTTCCTCAGGGCGACACTGATGTCATTTAGCAGCCGCGGCAGGGGTCCCAATTTGAGAATGGCATCCTGCAGGATGAACATGGGGAGATACACAGTTTCGTTTGTCATTTTTATTGACAAAGATGCAGGAACATGAGCAGAAAAGAGCTCAGATATGATGCCGCTGTCGACTTTACAGAAAGGGCTGAGAAAGTGTTTGCTTTGTTCAGCTAACAAAAAGGGGTTTTATGGTTGTTACTTGTCAAGCAGGATATGCATCAAACAATCCACAATACACTTTTTGTCCCCATCAGTTGCATAAAGGTTCAGTTTTTTGTACATTTCCACATTAAAGGCTGCAATATCTGTATCAGATGGAAAAATCATTGAATTTATAAATGATGATAAACTGCTAAAAAACCATCTATAAACTTGACAGGCAAAGCACAGAATATGTATAACTTTCATACTATATGACACCTGCAATTCATTTTTAAAAGGGTAACAGTGCAGGAGCTTAACTTATCAATATTGCAGTAACATTTAACATCCTTATAGAATTCAAATTTTATCCATCCTCTGTGTCCTCTTCCTGCATTTTAGCCAAATCCATATTAAAATGTGTACTTTAACTTGTGGTGATGTTCCTCCCACCTTGCTAAGCTGACCCATGACCTCCCAAAGCAAACTGTGGAGCATGGACAACTCTCTGCCCAGGTCAATGTAGCCTTCAAAGCCTCCTGCGTTTCCTCCAGTCTCCATGTTGGAAATCTCATAGAGAAACTGCTGCATGGAGCCCCACTCCATCTCCAGGAACTCATTCATGAAATACATGTATTCCTCCTTGGGTCCGAATCTGTACACATAAACAATAATTACAGGAAATGTGAGGACAAAAAAAAAACATGCAACACTACACATAGCTAATATTTACAGGTTACATCACATAAAAGCAAAACAGTTAATGCAGCACTTCACCCATCAGATTTCGACGCTGGAGTGGCAGGCTTCTAGAAAAACCATCCCAACATTGAAACATGGTGATGGCAGCATCTTTCTTTGGTGATGTTTTTTACCAGTCAGCTTACAGAGAATATGAATTCAGAAAAATCGTGAGTGTGAAAACCTTTGGCAGAGTGCTCAGTGTCTCAGATAAGGGCTTAAAGATTTCAATACAACCATGGGCCCAAGAATACCACCAAGAAAAACACAGGGCATGCAATGTATGTGTAATAAGTACAAAAAGTATGGAAATATGTGCTTGGTTGATTATTTCTTTGTTTTTTTGCCAGTAAATTTTTGATTGTCAAAAAGTCTGTTTCCCTATTTAACCACGCCCACCAATGCATATGAAGGGATATGAACTACCAAAAGACTTTTATTCTTTCACTGAGTTTCTGATGAAATATTCCTGCAGTGGGATGGATTTGTGCTTTTGAAGGGTGTAAAAGTAACACCGGACTTTATTCTTTGCCTGTTGATCCTCATCTGGCGACAGACAGCAGCTCAAATAGCAGCAACTTACAGCAGCACTTCCTGCAGCTGCCACAACCTGCCACGAGTCACCACAGCTTTCCAGAGCTGCTGGAGCTGCTGACAGGCCAGCGCTAAGGGCTCAGACTGATAACAGTTCGGGACCACCTTGTTCTTGAGTAGTTGAGGAGAAAAGTCTTCCACCTCACCTCCCTGTGGCGTAGATGCTTTTGAATCTCACTTTGTATCTTGCCAGTGAGCTGAGCTGCTGTCTGTCAATCATTTCTGCCTGCGTATCCTGAACCGACCACTCTCTGCTTACCGATCACCCCACACCTCCCACCCCAACTCTTGCAGTTTCAAGCATTTTTAAAATTTGGCAGTGGGTGGAGTTACGCAAAAAGTAAGGGGTGTAGTTACACTTTAAATACTTGTGGATCACCTCGGGTGTGCTGTTTGTGCCAGAGTGACCAATACAACCACAATGACCGACTTTCAACAAATGCTGGTTGAAGAACGGGATGCCATCCCACACCAGTGTGTGACCAAGCTGGTGGCCAGCATGAGGAGAAGGTGCCAGGCTGTTGTGACTGTGTATGGTTCTTCCATATGCTAGTGAGGTCTGTTTGTTAAATGAATAAATTGTTAAATTGCTAATGGCCAGTGGTTCTTCAGACTGGAATCACCCAACCCACTAAACTATAGCAAACAAGAATCAATAGCAGAATAAGCTGTTTGGAGTTGACAGAAGATTTGGCTTCTGTGAAGTCTTTTCATATACACTACACACATCTAACAAATACATTTTCCAAACAAATGTGGCAGAAAAAAATATAGCATTAGTTTGAAGTCCAGCTAAGACTCTGTTTAGCAAGTATCAAGTGACATACATTAAAATGTTTCAGGGTACCAAATCCTATGACGGCTGTGAAGATGAGAGCATTTAATCAATTTTTTTAGTAAAAAATATCACCACCTACTTAAAGACTTTAGATGTATTAATCTCAGACACCTAGTTAAGCCAAAATAAGTTAGTTCAAGTCTGAAAAAAGCATGTCAGTGCAGAGTGAGAGCATGAACAAATGTTTCACAGAAGCTAGGCTCAGAGCTCACTGTGTGAGTAACAGCTTACACCGTCACAGCCAAAACTGCAATGCGAGTCTGTGACATGCATCCCACCCAACACAAGTGTCAAGTGTGAAGCTAAAACTGAACTGAATCAAATTAATGTCAATGAGCAGGTGAAGACTAGACACTCACTTGCTGAAGCTGGCCAGATTTTGCATCACCTTGGCGATGAGTGTGAGCGTGCGGGACGTGCGTTCAGCAGGATACTCCTGCATTAAGTTGAACAGGGAGGGTGACATAATGGCTGGGCACATGAAGCGAAGAAACAGGGAGGAACTGATGAGGCTGTCAGCAAGATCCTCTCTTCCTCGCTCAGCACATCTGGCTCTCCACGAGGCAAAAACTTCCTTCAGTTCTCGGGGAAATATGCTGAAACAAGAACATGGTTTTAAATGTCAAGCAAAAAAAGCAGTTTGAGACTGAAAATGAAAAAAAGAAAAAAAAAAGAAAGTCATCAAGCTCAATGAGAGAATTTATTTTTCAATATCTAGTATAGTTTGATGCTTTTAATCATCACAGGGGGTAAAATAAATATAAATAATCATTTTTGTTAAAATATTGCTAACTTGAGATGCAATATTTTCGTATTACACATACATACACACACACACACACATACATACAAACATACATAGATGCATGTAGCTCTCTTGTGATGAAATAAAAACTGACCAGAGGGAATTGATAATCTTGCAGAGTAAGAGCTCGCAGCACATGCGAAGGTTGGCTTGATGGTCAACAAGGACTGATGGTGGGACACGCATGGGATCCACCTCACAGTTCTCCTCAGACTCGTATAAGGCTCGAATAAAGTCACCTGAAAGTTGTATAACATGGTTTCGTTATGTTTCTGGGGCCAAAAAAAACCCCCCAAAAAACAGAAAGTCATACAACTGTGTTTCATGGTAAAACACTGATTATAAAGCTTGAAAAATGTTTATAATCATGCATGACTATTAATGAAAGGTTTGCATACACTAAACACTTAACACTTTTTAGCCTTGAGGAAAAAAGAATAGTTGCATGCATATAATGGATTATGTCCACCATTTATAATACTTTTTAAGCCATGTTAGTAAGTTGTCAGGCATGGTTATGAGCATTTATGAATTACATCAAGTCTAATAAATTAAATATAATGTCCTCTGAAAGCGTTAATATATTATTAGCATGACATTTATAAAAGGTATTACCAAAATTGTCCCTGCAGATATATGCAGATACTACTTTGCAGGCATATTCTATTAAATAAGACATTAAAGTAACAATTAAGAATATAAACTCTTTTTGAGCACATTTACTGAGATCACAAATCAAGAGGGAATTATAGCCACTTCTATTCAAACATCTGTTTGCAAGTTGCCCTACTCCTTCCATTGGAGGTAATGTTGGTTTAAAGAAGTACCACATCAGCAGTTAATAACAGTTATTAATGCTCTAAAAATTTATGCTCTAAAAAAACTCAAAATTGTATATTTGAAATTTTTCATTAAATAAAAAAAAACGTAGAAGCAGAAGAAGAAAACACCCTTCCCCATCTCCTCTGAAGCTGCTACCTCAATATTGGAGTAATTTAGCCATAAATGTATGAACCAGGGCAAGAGGAAGCTGAATACAAGGTCACATGCCAGTGGAAGTATCAGATCACTTTATTAGCTGCATCTTGCTAGTACTGGATTGGACTCCCTTTTTGCCTTCAGAACTGCCTGGCATAGATCCAATAAGATGCTGGAAACATTTCTCAGAGATTTTGGTTCCTATTAACTACAACAACACACTGTTGCTGCAGATTTATCATCCATGACACCACCACCAGTCTGAACTGCTGATACAAGGCAGGGTGGATCCATGCTTTTATATTGCTTTCACCAAGTTCTGACCCTACTATCTGAATATAGCATCTGTAATTGAGATTCATCAAACTAGACAAGTTTTTTTAAGTTTCTATTGTCCATTTTTGTAATTACCATCCTTATTATTTTCATAAAGTTGCAGTGAATGTTGATACTAAGCTCCACGACGTAGCCTGTCTTTCATGAAAATATTGGATTTACTCCCAATCACATATAAAGACAGTGATGTGCAGACAGTGATGTGCAGTCTCACCGATAGCTTCCTTGAGGTATCTGTGACCTATAAGTTTGAGGTACTCTTCCACAGCCTTTGTAGCGAGTGTGTTCTCCCGAAAGATCAAGTGCTCACGGTCCATGAATCGATCTACCTCACACATCGCCATGTCTGACAGGAATTCCTGAGAAGAGATTGCACTTGCAGCTCAGTAAAGTGAGCAGAAAGGATTTTTTTTTTAAGTTCACTATGATAAACAAGTGTACAAACAGGCATGTTTTCAGGACAGGGTAACATGCAACATTTGGCTTTACCTTGGTCTTCCCTGTACTTTGAAGAATGTGCACTAGAGCAAACGCCACCTCTTCTTTACTTTTCACACTCAACAGCGGCTCCAGGACTGCACACAGTGTTCGGTAGTTGTTGGTAATGTACTCGGCAAACTCCTTGTACAACTCCATCGGTAAGATATTCATCGTCTGGTAGCGAGACTTGACACGCAGTGAAGCATTGATCACTTTGGTACTCCCAACGCCGCCGCTTTTTGCCAGAACACTGGATTGTATCACCGGGTACCACTGCTCCACAAACTGCCTGCCAGTGATGCTGGATATAGGTATGCTGACAAGCCCAAGGTATGTGCTTTTTTCCTTGAAAGTAAACAAAACCATCATTATCACAATTATCTGGTACTTTTACATAAAAACAAATATATATAAAAGAATTTAATAAAACATTGTCTTTACTTTGCGTCTCTTTTTGTCTGTTTCCTTGTAAAGGTGCAAACGAAGGCTACGAATGGTAGGCAAATTGTTAAATTCAAAATGCTCCCCCCAGAAGACAGTGTCGGTGCGGGGCTTGCTGGTGGTGCGTGCGTATAGCATGTCATCCAGACACAGCTCACAGTAGTAGCGTTTCTTTGCTGGAAGATCTCGAGCCTCAATGATCCACAACTTCAGCACATTGTCCACCCGTCTGCTGTTATCCTGAAAGTGGAACGAGGAGTTCTATTACTGCATTATAACAGTCCTTACTCACATCCGTTTGAGAAAGAAACAAAAAGTGAGGGATCAGTGTGTGTGGTTCATTTAAACACAAGTTCTATTAGTTTCAGTGGCTTAGATATGAAAATTAAACTAGAAAAATAAATCTACTGCACTGAATCTACCTTGTTAGGTTTCACAGCACGTTGAAGATTTTCAATCCATTTGTCTCTTTCTGAAGCTGAACGGCAGGCAAAACATTTTGTCCCTGAATTGGTGGTTACCTGCAGAAAAAGACAAAAAAAAAACATATTTAGCCATAATTGCTTAATATTTGATTTGTGGTTATGACTAAGAATTACTTTTGTAAGCCAGTTGTTTTAAAATAAATGTTGCAGTGTGTAAGATTTAGTGACATCTAATGGTGAAGCTGCAGATTGCAACCAGTTGAGCAAGCCAGAGATCATCCTCATCTTCAAAAGCCTCATTTAGGCTCCCTTTGTGTATAAAAGAAGGTATGTTAGTCTCAAACATTGTCAGATATCACTGCCACATACGACACGTGCATGCCTTACATCAGAGGTGTCAAACTCCGTTCCTCGAGGGCTGGTTTTCCTGCAGGTTTTCATTGTTTCCCTGATCTAACACACCTGACTAAAATTAATGGGTTATTGTGAAAATATTGACAAGATCCATTTGGATCCACTTGATTTTATTCAGGTGTGTTGGAGCAAGGAAATAACTAAAACCTGCAGGATAGCGGCCCTTGAGGACCAGAGTTTGACACCCCTGCCTTACATTAAAATGGCTGTTAAACACCTCATCTACTACAGTAGGGCTGGGCGATACAAACCAAATTTCATATCCCAATAATTTTTTATCTGAATCACAATATACAATACATATCTCGATATAATTTTTTTCCAGTTAAACAAAAAGAAAGTTCTAATTTGGTTGATAAATGTTAAGGATCAGCGGCACATGTTAATTAAAACAGTTCACTGAAATTAAAGTAGCTGTATATTAAATTAAATGCTCTTAAAACAAAATGAATGAAAAGTTATTTTCAATGATCATAACAAAAATACAACTGTGCAAAAAATGCAAAAAGAAAAGATAGTTTTAACTCAAAACAAGGTATCTCGAAATAAACAATATTCCCTTATTATATGTTGTGTATGAAAAAGTCTTGATATATTGCTCAGCCCTACGCTAGAGGGCAGTGCGGAGTTCAGAGCTCACTTCTACATTCTGATTTCACATTCAGTAGCAATATAGCAAACAGTGGAGGATTTTACAGAGGCATAATGCAGAAAATTCATTTGGACTATCTTGTTAAAAGTGTCATGATGTACTTTGTCTAATAGAGCACTCCACTGATTACACTCTGCTGTTGCATTGTCACTAACATGTTTCTTAAAAGCTATGAAGCACGACATCATTTTACATCCAGTTAACATAAAAATTTAATTATCAGTAAGATAGCATCTATAAATGATTTTATAACATCAAAAGCAGGAACTCTTCACGTCTGAACAGCCAGAACCAACATATGAATATTTCATTTTTTCTTAAAACGACATTTAAACTTAATCAACTGAATTGTGCAGCTTTAATTACATTATAGGTCACTTCAGTAAGCAAAGTTTGTAGAGGCACTCCTGCAGTCATACCTGTACAGCTGCATAAATACAATAACATTAAAACATTAATCCAATTAGATAAAACCATGGAAAGGAAACATTAAGCTTGACAGACCTCAAAGCAGTACTCTTGTCCTAAAATGCTTGAATGGACGGGCTTGATTATGGCATCTTCATCCAAAACTAGGTCCAGAGCCTCTGCAGCACTGCTGGGGGAAAGAAGGGACTCGTGGGAGTGGGATTCTTTGAAGCTTTGCATCAAGCGTGTCCTAGTGAGAGAAGAAGACTTGACTTATCTTCTGAGTTCATACAGATTTCTTTATGCTTTGTGATTACAGGATTATGTTCGAGAGTTAATCTGTTTATGTTCAAAATTTGAGACAACCAGATTTTCAGTTCTTGTGTTTGCAGCTGGCTCTTCTGACACATGTACTCTTACCAGCCAAAACATTAAAACCCTGACACATGATGTGGGTAAAAAATAATCACCTTGTTATAAAGTAATGTTCTGCTGTTACCAGTATGGATGCAACTTTGCCAGACACCACCCACCTAATTATTCTTACAGACCAAGTAACCTCACCAGCAACAGCACATCCAAACAGCAACACTAGAAGCATTAATGGATGGGTGTACTGGGCCAGGCCTTACTTCAGAGACATTAAGATGATGTTCAGAAGAAAAAATAATGAAAAATGTAAAATAGAATAACAAAAGCAAAACATGGAAGTTGGATGGTTTGTGTCTTTTTCAGTCTAGGTAGGTCTGTCCTGAGTGGGACAGGTATAGGCCCTTTTACAAATCCTTGCCTGGAAGACTGCAGTTTCATAATCTGTCCATGTCCTCAGCAGGGCAATGTGTGCCTCCCACATCACAACTTGAAAAGCAAATATAATGTTGGTATTGTGAACTGTGAGGCAAAGATTTCAACTAAGAGCAGCTCAGCCCCCCTGCAGTCAACAAAAATAGCTAATATAAGTGTAAGCGGTGGGGGCAGCGTGATCAAGAGGCAACCTTTAGAGGAGAACATTTCTATCAAGGTAACAGGAAAAAAAGTGGAATTTGAAGCAGAAAGGTGACCTAAGGTGAAATAAGGTCAATAAACAGTAAAATACAACAAAAGAAATCTTGCTACTGAGACTGAATGTGTGTGTACCATCACATCCATGAGCCACGAGTAAGTGCCTACTCTTCAAGTTCAGTTGTAGCGTTTGTGGCTAAGGTTCAGAGAATAGAGTACCGAGCAAACAAGAATAAACAAATCTGTGTTTGTCAAACATTTCTGTCTGGGGTTGCCTTTTAGTTAGAGATGTTACTTGTGAGATATTCAAAATAGGGATATTTAAAGCTATTCTCTAGGGATACTCAAGCAACCCATGAGAATCTGATGTGGGAAATAGTCTTGTCTTCTGAATTTCTATTTATGTATAACAACAATAACAATTTAGTGAATGATTTTGAGTATGTACATGTGTACAAACAATACAGGTATAACAGAAAGGTCTGGATAATTCCTTATACACATGGCAGAGGGAGAAAATGTTATTCAGGAGACAGCGGAGACAAACCCCGATGGTCCACATTACATCTCATTCAGAACTCAACACTGGAACTAAATGATAATTTGTTACACATGCCAAAAAAGCCATGTAAACCTCCTGCTGAGAAAGCTGTAGTGGGAACTAATAGTGGACTCCCCATACGTTGTGTAAAGACAAACCAGTTATTGAATTGCTGGCAGACAGAGATATAAGATACCGAGGATAAAGTTAGAATTTTATAGTTTATTGAAATAGTTATATTTTTTCACAAATGATTCTTTTTTTCCAAAATTAAGAGTAAGAGTAAGAAGACCGAGACTGAGAACAAGAATAAAAACAATAAGAAGAAGAGATTAATAACCTTCCATTACATTTTATATTTTATAAAAGGGCAGGTTATTTAGTAAATTCATTTAATTACAAAAGCGAGAATCAATACAGCTACTTTGTCTTCTTCCAAAGCTTAAAAAATGCTAAATTCTCAGTATCTACCTTTGAAAAATAATGACATTTAAAAAGGCATAGTGTTAGCTGCACTACTTAAGAAAAACAAGAGGACTGACAGTGGATAAAAGCTGATAAGAAACTTAATAAATGCACCGGAAACAGGCTTTCATGTCGATCAGAGGTGTAGTGAATAATCACATCTGAAGAGCTGAGAAATGTCACTGCAGAATGCAGCTCATGAAAAAGGCTCCGGTTGGCAGCAGAGGTAGAGCAGCTGCGTTGGAAAGCTGAAGTGTGAAGTTGGACGCTGTGGGTTTATAGCAAAGTCAACTTAACACTACCGGGTGAATTAAGCGTGTGTGTGGGCAGAACTCAAAGCAGGCTGTGAAGGCAGCTGTCTGAGGCAGCGGTGAACGGCGGTGGTTAGAGAGCAGAGCGTGCTGATTGAGGCAGTCACTGAAACCCCAACATTATTAAAGCTCTCCCACCAGCGCAGCCCCTAGCAAAACCCGTTGGGTTTATGTATAATTTGTTTTAACATTTAAAGTGGGCTTCTGCATTTTAGAACAAAAGCTTCATTGCATCCTCTGCTAAATGATACTCTCCTCATGGACATCCACACCCGCCCCAAATACGTCTGTAACGCATCTCCTCTGGCGACAGGAAAGTGTGCTGTCAGCACTACATTTTTACTCTCTCCCTCTCCACAGCTTTGAATTTCCCATATGTGCATCGTGACTGGATTGCATGAGGACTGCATAAAATTTTGATCACAATGCAAGCAAGATTCCAGGGGGATGTGACCCCTACTCTGAACACACAACAAGAAAAAGCTGTCAGACGGGCATTTTGAGCTGCAAGCTACTGCATCCTGATGAGAGTGAATCAAAGAAAAACATCAAACAGAGAAGATAAATGTAAGTGAAACATTAACGGAGCTTCTACTCCTCTGAAATGTCCATGAGACTTTCCCTTAAAGTGTTCCTGTTGTTTTTTTTCTTTAAACCAAATGGATCTTTGGCAAGTGAAAATTTATTACCAAAGATTTACCAATAAGCTGGACTTCAACTTGGAGGCCACATGATTTAGGATTGATTTTAAGGTTTTATTGTTGACTTAGAAAGCACTTAATGGGCTTGCTCTTTTAAACTTCTTTAAAACCTTACGTGCCTTCCAGGTCACTCAGACCAATTGATTGTTTGCTTTTAGTTGTCCAGAAGTCAAGGCTGGTACATAGAGTAAAAAAAGCCTTTAACACATGAACACTGGTATTTTTTCTATGTGTTTGTGCCTACCAGCCATGTGTAAATGCAGTTTCTGGAGACTGAAAGTGGGCATTTTAGAAAATATCTTCCGGAGTGAAGGTTTGATTCTGACTGTAACATTCAATTTAATGCCCTTTCTTCATGTAACAAACAAAGATAGTGCTGGTGCTAACTTTCTGAGCAGGGCACTTTATATGTTTGCAGCTTAATGTACAGTTAAGACTGGACTGTTTAGAAACGGAGGCATCAAAATGTGTTATGGAGTACACTGCTATATAAAACGAAGCTGCTGGTTTTAGATCAGACCTGTTCAAACTTTCAGAAAAAAAGGTAGTTTTTGCTGAATAATGGTGAAAGAACTGTTATATATCCAGGACATTGCTGTGACTCATACACTGAAGGGCAGGAAACTGTTATGACATCACTTGTCAGTCCTGTCATAAAAATAAATAAATGCATACACACTGTAACTGGGTGTTTTAATGAGATTTTTCTTTTTTTCTTGCAGGTGGTGCTGTGTGGACATAAGTCCTCTCTCGAGAAAAACCATCAGGGTTGATGGGAACTTAAAAATAATTCATTCCACTTTGATTGGAGCAAAAGTGATGAAGCAGATTATAAAGATTCAGCGTCACCAAGAGACACCAAGAGATTCAAATGTGACCAAGCATTCTGCTATGATTGATAGCTGCACCTGCTTCTAAGTCTCAGTTAAACAGCTGCTGTTCCCTTTAAAGGTTTGCCATTTGTGAACATGGTTGCTGAAACCTCATTTAGTTCAACTGGAAATATTAGAAAAGATTGAGCCATGCATACTGTACATGTTTGAAACTAAAGCCCTTTTACCAGTTAGACATCTGAGAATTTCAGGAAGATGTAAGAACTATTTGGTCAGTTGCAGATCATGATGTTGGAAATGTGTTCTCAGTGCGTTAAATGCTGTATAACTGCAACAGGAAATCAAAGGAAATTGCAGCGTTTTGTTTATAGCACTTCACAGATGGCAAATTAGGCTCCCCCTAATTGATGACTGTTTTGTGTTGCTTTTAATGCCACATTTGGACGTATGTCCGCAAGGGCAAAATGTGACTGAAAAGCAACATGTAGGTCAGCAGAAAAGAGAGAAGCAGCAACTCTTATCAGCATACACACTCACTCACTGTAAATGCTGCAGCGGACTGCCTGCTGTTTTCCCACATGGTCGTCCTTGCTCCTTTTTGGGACTCTTTACCAAGTAGCTGGTTGAGTTCTCAGCAAGGATTCCAGAGTAAAATTCTTACGATCTCAGATAAAACCCCTCATGCTGCAGCGCATGTGTGAAAACGACAGCCAGACCCCAAATTTTAAAATCAGTAACTCAAAGATGCATGAAACTGTGATGCAGATTTATAGATTTATCATATTTAGGTTTTAAATTTGTGACGTACCAAATGCAACTTCAAGAGTTTAGTTTCAGGTAAGTGAGCAAATATCTCCATCTTTAAAAGGGTGAAGAAGACGATTTTCAAGGATCAGCAAAATGCAACAAGCTTTATTTTATTGTGCATGTTACTCCAGGTTACAGATGCACAAAAGAACAAATGAAATTTTTAAAGCTTAGTCCAAAGAAACCAGCAGCTTTGAAGTAATCCAGTCATTAATGCATGTTTGATAAGGACCAGCATTAAATGACTAAAACATTTTGTTTTGAGACTAGGCTGAATGCATGAAGTGGAGAGTGGTAAACAGCATCTAAGAGATCAAGAGCTACAGCGGGTGCATGTGCATATAAAATGCCACCACGTTTAAAAAACTGACAAAGAAATAGTCTCCATCAGCATCCTGCCACAACACAGAAGGAAACGTACGTCACTTCTGCAAAAGAAAAGTCACCTTCATTTGCTCACCAGTTCAGTTTAGTGATATTTCAAAGTGACTTTCTCATCAATATTGAGCCTAAAAGTTTTAATAAAAAAATACAACTTTTTTAATTTGCACAAATTTGAATTTAACAGCCTAATTAGTTTTACACTGTTGAGCAACTTCATCAAATCTTACACAAAAAAAAAGCCTTTTTAAGTGCCAATTTAAATGAAAGTGCATTTAATTATGTGGAGACATATTATGCACTGAGTAAACCAACTTCTCTCTTTTAGGGACAATACATCCTTCACATCCAGTGAGCTTTTATAAGCCTTCACTTCTTTATTTATTTTGCATTCATTTGTAAAACACGACAGTGATGATGACAGAGCCTGGATAAATTGTTTTACCGCTTCTATAAATAACACTCAAATGGATATCTTCATTCACTGCCTGAAACAGTCAGAAATCATCTGTGAAGGCACGACTAAAGGCAGTGTCCTTCATCCAACAGGGCAGACGCAGTCAGAGTGAAGAGCATTGTGAGAGCCCATCAGAGCGCCGCTGGCAACCAAAGATATGTCCACATTCAGCTTCAGATACATAAAGACAGAAGTGGTTTTGAAATGCTTAAAATATACTTCAGTTTTGTAATGTAAGGATTAAAGGAGGATAAGATAAATCCTAATGCTGGCACGCAAGTATGCGGTAGTGAATAATTTCAAAAGGGGGCAGGGCTGATGGGAATTTATGGGTTTTAGAAAGAAGAAATTATTAATTCAGGCAAGGATAATGTGTTTTATTCTATTATGCATTAAGTTATATCATAAATTGTATAAAGTATTATGTCAGCGTGATTTTAACAATTACATGTCGTCTCATACTTTACCATTTGTCATTCCAGCCAGAGGTTAAAATGTTCCAGTTTTTTGTCTGAACGTTTTTAGGAAGATTTAATTCCATGTGTGAACACATTGTTCTTTCACCGATCTGTCCTTCTTGTAGCCTGAATATAGCTGGAGGTATTAGACAAGCAGGAATTGAAGAATAATGCCAGTGATTTCAATTTAGATTGAGGAAACTCAGTGGCCAATCATCAACTAATTCTAATGAAATTCTGCTGAAATAATTAGAATAAAAAATAAAAAATGCAGGCAGTAACTGGATTTGCTCTGAGGTCTTATGTCCTCTGGAGTCAGATGCTTTGAAGACACCATCATCCAAGAGCTTTTTGATTTTCTACAATATTAAAGGGGCATTTAGATTTTTTTGAAGGGTGTTTATATGTAGTATCAAATGGTAATTTGTGTTTTACTTGCAGCAGAGGAAAGTTACAGTGAAGAACAATCATGGAGGACTCTTGATGAGCAAGCCAAATTAACTGACACCAGAACTGGGAGGGCATAAGAGAAGAAACTAGTTACACTAGATAAAACAAATTACACCATGTAACTTGTTGCATCAGCAAGTAAAGGCACTGACCTATTTTAAATATCCTATTGTCACATAGTCATGCTAGTTTCACAGCAATATGCATGCTAAGTTTGCTAAGGCTTGGTTATAGCAAGGTGAGAATGGCATTAAAAGCAAAACCGAAATGAATCAATTTGTTTTATAGAAGCAGGCATCCTTGAAACAGCAGTATTCTGCTAACAGCTGGAAAAGAAATGCAGCCTTTAGCAAAGGTGGGGGATTTTCATGCAGAGGTAATTGAATCTAAATTAGTCACAGCTATCCCACTTACATGACACAAAGCAGGGTTTCAGCTGTCCAGTCAAAGACCTAATTTGATTGTAAATGGTTGAGGAGAGTTCAAAGCTCAGGGCTGCTCCCTATTAATATGCACAAATAGGTTTTATTGAATTTACATGTAGTGTGTTCACTATCTTTTGTGAGTAAGGGGCAGGTCACAGAGGGCTGACCTAAAGTGGTTGAGAATGAAAGACACACTAAAACTAGGCAGTTACTGGTTCAAGTCCAAATACTACATTTATGTGATCTAAACATTTCTTATAAGACTTCACAACATGAGCTTACAAGAAGAAAAGCATTAGTAAAATATGTAGTTTTGGTTTTATTTGCAGTGCTTAAGTTCTGCCAGTGTTTGCACAGGTATCGTCTGGGTACTCCAGCTCTCTAATCCATGGAGCAATAATGTTATGTTTCATTGTGTCAAAATGTCAGCAAAACACAAACTGCAACATAACAGATACAGAGATGGCCTCGAGCTTGGGGATTTGAGACAATTACCATATCAAAAGCACTCTGTTAGGTTGCAGCCAGGGCCTCCCCCAGCTTTTCATACTCTGATAAATTCTGAAATTATTTTGAGGTCAAAACAAATTTGCCCACAAAATGATAAACTAGAAATCTGGAAATGCATAAATTTTATCTTTAAACAGTTCGAAACTGCTGCTTATTGAAAATTATAAAGAAAAATAAAAGATTATAAATGGATGATAACCTGGATCACATGAATGCTTCCAAAGAGGTTACTTACCTCTCTTGGTCAGCACTCCGAAACCGGGGCAAAATCATCTGTCTGAAGCTGCTGGTTCGGTCCAGTTTGGGCTGACTTTTTGCCCTCTTGATGGAACCCTTTAACCTCCGATTGAGAAAACTCTAATGATTTGACACAATGGAAAAAGACAACTTTGAAGTGCAGCACAAACACAGAAAGGACACTCTGACATTGTGAACTACCAGTTTAAACAGCATCCAAGAAAACCAACGTATTCATTTTCTATGATTTCACTGCACTCACCGGCTGCCTGAAGGGCTGCGGAGTCGTGTTAGGAGGGGTCTCCATACTTGACTGTCTTACAGAGGCAAAACTTGCCCTGCGTGATTGGTCTACAAGAAAAAAGTGCCAAACGTAAGTAGCAAGAACAACATGATGCATACACTTAAAACTATTATACCTAATATTATTATACCTATGACATATGCATGTGTTTAAATTTTAAAAAATCATTAATGTGCTTTTATCTAGATTAAACTAGGCGTTACATTCAATAATTATAACAAATGAAAAGCTATCTACAACAAAGTATAATGCAGTTCATCCTCTTTGTTTTATTTTCATGTTGTTCACCATCTTACTCAGAGCATGTGTCATTACCTTGCAGCAGCTGCTTTGGCTACATAAGGGAGAGGAAACAGCATCAGGAAACATGACAGAACACACACTACTCACGAGCAGGGCACCAGTACAGTAAAGCTCAAGCCGAAGAACAACACCAACAAGAACATACAGCTAAAGCCTGTCCCAAAGAAAGACAAAGAGAGACTGACAATGAGAAAGACACCTCTAGAACTATCTATCATGCTGCAAGAAAACTTTTTGTATCCAAGGTCAGTAAAAAAAAAAGAAAAAAAATATGACGCAAAAACTTGATGTGAGAGCTATTTTGAAAAGAAGACCAACACTCCAGTGACTCATCTTGAATGCTATGGCTTCAGTCTGACTCTAGGCTAGTACAAACTCTGCAATATGCTGATGGATCTATAAAAGTATGAGCAACTATCTTTAGGGAATCACAGCTGATGCTTTCTATGTATGACCAAGTAAGAGGAAGCCAGTAGTGTGAGGAGCTTATAAAGTTTAACACAAAAATAAGTATGATTTATGCTGCATATTCCATGATTTTCAATTCCCAGAAAAAACTGCTGGCTGTTGACACATATGTAGATGATTGTCGCAGACAATTAACCAAATTATTTCCTATTCCTACCTCTAAAACTAAAGGTTCTCCACATGTTAAAGCACTTATTTACAGCTTTTATAATAAAACATCAATACAAGGGGGAAATGAACCAACGTAAAATGCGGCCCTTTTGTGAAGCCTATGATTATTTTTATTATTCTATTACATGTTTCTGCTATTTTAAACCTGAATATTCAAACAACATCACAGTTCTGCATGCTTGAATTGTCACTAATTCATCCATGTGATGGCTTTTTAGGGCCAGAAATGTCTTTAATATTGTTATTCTTTCCGCGCTTCTATTTTTGTTTTGTGAATGATCTGTTGGGGCAAGAAATTACCCATTACCCAGAGGAGCTGTTTATTCTTTTTGTAATAGAAAATCAAGACACTCTGTCATGCTCTGATTTCCTCGTTCCCAGAGCCTGTAAGTAGGCTACTCTCCAGGTTCTATTCTGAAACCCAGCTAATTGTTTGGTATCCATGGAAACAACTCCAAGGGCTGCTGCTTGAATTGTAGAAGATACTGGCACAAACTGCTTGGTAAGGATGATAGAGAAACACTGAGTGACATGACATGCAATACTGCATTTCTACCAGATGTGTAGAGTGAAGTGATTGGGCCTATCAGCTGGCCATGAGGGGGAGTCTTCCTCAGCTTGAGGAAAGGTTTCTTTGTGGTTCATGTGGTGCAAATCATAACGAATGGATTGAATAACCCCGTAAAAGAATATTTAGCATATAATCTACCTTACCCTAAACCAGTCACCTGCAATATGGCAATGTAAGTAAACGTAACATGTTAGAACATATGGATGTGTTCAGATGGGCCATTCTGAATGTAAATTGCTGTCAAGACGGAGCGAGTGGGTGGAAACAGCCTCTAGCTAACTGTAATACTGAGAGAGAAAGACAGAAAGAGGAAGACTGTGAGTGGGTGTTAGAGAAACATGCTCAACCTTTAGGATATCTATTTATACATCTTTGGAAACTTAAAAAATTGT
This sequence comes from Melanotaenia boesemani, assembly GCF_017639745.1. NCBI lineage: Eukaryota > Metazoa > Chordata > Actinopteri > Atheriniformes > Melanotaeniidae > Melanotaenia > Melanotaenia boesemani. Next base: position 18,222,635 of record NC_055698.1, on the reverse strand, counting down.
TTAAATATGCAATAAAATCCAGATGTTTTTTTTACAGGATACTACTTTGTCTTTTAATGAAAAACCATCTCTTAATTTAAGTGATCACAACATAACCAGCTCCAAGAAAACACAAACTATTTCCTGTAAATGTTTTATATTTTCCATCTAAACAGCATCAGCTCTTCATAAAACCCAGAGCATGCAATCAACAAACAATCATTACCAAACCTACAATTATACACACAGTTAATCAGCTGGATCAGTCTTTGCTTCAACACGAAGCCTAATATCTGAGTACTGGAGACTTCCAACAGGACAAACAACTTAAAGAATCCTAATAAGAAATTCAGTAATGAAGGAGCGGTTTAATATGGAGAATATTACACATCCTCCTCTTTGTTCAAAAAGCTTATTGTCTGTTTTGTGGCAAGTAACAATAATTCAAAATCAAGCGAAATCACTGACTACTCTGACCTAAAGTGGGAGGGAAAATTAGCTAGGTTTGCGCTCTGAATTTCCTTGTTTTATCTAGACAGGAGACACATAATACAAAGTGAAAGAATTTGATCTCATTTTAATTTGTTTATTTTACCTAAAAGTCCCATTGAGTTCCTGCAGGCAGATCAACAGTAGGTGGCAGTAGAGTGCTCTGCAATTGCAAGAAGACAAGCCAATTCAGTGACTACTTTATAAAAGTAACAGGAGCATTAGAAAAATTGTTATGCCAGCCGCTTAAGGAGCGTGTGTCTAATCCAGTAGGTTGCTTGTCTAAAGCCAAACCAAGCCAACTTTATTTATAAAAGCACTTTACGACAGCAACCACTGAACAAAGTAAGTTGCTAGCCTCTCCGTGCTAATGCAGTCGAGACAATAGATGGTCCAGCAAATAGCTGTGTTAGATGATGAAATGCCACCCACATTGAAGAATTTGCTTTTAACCTCTTTCATTTTTATCTTTTTTATTTCATTTGTGTTTTTTATAGGACATAATCAATACTGTACTGTGTCTGTGTGTCTTCTGTGTTGGTAAACCAATGAAAAATTTCCACTGGGTTGGACAATAAGGATTCTCTTCTCTTCTCTTCTCTTCTCTTCTCTTCTCTTCTCTTCTCTTCTCTTCTCTTCTCTTCTATTCTATTCTATAATTGCTTTCTCATTTGTTACTGTCAGTTGCTCAGTTACTAATGTCCAGCTTACAACTGTTCTGATAAGTAGCTGGCTACAGCAGGGTCATAGCCTCCGTCAAGGTATCCAGATTTCAGTGATCTTCAGCCCTTTTACTGAGTCTGAAACAAACAAGCTTGGCTTGCCATGCTATTTAAAATGTACTAATTCACATAAAGGTAAGGAAAGTTAATAGACATTTTCTTTGTAAAGAGATATTAGGTAGAAAAGTACGGTTTCATTTTTTTTAAGTGAGGTAGCATGACAGCATGATGTACTCATACATAGACAATCGCATAAAACAGTCAGCACAACCCTAACATTCAAAAGCAGATAGGAAAAGTAACAAACAAAAAAAAGGAAAAAAATATGAGGACTGAAGACCTAAAAGCACCGCCGATGGCAAATTTTTTCCAGTGTAGATGGACAATTGTGCAGCTCTCTAGAAACATGACAACACATAGTCCTGATGACATTTTCATTGAATTCTGATTAACTTGAGCTGGGAGGGGTTGACAAAAGCCGATAATTGATTTCATAAAGTATAAAATGCCAAAAACAACAATTAGCAAAGAGAACAGCTGCACTGGATAACCTTATTTATTTAACCCTTTAATTTCACTCCAACATAAAGATCTGTGTGAAGCAGTCCCTTGAAAAAAACATTAATATTTACTAAGTGGAACTCCGGGTTAGCAGTCTGATTCAATCACGTTTTCACAGTAAGCAACAGTGATGCTTTGAGCTAAGTCCCAACACCAGCATCACTCTCAAAACGACAATGCTATCCTACAATGTGTCTTCGTTAACATGATAAGATTTACTTTTTGGCGTCCTAATGGAGTATTTGCCTTGTTTTTTTTCCTTCATTTGTGGCCTAAAAAGAGATTTTTATGTGCACACAATTTAGTTTACTTATTAGAACTATATCTAATGTAAAGTAAGGCTCATTAGTTGCATTAGTATTTCTTAATCAATCCTCAGTCTTTCCTTCATTCATTTTGTACACCACTTAATGCAGTTCAGGGTCACGAGGGGCTGCAATTAGCAGGCGAGAGGCAGGTTACACCCTGGACAAGCAGCCAGTCCATCGCAGAACGAACACAAAGAGACTAACAACCACTCACACTCAGGTTTGAACGTGAAAAATTTAGAAAACAAAGTCAGCAAGCTGCTGTTATTTACAGCTCATTTTAAAGGCAACACATTTGGCAGCTTTTGTTAAGACGGCTTTATGTCATGTGTTGGGCCAAAATCAGTGTTTTGTTTTTTTTGTTTTTTTTGTTTGTTTTTTGGTGTAAACTTAACCCTTTGGTGCATAGTGTCCACTACAGTGGACACATATTTAAAGGCTGTTTTTAAATGTATGCATGGGTGTGGATCGTAAATTAGGAACTTTATTGGACATTAGTGAGTCACCAATACTCTGCCACGTATAAACAATGACTACATTTGATATAGTATATATACATACATTGTAATTACCAAGTTTGCCTCAGTAATAAACAGGACAAGAAAATGATCCAGGTGTTTTTATAAAAAATGTATATTATATTAATATTACAAGATATTATTTTATAAATATTTTCATAGATAAAGTAGAAAAATCAATACACTGAGTAAAAGTTAAAATAAGATTAAAAAACAGAAAAACATCAATGTGCATGTCTGTAGAAATAAATATTTTTATTTAAAAGAATGTGGTACTGTTTTGTAATAATTCATACACCAGAGGGTTAACTTACAGAGTAAAACTGACTATCCATAATGTTGATGCAGCAGACCAGTCTGAAGCAACAGTTTCCAGAAACAGATCACACACACAATCTCATTATGACTGGTCTGCAGCATCTGACAATAAAGAGCCTCCAGTGACTCACAGACATGCCTGCTGGGGCAGATGTCGCACTCATGTCATACGGAGTCTCCATAATTGCCATATTCCATCTAGTAAATACAGTTCATGATGACAACCAACTAATGATTACTGCATGGAAATTTGATCTTTTTCCAACTGTACAAGATATTCACATTGTAAGCCAATAATCCTGCTTAATGAACACATAATTTAATGCAAATCTAATCTTATTTGATTATCTACACTCAGAATAAACATTACCTATAATTTTATGAAGACAAATTAAAATTTCTTACATACTCATTGTATGAATTTGTTTTAAAAAATTGCTACATTTAATATCAATGACATGTGCACTAGTATGAAGATGCATCAATGGTTTGCCTACTCTCCAAAACTTATACACCAAATAATGATGTCTTTTTTCCCCCTCAAGAACATGTTCTCCAGATGCCAAAATCTATAACTCTAGCTCCTTTTTTAGATTTCCACGACATGATGATGCGCTGCTTCTGCTGAGGATCACCACCAACACCCGCCTCCACAGTCTTTACACTAGAAGGTTTGACAGATTTTCCTCTGAGACTGCTCGGATAAACCACCTACTATTAAACGTGGTTGAACAGACCAACCAGGCCAACATTATGCCAACATCTGGTAGTGTAAGATAGGCAAGAAAGCTCACCAATAAGAGGTGTTGTATCCTTGTGATGCTGTGACAAAAATTATTTGTTTCCTGTGTGAATGTGTGATTTCAGATCTAAGCTGTTTGGTTTGATTGAAGTATCCAATCATCAGTTCATTTGTATAATTAGTTTAATCAATTCAATCAGTTCCCTCAGCAGGAGCAAAGAAAGCCACTATTTAACAATTCAGAGACTTAATTTAGCATATTTGGTAATCGCTTAAATTGTGTTTACATGACTGATTTATTATCTCGGCTAAGGCAGAGGCCATGTATTTGGTGGTGTCGGTTTATCTGTCTGTTAGCAACACAACTCAATTTTTTTTCAGGAAATCTCAAAAAATGGAAAAAAGAACAAGAGATCAGATTGTGGGTGTAATCACGGCCTGGATCTTCTAACTAAAAAATAATGCAATCATTGGAAAAAAAAAAAAAAAAAACGATTACAATGGCTTGGCAGCGCTGAGTGTTTCTAGCCTTGCATATTTCTTTGGTGAGGAAAACTCTTCTCTAAACTGAAACATAACTGGAAGAATTTTATAATCAATACTTGATTAAAAGTCTTGTTACAGATTTATTATGAGATATCCTCTAATTCCAGAAATGGATACAATCATACTTCAGCTCCATACACACCACTAAGAGTGTTATTTGCAGATTTGGCATTTTACCCTCAACGTTTACAAAATTTCACTAAAGTGCAATATTTGGATTTATTACATTTTTACATAATTTATTGTCATCTCTGTTTATTCAGGTCTTTTTTGCTTAAACCAATGCTGCTTTCTTTAAAATAGCAGCAGGGAAACATCTAAGACCTGCAGGATAGTGGGCCTTCAAGACCAGGGTTGGGGACCTCCGCTTTAAAAAATTCCTGGATCATGACAGTGATCCAGATTACCTCCAAAATCTAATAACTTGTTCCTTACTCCATTTGTGAGATTTCCTGAAATTTTTATTAAAATCTATCCATAACTTTTTAAATTATGTTGCTAACAACAGACAGAAAAACTAATGCTGCCAAATAAATGACTTCAGCTTTGGTGGGGGTAATACTTCAAATCAAATTAAGCTTTATTTAAAAAGCACTTTTCATACACAAAGCAACACAAAATGCTTTAAATAACAAAAACACGTTATCCATACTAAAATACAATAAAGATAAAACAAGCCTTCACAAAGCAAAGTATATAATATAGAAATTTAAAAAACACACACCTGATTCTACTGTCTTTCACACACAATCACACACAAACGCACACACACTCTCCCTCCATCCCAATTCTACTCAAACATGAACTTCAATCCCTAATTTCTCTTAACTGAATGTAGGTATAAAAACATTAATAGAAATAAACTTCTGGCTTGACGCTGCTGTGAGGGAACGATATCGATCAAAGCTACAGGTAAGACCCATTATTGTTAGGGGGCGTGGTTTCAGTAGATAACTGACACAAACAGAAAGCCAGAATACTCAAACACTACTGTTGATTTTCTAAAAGATGTACGGGATGCAGGTTAAAACAGTAGTTCACACAGATGCAGCTAACTTCTCTATCAAAGCCTTATCTGATGATTTTGTAGTTGCTACAGATTTAGGGTTTTTGTGCTTGGCCTTTTGTTTTTTGGTTAGCAGTATACACTGGTGAAAACTAAACTCATTGATTCAAAGAGTTTAATTTTTCTGGATGTGTTTTGCAGCAAGTAAAAAAAAAACTTGGACATTACAAGAGAGGCAAAAAAATTACAGTTTGTCTTTTGAGTGAAGTGACTTTTTAAACTCTGCATTCGCTTGCAAAGAACTTGAATACAAAGCACTTAAGAAGTCAAACTCAAAGTCTATCATCATAAGTTCAACCAGTCTGACAGAAGTTCAAAAAATACACAAGATATGGAAAATGTGTGTCCATGTTAAGATCATTAATTGGCAGGGAACCTCTCTACATCAACTTCATGGCTCTTTGACAAGCCAGCAGCATCGCCCCAGGAGGTTTGATGCCGTTTTAGTATGACTGCAATTTAAAAACACAGAATGACAGTGGAGATGCCAATTGCACAGAAACGCGTCGATACTATTCAGAGAAGCAGATGGAAGAAGATCCCATCTTGCAGCAGCAGTGTGATAGAGTCAAAAAACCCTTTAACTGAAGACCATAGGGAAGTTAGCATACTGCAATTAGCCTAATTACATTAGCATATACACCAAACAGATAATAGCATTAAAAAGGTAATGATGCTGTATTCACACAATGTGGAGAAAAAAAAACTGTCGGGTTGAAAAATTGAGCAATAAAAAAAAATGACACCTTTCACTGCATTCAGAGCCACCCTTGTGCTATGTTTAGAAACAGCACTGTAATGAGGCAAATGTAAAATGCACAGAAGAGGCAGAGCTGCAGGATTTGAAAGAAGAGGTGGGTGGAGGGGTTGAGGAAGAAGGGGCAGTGTGGGTGTGAGGGAGCCACGGGAAAGAACCTGTGATCAGCTTAAAACCTAACAGATATTTTTGGAGAAACAGGAGGCGAAACACACAAAAGAAGTGTCTCCAGGCATTCTCCAATGTAACCAATACTTCTTAAGGCAAAGCACATGTAAAATTGTCCTCTTAGTGGAGAAAGGCAGATGAACAACAAGCTAAATAAACAACCTGAAGTTGCTTTCCATCATGTGTGTTTTCCAGTTTCCTGTCTTTCTCCTGCCTGTCCCTTTGCTTGTGTGTGAGAACTAGCCAAGGGGAGTGTGGCCTAGTTACCATAGGAACATGTTCACAGCTAGTGCACTGCTCTCCATCAGAATACCTTCATTTCAACTGATGTATTTAGGAGCATTATTGCTAAGCTTGCAAATGTCCAGACTCAAATTAAAGATCTGGGACTGAAATTCTATAGAACAAACAGCGTTTTGAAGCTGCTGACACTGATTGTGACTGAGCTCACACTGAACTGTTCAATTTCAGATGATTATAATTTCCGGCTGCCTCTTGTTTGCTTCTTCCTGACACTTTTAACAACAGTATATAGGCATGTTTGGAATGAAACCACAGGTTCACACACTGTGCTAAACAACCAGAAATTATTTCTCATCTTGTTCCTAAAATGGAAAGGAAATGGCTCCAGAAGCGGAGCGGGGAAAATCTCCAAGATTGTGTAAAAGGCAAATGGCATTATCAAACCCAGAAGATGACTAAAGGAAGCTTAGAGTGTGGTTAAAAAAAAATTAAACAAAGAGGTAATGTTGTGAAGCTTCATTGTGCTGAAAAGAACTGGAAAACCATTGCAGAGCGAAGACAAGCGTGCAATGCATGTTCAACATTTTACTGACCACTAAAAAACAGAGAAAACAGCAGCGGTAAAAGGGACATATAAAAACATAAATAACAGAGAAAAACCTTACTGGACCACAACAGACTGGAGACGAAGCCGAGAAAAATGACAGTAGGAAAAAGCCGACTGGTTCTTGGCTAAACTGACTCACTTGGGGTTAAAACTCCAGGTCCACCACAGCAAACCTCCACTTGACCAACCAACCCAAACTGACTCTGATGCGGCAGCCACGACTTTGAAGATGTGTCCATGCAGCTAAACGGCACAGACACAAGTAAAGTATTTGTTTTGTGTTGTTTTTAATTAATTAAAAAAAAAACACGTAATTAATCCATCAGTTGTCTAATACAAACAACCATTCACACTCACTGAGGCAGAATTTTGAGACACCATTTAACCTAACAGGCATGTTTCTGGATTGTGGGGAAAGAGCCCACACATGCACAAGGAGAACATGCAAACTCCACACAGAAAGGCTCTTCTTGTTGAACATCACTGTGCAGGACCTGTTTTAAATTAAGCTATTAAAGTTACTTAACAGTGAATTATAAATACATAAAAAGAAATTGGACCATAAAAAATACTGTAGTAACTGTAGTGGGAAATACAGGTGGAAATTCTCAATGTTTTGACATTTCTGTGGCTTCATGTGATTATTTTAAACCAGCTATAATTTTCACAAACATTTAACTGTGTAACCTGGATTTAATGAAAATCTAAAGGGAGGTAATAATAAGAGACACAACCACCTTCACACATTTGTCTCTGTCATGAAACATGTTTTTGTGCAGCTCTGCTTGCAGCATATCATAGTTGCCCTTTATAGGGTTCCAAGCTAAATGTCACAAAGCTGCTCAACCACAAGCTGCTACTATGATTAATTGATAAGCATTCCTACAAATACATCAGCATTTAAAGATCCCCTCTAGTCATGTTTAAAGACATTGAAAAACATCTTTTTTTTAATAAAAATTTGTGGCTGAAAGGATTTTTCCATTAAAATGGATAAATTATATACTTAGTTCAGTTCACTGTCAGCAGAATAATAAATTTCACATTTTCTAAAGTAGTACAGCATCTATTTTAAGAAAGAAGTGGATGCTTTCTTTTTAAGTTTCTAGTCTTATTAGACTAAAGTTAATTCAGAAAAAATATGTTTTACTGTTATCCAAAGAACAACTGCAAGGTGTGAATGAAGTTGTGAGGCTGCTTTTTTCTTTCAACATGGGCTAATGCCACCAATCAGATGTGGCTACTTATAACATCTAGTCCTTGCAAAACAAGTGTTAAGAGATGTTAAGTTATGTTGCCATCAATTCAAATCAGCAAGAGATTTTTCTGTGAATATCTGTAGCTTTGCTGCCATTGATTGGTGTTAAACAACCCTGTGCCCATGAATGCACAACATGGAGGGGCTTGTGTGACTTAACAATCATCAGATGATGTATCTGGCAAGTTTTTTTAGGACGCTGTTCACTTGTTAAGGCAATGTGCCATGACTGTTTCTTTACACAAATATACTGGAAACTGATCCTCAAAATGGACAATGTAATATGACAGGTTGCTCTCACAAATGGTTCGTATGATTTCCAACAAAAAGCTGCACAGATAATCGCACATCTTCCTTCAAAATTCTGAGCCAATCAGTGTCCAAGTAACTGAAAGCACTTTGCCGTAATGTCTGCAGATTTTTTCTGGCTCAGAAAGGACAACTAAAGGGCAGAAAATGCAAAAAGCATGTTTTTAATATCTTTATTGTCATTTCAGCTAAACTATGGTACACTGTGAAAGTTTTGTTCTCTAACAACATTATTTTTTGCTTCGCTGTGTGTTTTTACTTCATCAGATCATATGAAGCCCACTGACTCTTGGGTGGTTTCATTTATGTGACTGAGAAGATCATTTTATCTTCCTATTAACAATTCACAGCTAATATTGGTAATTACGGGAAGTATAGCCAGACACTGACCACAACCAATAAGCAGCTCGTGTTGAATGGGATCCCGATTTAGACAGTCTCACTCGACTGACTCGATACTATTAGTGGTTATCAGCTTCTTCATATGGGACAGTGGGCCGTTGTCATTTTTCCATTTTGCCGATCAGCAGCACTGTTACAGGAAGAGTCCTGATCCCGTCTGACTGGATACCAGTCTGCCAGCAGACCTCAAATCCTCAGCATCACGTCATATTTTCAGGAAAAAAAAAACACATAACTTTATGACATTTAAACTGTTACTATGATCAAAACAGCAATGTCATTTCCAATGGACCTTAAACATATTAGATTATTGAGTAGAAAGTCTAAACAGTCTTTCTGCTACCGTGGTTGCTATGGAGGCTACCGAGGTTGCTATGGACACTGCTAGATGCATGGCATGTTCCAATTTTGGTTTTGCCCGTCTGCCGACAGTCGGCTACGTTCCATTTCAAATGACCGTCGGGCAGCGGTATTAGGAGTTTATAGGCTTTCTCTATATCTGTTGTCATGTATATTTCAGGAATATACAGGAGTTTCTTTTTTTTTCTTTCTTTCTCTTAACAAGAATGTTTCTATAAAAACAATATTTGATTATAAGGGTATTTATAAACCACACCCCTCACTAAAGTCTGCTTTACTTTCATTTATTTAATCAAACAGACTTAGTGCATTGCATTAAAGTCCCAGCAGTGCATCATTTTATAACTTATGGACAAGCAAATACTGAAAATATTTTATGCCTGACTTAAAAACTAAATGTTATTGCTTGTGTAAATAGTTTTTACATTTTACAGTTTGACTTCATTAAAACTTTTGACATTTCATTTTATTATTTTTTTACACAATATTTCTTAGGCGTTGTACAAGTGGTAGCCTGTGGGTACATATATGATAATCTGAGATGTAACCCTGACTGACCCATGGGCTTGTGTGCTGACCCTAAATTCAGCATTTTAGGCCTTCTTACAAGCTTATGAATGTTCTAGATTATGAATAATATTATAAATCTAAAAGTGACTCCTTTTGGAATATAACTCCAAAAAAATTGAAATAAAAAATACAAAAAGCTTACTTTTACATACTAAATCTTGCATGTACTCTGAATTTGAGACTGTGAAGGTCTCTGCCAATTAAATGGGAAAATGTAAGACTTTGGCTTTCACTAAACAAATACATCATTGGAAAGGTCTTCATCTGGAGTATGAACACTCTACAAACTGACCTCTGAACCTAGAACTCAGTGAATATTTGAAGGCTCATACTTTAACAACAAAAGGAGCTAAAGACATGGAACCAACTGTATAGAGAGCTCTTGATTTGACCTGTCATGAAATAACTTGTGTGTTATACCCACCTTCTGGGGGGACTGTCAAATGAAATGCATTTACACCCATTTAACAATTAGATTATTAAGATATGAATCCACACTTGCATTGCATTTATCATCGCTTTAGCCCCCCATATATGTTGTCAATTCAATATTTACAATTTTAAATTTGATGCAAAACTCTCCTATTATGTAAGAACTACAATTCCCTGTAGCAGCGCCATGTGGATGAATACAAATCAGCACCATGATTGTTCTGAAAACCGGAAAAACTACAAACTCAAAATTAGGGTAAGAAAACTATATATCTGTTATGTAGATCTAATATCTATTACAGCCGAACTAGTAATTACACTACTGCTAGATGACATATGTTGATGAAAGGTAAATATGATGGTTTATTTGAGATATATAATCTTTTATTAAATAAAGTGAGTGTAGCCTGGTGCATCTTCCAGTTTTGAATTTGTTAAAAGTGCTGTAAAATCACATGCTTGCTTCATATTTTAAATATATTGTACAGCTGAACTGGTAAATATTCAGCATCTAAATGATCAATCATGAGAAAAAGTAAATATGTGGGTTTAACTTCTGATTAGGATGCCTCCTGGATGTTTCACTGGTGAGGTGTTCAGGGCACATCCAACTGGGAGAAAGGTTGTGCTGGAGGGACTACTGTTCTCGGCTGGCATGGGAATGCTTCGAGATCACCCTGGACGAACTGGGAGACATGCTCAGACAAGCTGGAAGGAGAAATGGCCAAGGAAAGGGAAAGTCTGCCGCCTCCACCACCCAAGTGAAAGAAAGTGGATGGATATTAGCAGTGAACTGACACACCTGCACACACTAAATGACGTTATTATAGAGCAAAACTTTCATAGTTTACCAAGAATTGTAATTTTTTCCTCACAAACTTCTTTAAATCAGTGCATGTCTTCCATAGTTTGCTGTCGCAATTTTGACACACAGGCGCACTGATCCCTCATCTTACTGGAAATTTGCAGCAAAAGCTGAGCCTAACGTTTCGTAGGGTTAGCAAGGAATAGGTAATGAGAATATGTTCAATGTGAACAGTTACTTGTGGATGTTGCCTGCAGTTTCCAGTGTTTCTGTCAGCAACTGAATGTGAATGAGTCCATAAACAACAAGCACAGAAACAGATTGTCCATTGTTGTCCAGAAAGACAACACAACTAAAAAGATAACTAAAAAGAAACAGTGCTGTTTACTGAATGTAAAACTTGAGACAAGGTTAAAAATGTTTTGTTGGAGTTCCTGGCTCTGGGTTCCCAGCAAGGACAAAAAATGCTGAATGGAAACATTTAAAAGATTGAATAACAAATTAGATGCAAAAAAGCTGCATCTCAAGAACAGCATCCGGTGTATGGCACACCCAGTTCTTCACACAGCTGAAGAACAGTCTCATGAAACCTAAAGCAGCACATGAGCATTTAATAACTCATGTAAAAAAGTCTAAAGGAGTTTCTAAACACTCATTCTTCTCCAAAAGGCATATTTAAAAATCACAGCTATCCTGACACACAACCTTTTTCCAATGTTACCTCATCATATAAGGGTTAAATTGTTCTAAAACAGCTGAGAAAAACAAATGTAGGAATGCATGTTGCAAAGAATACGGAGGTGGTGTCCATTTTTTGTTTTGTAAAGTTGCTGCTGTTTGGTGCCAGTGTCTGAATACATTGCATACATCCTGATGACAAAATAAACATCACACAAACCCCAGTGGACCCCTGTTAGAGGAGATGGATGTTTTAGGCAGCTCTACAAATAAGATAATTATTATTATTGTGAGGCAGTAAAGAGGTAGATTTTGTTTAGGGAGAACAGAGTCTCAGGATGGCAAAGAATTACCTAAAATATAAAAATATCTTGTACTTTCCTGTTAGTACACTCATAAAATTATGATAGGAGAGAAATTCGTGGCCTGAGGCAAAAGACAACAATTTGAGGAAACACCAGGACTGAAGCTCATTGGGTTCGTACTTTTTTTCTTTTTTTATTGAGAACTTTCAATCATACTGACAAAGCTTGCCTGTCCTTGGCAGAAATACACTGTATAAAGCCCAATTCTCACATTGCACTGACGATGGCTGAGGAACAGCAGAATTATGACAGAAATGTTGTGCTGGAATAAAATCAGCTCTTTGTCGGCTGTCAGGCTCCCAGCTGACAACTGTGACAAGGAGGCAAGGAGGCCAGATTTTTATCAGCTTATGAGGAATTGAGAAAAACTAATTGATGTCTGTGATTCATGCTTTTTTATTTCAAGTAAACTCACAAAACAATTCTATGACGAGTTGTATGAGACAGTCATATCTTGCACTGGTGTCTCTTTCATATGGAGGATGAGGAAATCCAGTGTGGAGGAATGAGTCAGAGTGGGCAGAACTTATCTTGTTCCATCAGGAGTGCAGCCTCAGATATTTCATTAACTGAAACACTTTTCTCTCCATGGCATTGTTTTTTGGTTAGATGGAGGAGCCCACTGTGTGCAATAACTGTGCTACATAATGGTCCGTGAAGATGGTAGCCATCCACAGCGTCCAAATATTAACTACATCTGCTGCCAGCTGGGATGGAGGAACACTGTCACAGCAAAGAATAAATAAAATCACACAAGTATTTCTGCAGAATATCCATACGAAGACTCAGACAGCACTTGCTGCTAATTTTGCCAAATAACATTTTCAAGAAAAGGTATTTCTGAGCCAAGTGTTGATGAAGCACATGCAACCAGAGTTTACTGATTACCTGACAACTAAAATAACCCTGCAAAATCTCATTTCATCTTCTGATCTGGCATAAGTGAATTACAGAATTAGCTCTTTGATGGATAATCCAGCTGGCGAGCACCCCTGTAGTCGGTGCAGGTGTTTGTGTGCAGCACCCAGAGACTGATAATTAGCAATACAGGTTCAGTGAAATGGCAAGAAAGTCTCACTGACTAATCAGCTAATTGCCAATCAAAAGTCTTTGCAGTGATTTTACTGAAGACAGCGGTACATGCATGTATAATATTCTTTTCAGGAAGCTATCATATGTTACATGATGTATAGACATCTACAGTTGTCCTGACCTGCAAAACACAACATATGGGAGCAATGCAGCATTTTATTTTTATTGAAATGATAAACAACATTTCTTGCTTGTGACTGAACATTGATGATGGCTTTCGATTTGGCAGTTAAAGGAAGTAAAGGCAGAAAAGGCAATTTTTCTATTTATTTGGGATCTAGACCGCCTTAAACCAAGTCCAGATGTAAAGATAGACAACATAGACTGGTCAAATCTAAAGATAATCTCACAGAAGTATAAACGCTTTAAAAAAAAAAAGTTTGTGATTTGTTGGTTTTTCATTATATTTAACAAAATTCAGAAACATTTAATCTGATTATTTTTTGTGGTTAATAAATTGACCTGTTGTGATTCTTACACTTAAAAAAAATTAAAAAGGAGTGAAATTGTCCTTTTCTGCTTTTTCACAAAGAGAATAAAGGTTTCCTATATGAAGAGTGAGTACCGTCTGAGAGTTAATCTAGTTCTTGTTAGACAAATGCAAAGGAAGGTTCATATCTGTTTTCCAGTTTCCTGGTCCAGGCTAACGAGAAATTAGTCCTGGCCTACTTTGCCATACTTAGGACTCACTTTGCTTGTTCATACTGGCATTTCCTTGTTTTTTCATTGAACTGATAGAAGGTCATACCTTGATTGGACAGCTTCTTTAAGTATTTAGCATGTGGAATCTGAAACAGCTCAAGGAAAGCAGCAAATATTCTCAGTTTAATTTGACCTATTAGAGTTTTTCACATCAGAAACAGGAAATGACAGGAAATATTTACAATGGACTTGTGTCCTCTCCAATCACAAACCTATCTCTCCCATAAAGTGAAATCCATTTTCAGAATTGTTGTCATGTTTTACGGTTACCATACACATCCACTACTGAGTGTACAAAATGCAGCCTTTAACAAAACCTGGCCATTTTACCATTGTGACTCCTGGGAAGTGGGCAGAACACCAACAAACATGAAAACAGTTTGCACCAATCAGCAGGAGTTCTTTAACACAGTGCTGCAGTTCTAACGCAGCATGCGGATCTTTAAGAGCATTAAAAACCTGCAAATAATATGATGCATACTAACAACTTCAAATACAGAAGTTCTTATCAAGCACGGCTATCAGCCAGGACTAAACTGATGAAACTAACCTTTCAAAAGTTACAAAGAAAACACATTAACCATAACTTTCTCTCTCTCTCTCTTTTTATCTGTATATTGATGTTCTATTTTGGCTGGATACCTCACTGTGCCAAAAGCCATACCAGTGTAAGGTCAAGTTCAGCATGGTAGCAGAAGATGCTGGACAGCTGCCTTCCCTGCAGCTCTGGCGCATAAACATCTGGTTCAGTCCTTCCTGCCTATGCTGTGCACAGGCAGGAAGGACTGAACTGCAAGCTGTAAGATGTCTCTGTCAAGTCTCCTCAGACCTGCTGTCACCAAAACTGCAATGTGAAATGTATCTAAGCTTTGCTCTATGCCACGTTCTCGTCACACACACTTGCACACAACACTTACCCAGAAAAATAGGACTTCCTAGTAAAGAAATCTTATTAGATCAGTTACATCTGTGGGTGCAGACTGGATCCTGTGTGTTTCCAGGGACTTGGGAGGGGGCTGAGGTTCCGGGTTCGACTGCTCCTTGGGATACAGGTGGAATCAGTTTGTGCAGACCTGAGTTTCCAGATAAAAGGCCGATGATGTCCTCTTTGAAAGCATGTGGTATTTAGTCATTAGGCCAGTTCGTTACATAGACAGCTGCTCTCGCTTCTCACCTGCGCTGCAATTAGTCCAAATGCGCGTTTAAAAGGAGTGAAGGCTTCAGAGGAAAATAAAAAGGTAAGGCTGACTGTTGCAGGGTTCCCTCCACTTCCAGCTCAGTCCATCGCTGGAGCCACAGCTTGTCCGTCAGCAGCGGTTCTGTGGTGCGGCTCGGCAGCTTCCTTCAGCTTCCCCTCCCTCTCTTCCTCCTTTGCTCCTTGTCCTCTAACTCTATTGCAATTTTCGAACTGTAACGCGATCCCAATACAGCTTGCTCGGTAATATAGAGAATCTCCCGTGGGGACGGTATTTGTCATCTTAATAGTTTGATCTGGGCGCATGTGGCTTCAAACAACCACTTCAATTTGGGAATTACATGAACTCCTGTTTGGTCAAAGGATCCACAGAGCAAAATTAGTTAATCTATCACCTATATTTGGATTCAAAAGACTATATTCTGGAGAAGAACGTCACGATACGAATTTTGGATGGCTGCACCTATAGATGCCGCGCGTGTATTAATCATGCCGCTTAATAATATAAAAGATTATTATTACTACAATGATTCCTGCGGGCTGTGCCAACTCCGGGCAGCAAACAACCTCACTGCACACTGCGCGCGCCTAAATTCCCCCAGAGCATCAAAATAAAGATCCCGGAATATTTACAAGCCAAATCTCAAAGACGTGCAACAGCATATTAACAAATTCTGATTCATACACATTTTCCTTTCTGTCGGGCTCCCTGTTTTAGGCTCGAGTGATTTAATCTTGGAGAGCGTCTGCAGTTTACCCAGTGTGGCATAACGACGTCCCCAAGCTCCAAAAATTCATAACGAAGGGGTGAATCTTGTGCCAAATTGACGCCGAGGCCCTTGCGCTGTTGCAGTCCTGTCACACCTAATTTTGATTTGACGGCTGTGCTGTGCACGGAAAAGGTGCTCAGTAAATGGAGAAGTCTCTCCCTGGAGGGCGGAGATAGCGCGTAAGATAGACGTGAAGAGAAATTGACGCCTCCAAAGGCAGCCGGTTCCGCCCAAACCATCTCTGGAGTTTGTGACACCCGAATAGAACATGCAGACCGCCCACTGCGTCCAGTAATTAGGATGGAAAGTAGGCAGGGGAGCGGCAAAGTTCATTTGCTCTGGTCGAGTGGGTAAATGTTTCAGTTATTTCAAAGAAAGGTGAGCTGCACCCTGTCTCAGAGCATTTTCCACAAACATCTTTGGCAAGCAGTAAAAAATGAAAGCTTTTATAGTTTTTGGTGACGCTTAACATGGATTATATTCTGTAGAGTACCATAAATTAAACACATCTGACTTTTTTTTGCTCAAAGGCAGATTATCAACAAAATACATGAACCAAAACTATACATTTTTTTAAAATCAAATGCCACCTGTGATTTTTAACTATGTTTCCTGGTTGCAAATGCCCCAGGTTTGCAGTGTTCAAACTAACTGTGATTAAGTTAATATCAGGGCTTGTTAATAGAGACTTACATGACGCAGTGGTTCAGACCTATAAGCCTAGTGAAAATTGTAACTAAACTATAAAACATAACTGACACAACAGACACTTTAGATCAGCACATATTAAAGGATAATTTCAGAAAGTCACAATAACATTGCTCATCTGCCTGTTTGTATACGAAATGTCACTTATTGTATGTATTGTATGCAGAGGTCCCTGCAGAGTCAGAGTGGGTTAGTTCCATGAACAGTAAGTGTTTCTATATTATGTCAAGATGTTACAGGTTGTCAGAGATATCTAAACAGCAGTGGGATTTTTTTACTCCCTGCATTATTTTATTTATTTTAAAGGTTTTTCAACCATGACATCTGCATTTCTTTAGCTTTTATTTTAGTTTTTTGGTTTTGTTTTTTTCAATCAGATTTTCATACTTTGGCATAACAAAAGTTAATTTGGCATCCATCTAGCATCCTTTCTCATCTCTAAGCTTTCTTCAGCCAGTAAAAGCCAGTCTGATGTTGACTCTTTTCTCATCTTTTGCACTCTCACTTTCTTTTCCTCATTCCCACATAAAATGTCATCTTGGTTTTTTTTTGTTTTTTTTTACTGAATCAGCCACAGTGGATGTCCAAAATAGCCAGTGTGTTGAAGTACAGTTCCTGGTGTGTGACACGATGCAGTAAAGCCAAACACAGCTGATGTTCTGGGGTGGAACAAAAAGTTGTGAAGTGCAGTTTTCTCAGTCTTTGGAAGCTGCATGGAAATGACGGCCCCAGGAATGTGCATAATAGATGTTAGTGTGCCATCAAAACAAGTATTAGTTTTAAGGTCAGAAACTTCTGTTGTATTACTTTAAGTGACCTGCATAACTGTTGATGAGGAATTGTTGTTCTGAGAAAAGTAACTTAATTGTTTGTTTTAAAGAAAAACCTTCCATATATCTGTTTTTATACGGACTTGTTCCTGGAGCATATCTCAGCAGTGGTGAGAGGCAGGGTTTACCCTGGACAGGCCATTAGGCCATTGTAGCTCAATAAAACATGCTACATTAAAAAAAATTATCATTGTTAAAAGATGTATATTACTTTTATCCATAGCTGTTTGCAGACTTCTTCCATAGTCAGGATTAATATACTGTCATACATTATGTAATTATGAGTTACATGTTCTGAATTCCAGTTCCAATAAGAATATTAAATTAAATACACCTTTGTTGGTGAGGATTGGATAATACTGACTGTTTTGCATATAAACACAATGGCAATGATGTGTCATACATTTTATGATGTAGTTTGGTGCAGTATTACATGTGTGACTGATTTAAAGTTACATGTATTGACAGAAGTGCTAATAAACAGTTTAATTGCTTAAGCTACTGCAGCTTTTTAAGCCATGGCGTAGCCATGTTTGGATGCTGGGATTTGATGAGGTTTCTCAGTAAAAAATCCAACTTCTAGTTGATTTTTTTCCACTGGGAACTCACACAGTCATTCTTCTGAGTTTAAATGGAACACACCACTAATTTCCAGCCATGTTATTACCTACTTTAATTGAACATTTTGGCGATAGACTCTTTAGTGCCAACAAGTGCAATCGCAGTAACACACGACTGCAATAGACATCAAACCAGTGAACAAAACTTTACAACAGATGGAAATTTTAAAACTTTGGAGTGCTATTACAGCACCTATTGATTTTTCTTTGGATGCAATGGAACAGAAACAAGTAAACAGAGTTAAATTACAAACTCACTCACCAGTGCAGCATATTTGCATGCATCTATGTTCTCAGTAGTTTATAAAATAATTTGCACTTTGGTAAAACTTGCATTGCTCAGTGCAAATGTAATCTTAATATCTCATACACAACAATGCTTTTCAGACTGTAAGTTAGATTGCTGTGCAAACTTTCTGCTACAAAACAACAACCTAAAAGGCCAAAAACTTTGAAAAAGACCATTTTGAAGGGGGGATAACGAAAAGAAAAGAAAAACACACATCTCCAGAGGCTGAATACTACTCATTACATTTCAGCACCTCTTTGTGTAAAATCAGTGGAGTGCTCCTTTAATCTCAGCTGACAATAAGATCAGGGTACAGCAGTCTGCGAAAGCCAGGTGAAGTGAGTATTTTCTAGTGTCAGTCCTCACTGAACTGCAACAAAGGTATACAAACTCCGATAAGAAATAACGTGCAAATATTTCTGCAAAGATGTAAACATGATGTAAAAATGTCCACGATGTGCTGCGTGATGTCTTCTTCCTGCTCTGAAACCCCAATAGACCTATCATAGATGAAATAAACATCTGTGGGTGCCTCGTGTATATGCAAAGTCTAATGGGTTTTTATGCTCATCATTGAAACAAAACAGATAGGTCCAGATGTGTGGAGGCAACAGCAGTTTTGTTTTGTTTTGATTTGATTTGATTGGGACATCTGCGATGTAAACATGTTATATAAGTACGTATTGGTAATTGTTAAATACTGAATGTGTCATGGATCATTACGTGGGCAAATGTAAAGACAGTGTTACATAAATCCTGCAAAAACAATTTGTGACCCCGTTGGGCTTTTTACCCTCCTTTCTGCATCACAAACACAATCCAAGCAGAAACTGTGGTTATGAAATATTATTAAAAAGTTTTTTTTTTCTAAATGGTTATAATTTTCTAAATTATTATATACTCTGAGATAATTATGCAAGGGTTGATATGTTGAAAATATCCCTTTCATGCTAAGTGTCCACTACAGTATCTAGTCTGTTTTCTAGTATATGAATGGGTGAGGATGGTATATTTGCAGAATATATTAGTCAAGTCATCCAATAAACTGCCACTTACTGAAGAATAAAGAACTATGTTGTGAGTATATATATACATATATATATATATATATGTATATATATATATATATATATACATATATATATATATATATATATGTTTTTTTCCCCCAAATTGTTGTAAATACCTTATGTAAATGTGTTTTGTTTTGGGTTTCTTTTTGTTTGTTTGTTTTTGTTTTTGTTTTTTTCTGGACACTGGGGTAGGTATAAATGAGCTCAAGCTTCAACCTACTCCTTTTTGGACATGTTGTGTTTATATATTATTGATTGTTGTATTATCTTCTTTGTGTTATGTATTATTCATGTTTTGATTGTCTTGTTTCTTTCAGTTTACTCCTTTATGTTATTTGCACATGTTCAAAATTAAAAAAGCAGAAAGCAGATATATATATATATATATATATATATATATATATATATATATATGTATATATATGTGTGTGTGTGTGTGTGTGTGTGTGTGTGTGTGTGTGTGTGTGTGTGTGTGTGTTGTTCTTTTAATCTTCAAAAATTGGAATTCATTCAGGTTTCACTGTGATTATTTCAACCCATCTGCACCAAATGTAGCAAAAAGTCTAGGAGTCTGGAGAAGGTTTTTTGAAATGAGAGGCAAATGTTAGTCATGTGGCCGAATGTCAAAAGGTATCTCGGGACCCCGGACAGCTCATGCCATCCTTTGAAATTACACCAAAACATAAACTGGAAATGACACATCCTTACTCTCAGTTCTCACTCAATCACTCACATGCACACACACTCAAATCTCCATGGAAACTGATGAAAGAATAGCTAGAAAAGAAAAGACTGACGAAGCACAACATGCTGAATGGTTTGGGCAGTCAGCAAAGAAAAAAAACTGACAAAAAAAATGAATTAAAAAAACCCCAGAGAGAAACTGTTTAATTAAACCTGGAAGAAAGTCAAATGTAAAACCAAATATGATAGTTAAATGAACTTAAATCTACAAACCTAACAGCAATTACTGATCCCAACTTATCAACTACCCTTGATATGTGTGGTTTACTCAGATGGTTCAAATCCATCTGAGTGACAACCTGAGCAGCAACATCCAAGTAAATATGAAGGAATGAAAGTTGCAGATAGCAGAAAAGAGAGGGTGGGCAACAGAAGAGGGGAGAGGACAAGAGAAGGAGTACAGCACAGAGTACAGCACCGTACACCACCTACACTCGTTTCCATGGCAACTACCACACTAGAGCGAGTGATAATGCAGCTCTCTCTCTTCCTATTCTGCAAACTGTTCGGTTGGTACCATATGCAGTGTGCGGCATGTGGGAGACAAAGCTTTCCTTATCCTGTTGTTAGAGACGATCAGAGAAATGTATAGAAGCATTAATGCTTTAAAAACTGCTGGTTAAATATTCCATTGCATATATTACAGCTGTCGATCCACCAGAGATGTTGCTTAGCCTGACACTGAATTTCATCATTGTTGCTTGAAGGGATAACTTGTTATTTTTTAATTAATGCCCCCCCCCCCCCCCCCCCTTCACCAAAGCAAGTGGCACACTGTGTGGGCAGCAGTTGCTTTCAAAGAGCCAGAATTGAGGTTGATGGAGTTGAAAAGGTGTAATAAAATAATTTTTAACATGGTTCCTCCTTTGGTATGAATGCGAAGTAACGACAAAATGACAAATTTATACAGCATGTTCTTTTAGATCAGTGTCCTCCAGAAGTGAAGGATGAACAAAGCTTGGTTTGGGGCATGGCTGTGAGGAATTGCCATCTACACAATGATGACATAAACCACACTTTGTGCATATAATGTGTGCTGAATTAGAATTTAGGGCTTGCCTTTAAAAAAAAAGCTGACAATGACTCTCTTTTGTGTACCCAATTTTCAGCCTTCCTTTTGGGAACCTTTACCTTTTTCCAGGCTGATTTGTTCCCTGGAAAAATATATTTGTATGCAATATTGTTTGTATCATGATGGTCTGGGCATTACTTGGTATGTTCTTCTAATGACTACAGCTATTTAAATGCAAGATTTTGGTCTTACTAGTAACTTTACATCAATAAATATTCACATCCAATGTAACATGTTATTGTCACTCATTCTAAAATCGTAATAATTGTGCTAGCATCACATAGCATTATTTAAAAAGTTCAGATTCACACTCATAAATATCAACAATACTGTAAGAAGGCATCTAAACCAAGCTGGAGGAACTAAAAAAAATACTTATTATGCACCAAAGTCAAGAGTTAATTACTGACACAAGAAGATGTTTCTTTGGATTTTATGTCCTAGCAAAACTGACCAAAAAATAAAGGACTTTTTGAGGCAAAAAGCAACAGTCAGCAAGCAAAATGAAGGTAAATTTGTTATAGTAGGGCTCTTACTGGTCAAATGCAGTAAAATTGCAAGTGCTTTTTAATTTACTTAGAAATAAAAGCTTTGTTGACATAAGGCAGCACTTCTTGTTTGCAAGCTTTGCTGCTGGTTTTAATGACAAAGAAATGCCTTTAAAAATCAAAACTCCACCTACAAGTCCCTTTGACTGGGATCACTTTGATGCACTGCACATAACAGACAAGTTATTTTCAAATATATATATAGAGAGAGAGAGACAGACAGACAGACAGACGGACAGAAAGACCTTTCACATTTGATCAGGCATAAAAATAAATGACTGCCCAGCAGTTCAGTTTATTGTCTGAGCTGGAAAACAACACATATGACTGCCATCTTTTTGTAAATAATATCTCAGGTATTCCCAGATATTAGTTATTCCTAAATAAAAGTTTTCTCAATTTTCCTTGTGTTGGTGTCTACCTTCTTTTTTATTTTATTTTCTTAAAATAAATTTTATTTACAGAGCATAGTTCAGGACACTTTAAAGCAGGTAAACAAGAATAATGCAATACAGTAAAAATGTCAATCAACAAAATCAAAAACATTCACATTTCTTAGGATACGTCATCACGTAGGAGCATTTAAGATTATTAAAATCATTAAAGGCAGCTCTATAACGATATGTTTTGGTGAGTTTTGTTTTTTTGAGCAATCATGGATGTCTTTGGAGATTGAGTTTCAAGGTGTAGGGCAGCAATTGAGAAAGTTTGGTCCCTCAAGGTTCTGTTCTCGGTCATTAAGGGACTTTGAGGTTTGTTTTCAGTTAGGAAAACTATTTCTTTTACTGAATTACAACCATTAGCAACGTATCCTATATCCCTTAAGCATGGCGACTCTACGCAGCTCAGTTTATACGCATCAAGCCACTCAAATGGAAACGTGTCTGATTCACATTTCTTTTCTGAGGCTTTAAGGCTTCCGATGTCAATGGAAACCATGAATAGTATTTATTTTAAGAGAATCTTCCATATGGATTAACAGTTTTGTGCATAATTGCAAATCCAAATTTCACCCTCTGGTGGTATTATATGGTTTGAGACACAGGCACAAAAATGAAGAAATCTCTTTGTCTATACATCCACCTCACTACCCACTCTTAGATATTTCTACAAAATTCTATTAAAAATGAGACACAATACAATCACTGAAAGGAAAACATGACCTTTTTGTAGAAGAGAAATGACGAAAGGATGTGGAATGACCCCGTTCCAGGTTCCAAAGTTTGTTGTGATTACCCAACACCTCTGTTTCCATTCAAAATAATGAAATATTTCAAGTGAAGTTGACCAGATCTGTTCTGCTAGTGAAGTCAACGTGTTCCTGGAGCTGCTTCAGCTTGCATTGTTCCACTGATAAGCAACTCATCAAATTTTACAAAGCACTGCAATTTGGAAGAAACGATGTATTTACATACTCTTGTTTAACCACTGGAAGTTCTGGTTTCCACAGCAAACTGAATCAAATAAAAAAACAGATGAAGCAAGTAAAGATTAATGATTCAGGTTAAATTAATAAAAGAAAAGAAGTACAGGAAAATAGACTGAAACATTCAGCCATCAGTAAGCCTGGTGACTCATTCACTAATCAGGACATTTATAAAAGCCGTCTGATTGATGTGTGAGCATTTCAGCAGCAGTTGCTGAAATTTTGGAGCTTTCAAACAAAACATTTTATGTCTGAAACATCGGCTGATGGATAAACTGATACGAAACTGGCTTTGTCTTCATAGATCACTTCCATAATTCAGCATAAAACACGTTTTGCCATATAAAAGATCATTTTTGTTGCAGGACGATTTTCACCCTTAGCTATTTTAATCTTTCTATATCTGGTAACTAAACATTTCCATTATTTTTGTTCTCCAGTGGGCTTTTATGAGGCTGAAGCTGGCGGAGATGGTCAAATGCTGCAGGATGCTGTACAAGAGGTATGATTGTTGTTCAGTGTGTGAGGTCAAACATGCCACATTAGTCATGAGCTGAAGGGTGATTGTGTTGCTTTATTGTTGTATTGTGAGTGAATTGAAATAGAAAACCTATTTTAAGGCCCTGGAGGGATCAGCAATGCCATTTTGTTGGAGTATGAAGATAAATTTTCTATTAAGCACCAAGAAAGGACAAATAAAAACCAATTTGAAAGAGAGTCACAATCAGTACATTCAAAATGCTGCTTCTAAATAAAGCAGATTTATTTAGATGTTGCTGTCTGGAGGGCAAAACAATGAGCAAATATTTAGATTTTGATAAATACGGCCGCTAATCAATCAGAGATGGAACAAGGATTTATCAGATGCAGGCGATTTGATCACAGCTCTCCTGAAGAAATCTCATACTATTAAAAAATGGTGTTAAACTACATATTAAATTGTTTTTGAAAATAAAAATTACATTTAGGGTCTTCTTTTTCATTATAAAACACAAAAATAATTTAGTTTCAAGATTAATCAAAAGTCGAGTCTATTTAAACAGCAATAATTACACAGTATGATTGTTTAAATGAAATTAAAACTCATAATTTTTCTTTTATGTTTAATGGTTTCAGTCGCTGAGTTTTGTAAGGCTTTATTTGTTTTTATTCAGATTTGATCATATTCCAGATCTGCTGTTCACACAGAACTTAAGTAACACCTACATTCCTGTCATGTTGTAAATCAGAAATAAGCTTTTAATAAAAAGCAAATGCTCAGAAACCTGGAAATGGTTTTAACAACCTTCAGTATTCTGTTTTCTCCTCCTGTTATCTGGGTTTATAAAAACAATGAGGCTTCCTGGTATCTGTGACAGTTGTGCACATGTAAGAAAAGTCAGTGTTACTGTTATTCAGGAAAAAGTCTGGGAAATATTTTTTTTATTTATTGTCCAAAATTATGTACATTTAAAGAAACAGCAACAAAAACATCTCACCAGAAAAAAAGACAAATGAAGCTGATGGAGGGAAAAAACACAACGAGTTGTGCAGATTCAAAACTCTTCTCAATTAAAAACAAACTATGCTGCAGATTTTCATCCACTTGCAGTCTGGAGTTTTCAAAAACTAAAAAAAAAAAAAAAATCCCTACACTGACAATTCCCAAGTAAAATGACTTCCAGTTTGTATTTGACTGAGTTGGTGTTTTTGTTGTGAATTTTGTAGGAGGGAGCATCCACACCAGTACAGAACAGCTTAAAAACTGTAACAAAAAGAAGAGTTGAAATAGCTGCTACTCCCAAAATACCTTTAGCTTGTCTGTAGATCTCTAATTAAAGAGATGCTGTCGGGTGAAATGACTTATTTTGCAGAAATATGAATGAGGAAATAGAAGCTGTGAACAGACTTAATTAAAAAAAAAAAAGGTAATCTATGTGGCAACTGCGCTCTGCTTGACAGGCACTTTCTGGCGTGCCCCCTTCATCGCAGAGGACTCAGCTCCTGCCCCCCCAGAAATGTTTGGAAATCCATGAGCTGCCACATATTTGCGGTATGCCTCTCGGATGATGCGGAAGGCTCGTGCATTAGCGTAGGGTATATCTGTGACCGGGTCTCTGTACAGTGCAGCCTTGTGGGTGACAGGACAGACCTCCTGGACGGGCGCTTGAGGGTTTGACTGGGCGCTGCGAGGAAAAGCCGCCTCAAAAGCTTCGTCGTCACTGAACGTTATATAAGTCCGGGAGCACAGGCCTCCGGTGGGCTGCTGGGAAGGTGTGGTGGGATTCTGAGGTGCGGTCTGAGGAACGTCCTGATCCAGCCTTTGGGACAAATGGGATTAAGACCATTAATATTTGTTTTTAGAAAAACTGTGTGCAGTTCATCTACACATATGGTGTACCCAAATCTCTTTCTCGTCAAGCTTTTTTTTTTTAATCTCTTGTTTTGATCAAATTCATGAGAAGCACAACAGATACCACAGAAGATTTAAAAAAATGTAATAAATCTCCTTACCAAATTACATAACAGCTAAACACAAACATATAATGTTTTGGCATACGTTAATCTAGAAAGGATTACATACTTATGAAGCAGATTACTTGAAGCAAACTAAAAAAAAAATACATATATAAAAAGTCAACATTTGGTCAGCCAAATTACTCCTAAAACCAACTGAGTATGTGATTACTGTACAGCACATACCCCTCAACATCAACATTTTCTTCTTTGAGGACTGAGTGGGAGACAAGGGGCATGAGGACTGAATGGTAACGAATGGTTGGTCCCTCAAAACGCCGCTTCTTATGGACTTGTTTCTTCTTGTCTGCTTCCAGGCGTTCATAGTTTTCTGCAGGTTCAAAGTAAAAACAGCAACACAAGCGTGTTGTTATGCAAAAATAATATATATATATACAATTTCCCAGTCTGGGATCAATAAAGCGCATCTGATTCTGAAAAGAACAATTTTCCAATACATTCAATGACAACAGCACATTTAGTGCACATACAATGTCAATTATCACTGACAGAAGACCCAAGAAACAATCCAGCTCCTTTGAGTCAGTGTAAATGTTGCCATTACCCAGAGATCGAATGTTGACCTCAGCTGTGATCTTAGCCTCTGCCAGCAGCTCTTCCTGCGTTAGCGGCCGGTCTCGATGAGCACCTCTCCGTCTCCGAGGGGCATCCTGACGCTCTTGTAAGCGCAGGTTTGTCTTCCTTGTATGTTCACTGGTGGACTGGCGCACAGATTTACGTGCTAGAGCAGAAATTAAGACACACAGCTCACAGACTTTTTTGAAAAATAGATCCAGCATTAACACTTTGCTATAGGAATTAGTCACTTGCTTATGTTGGGATTGTTTATGTGTTGGACCAAATAAGGTGAATGGTTTAAAATTATTTAAAGCACTTTAAAAAAAAAATTGCAAGCATTTATTACAAACTTACTCTCACCAAAATCTTGGAATTCTTGAGGAATCCTTCTTTTGAGCTCCACTCTGGTTTTCTCAGTCTTTTTCTGCTCCTCGCTGGGTCTTTTAGGTTTGGGTTTGGCCACTTTTATCGGCTCCTTTAGTCAAACAGAGACCAAAATGTTATCAACCACGAATGACTATATTTGCGTGAAGTTTCTTCACCCTAGGATAAATCACATATTCCGGTACAACCACTGCAGTAAAAACATTCATTAAAAATTTACCTTTACTCAACAGTCAATACTTTTTTCAGAACAGAAACCACTCAGGCATGTGAACACAACTTCTGACGCCAGCTTAAAGACTTTCATTTAATTTTTTCGTTCTCTTGTGTAAAAAATTCAGTGAACCAGCAAAAGAATAAACTTTTTCCTCAAGTAAAGCTAGAAATGCTTCTACAAAAAATGTCATATGCAGCAGTCATGCTGTCTGTTCCCTTGAGCTGCTGTTGAGAGGATGCTATTTACCAACAAACAGAGTGGAGCAACAACGGGGAAGAAAAATGCATCAGAGGATGACACACATAAAAAAGCAAGCTGGCAGCAGTTACGATGTATATTTGAATTTTACATGAATAAAATGTGTGTATTTTTCTGGTCTCTCAGTAAGCACAGGTATACTAAAATAACATTTACTAGTTATGAAAGTGATCTTAGTTATTAAGATGATTGAAGTCCTTAGTTAATGCACAGGCACAAAGGCTTGATTCAAAGTCTGACAGCTCTTGAAATGATATACCTTATAAGCTTTAGTGACAACCCGACTCTTCCTCCGAGGAGCATCTTCCTCCTGGTCACTGTCTGGCTCGTCACCCTCATCGATGTCAAAGTCACTGTCGACCTCATCCTCTGTGTCTGAATGTTCGCCATGATATTCATCATCTCCTGATTCCTGAAAACAAACCAAAGTTTAGACAGCAAAACATGAAACAGGACTGAGCAAAGTGAAGAAACCCAAGTCTGGTTAGAACACCAAAAGGTGCTCCTACGACCTTTAACCTTTATCTTTTTTATGTTAAGTTCAGAATTTTAATAATGTCAGCACAAGAAAAATTCTGTCATGAGGCTCAAGTCAGGCCTTAGTACAGTGAGCAACATGCCATTCAATAAAAAGATTGGTGAGAAATCCCCTGCTCTGAACAAAACAGGGTTATTTCTTAAATTATAACACCAATGTCACTCATTCCCTCTCACACCGTAAAAATAAAATCTCAGGATAATAATGCATCAAGGCCAATAAAGGATGACTACAAAGGACTCTCACTAGAGACTTGTACATGTGGTCAGCGCAAATCTGAGAAAAAGCTGGCTTAAGAAGAATTTTTTCCACCCTCAAAAATACAAGTTGCAATTCTTTAAAACAATATAAATAATTAACAGGTTAACACGGTAAAACTGGAACAACTGCTAATATTGCTGAAGCTTTGAGATATATAGTATGTAAATTGTATGATACACAAAGAGTACATTCTACTTTACACTAGTGTAGTGTAACATAAAATATATAAGCTCAATCTTAATGAGGGTGTTATGCTGACAGTAAAAATGAAGCGCTGAACTGACTGAAAATTTTCCTTGATAGTGTTAATCTATCAATCATAATCGATATAGGACAATTAAAGTAGGCAATTAAACGGGTCTGTGCATAAAAAAAATGCAAACAGAGGCCCTACTTTGGTGGCTTTTAAATGTCATTATTTGATTAAATAGACTGATCATAACTACTGCACATAAGCTAATTTATCCTACTCGAGTGCATAAATTGATGTAGCCATGTTTGGGTGAAGTGAGCTCTTAATCTACTCCATGCAAGATATGGCTAACTCATTAGCGCACTCTGTGTGCATCAGTCCACATACTCACATCGTTGAAACCTCCATAAGTAGTCTTGTAAAACTCATCTTCTTCTTCGGCATCCAGTAATTTAGACATGCGGTTACCCGCAGTCTTTCTGGGTTCACGACTGCCTGCCAGACTCATGGCTGTAATTTCTAAACAATGATAGTCGAGGTTCGCTAGTTGTTAGCTGTGGTTGTTTTGTTGAACCTGCTTTTTCTAGTCGTTACTCACTAAAGTTACTAAAGTATCTGATTCTGTCCATATTCATCTAAAACAATAGTGTATGCTTAAAATGTTTCTTTCATCAGAGGCTAAATCCACCAAAACATGACGTGAAATAAGCTAAACGCTAGCAAAGTCAGCTTTACTGTTAGCACTTCATCACATCCGGGACCGGTGATGTACTTCCGGGTTGTCAGAGCGCTGCGTGACAGAGCGTCATCTTCATAGACAAAATAACCAAAATGCCATATATATTATGTATATTATGTATATGTTCATCTTACCTATGTTTACAATTTTTAGTTCCATGGAAACTAGGTTCGGTCTAAACAAATCTATAGACGGAAACCGCAGCCAGATTCCTTGAGATTGTGCACATGCTTGGCAAATAAAACAAGATTCTGATGTTTTCCTTTTATTTATTTATTTATTTATTACGTTTACTAAATTTTGACTACTGGATTAATGCAAATGTCAATAAAAGTAGTAGATGTTATCAGCTGTGGCTATATGACAATGTTTGTTTGTTAAATGTTTTAATCATATAGTTCCAAGTTAAACTAAACCATCAAAATGAAAATATGACCCAAAGATTTGTATGTATACAAATCTTTGGGTCATATTTTCCAAAAGAATTTTCCTTGTCCACTCTGAGCCAGGAATCTCAGTTCCAGTAGCATGAACCAATTTTTCACTTTTACTTCCACTTATTTTCTTAGATTTTTATAAAAGGGTTTCTATATATATTATTCATAGCTTGGTGTTTAAAACATAGTAATTATTTTCTGACTATTGACCCTACTCTATGATTTATGGAACAGTTATCCAAAATCTCTACTGTAAAACTCTTCCTCTAACAGGGTAGATGTTATGTAATACTTCATTTACATAATGAAACATAGCATTTCAGAAAAGCTGTAATAAAAAAATAATAATAATTCTCTTAAAGTGTGTAATCATCCTGGAAAGTGTCATTGTGATATCCATCGAATTAAAATCCAACCCTTCTCTTGTAGCGTCTCCACTTAATTATATTGTCAGTGTAGAACGTTGTTATGGAAACCTGTTAGGCCTTCTCAGCTGGTGCTTGCTGGCAGAGTTAATGCACTGTCATGGCAACAACATCATTTACACACAGCAGTGATGAGATTGTGGTAGTAAATAAAAGCCATTATCAGTCTACTGTTAGACTTGTTTTACCAGTTTATCCCACTCTTTCAACAAAACTGTAGCTGTGACCAACCCTCTTGTTTAAACAGGATATGCAGCTAGCTCCACATGCTGGTGGATATCTCAGATCACTGCTACAGTGAAGTAAAATATCTCCCAAACTAAATTAAAAAATGCCAATAGAATTTATTTTCATATTTGGAAACTTGTGGCTCGATCTTTGGTTCCTGAATTTGGGATTTCTCCACAATGATGACATTCACATAGAAAGCAACTAATCTGATGTTGCTAACATAAAATATCAACAGAAGACCACAGAATGACACAGTTCAAAGTCATTTTTATTGGGTGCCACTTTCTAGGAAGGTAAAGTAAAAAAAGAAAGAAAGAAAAAACTTACATTCTAATTTATATTAGAGAATATGACAATTACGATACCAGAAAATGATCATCAGTAACAAATATAATCCTATACAAATTAAATGCAGCCTACAAAAACCTTAATGTAAGGTTACCATTCTCATTATTGTATTCTACATCTCTAATGTCCAAAATAAGTGTTTTAATCAAAACATATAATACATATTTCTTTTGATTTTTTTAATTATTGCAAAGGTTTCTGCATATGAATATAAAACTGACTAATATACAAAATGACCAGTTCTGACTAATTTACATCTTTTACACATTCAGCTCAGTCACACAATTTTTTGTTAAAGTGCAGATTGTGTCTCATAAAATAAACATAGAAAGAAACCTGATTAATAATGTTCCCTTAGAAAACACTAGAATTTAACTGAAAATCTTATTCATGTCTAGAATATAACATGCATGTATTTATGTATGTTACACTTCCTTAAACTTCTGACTTATCAGAAGTCAGACCTGATGGAAAGATATAATAAACTCTAAAACTCCATTATTTAGTCTAGAAATTGCTATTACAATAAACATTTTAAAATTTAGAATTTGCTAACTCGCATTAAAGGAACAATTTCTTTCTTTTCTTTTCTTTTTTAAAATAAGCTGACTCATATGAGTTTCATGGTAAATCTGCTTGTCTCCATGTAGTTGCTTGTCCCTCCGTTAGTATTTGACATGGCGCTTCGTGGCACATATGCGATTGTGGCTGTGTGCTTGATTTGGCCTTTGCTTTTACTCCAGAAAAACATGAAAATGAAACATACAGTCACAGAGCTGAAAAAGGAGAGAAACCCAATGGTTGCAGCTATTAGTAGAGTCTTGACATCAAATGGGAATTTCTGATTTCCATTTACACTTGGAGAAGCAGATGGAAAGGTAGACCAACCTTGAAGACGAAAATGGGTTTTAGAAGATGGTAGAAAGCCTTGGACATGAAGGGTGACAGGCAGGCTGTCGTTTCCTGCTGCATTTAATGCCACACAGATATAAGTCCCGCTATCATGAGGCTGAGCATAGCGAATCTCCAGAGATCCATTGGAGAGAGCTCGTACTCTCCCGAATTGTGAAACATGTCTTAGCTGTGGGTTTAGCCAGCTAACAGATGGCAGAGGGTCACCTTCTGCATGGCAATAAAACACCACCGTGTGTCCCTGATCCACTCTGATATTTTGAAGTTTGCGGTTCAAAATTCGAGGTTGCCGGCAGGTGAGCAGATTTGGGAGTTCTTCCTCAGAGAAATCCAAAAAGTTCCAGCCCTGCAACTGGACTGAGGTAGTGCAAGTGGGTGGATACCCACCAAAGTCCATATACAGTCGTTTTCGCGCCACCCAAAGCAAACGACAGTCACATGCTAGTGGGTTGCTATCAAGCCCCAAACCATGGAGAGTTTCAACTGAATGAAAAGCTCCAGCCTCAAGTGTGGTAAGCAGGTTTCTTGACACATTGAGCAATTTTAAATGTGCCAAACCCCTGAACGCTCCAACTTCAATATGTAGTAATGACGCCCCAACAAGATGGAACTCTTGGAGCCGGAGTAAATCTCCAAGCTGGTTTCCATGAATGTAGCTAATAGGATTAAAAGAAAGGTCAATGAATAGAAGATATACAAGGTGATGTAAAGGGATGTAGGGCACAGCATTAAGGTTGCAGTGTTTGATTGTTAAGGATGTGAGATTGAGGCCAAAAAGACTGTTCCCTGACAGAGTATCCAGTCTGGGGCAATGAGCAATGATGAGTTCCTTGAGGTGTGCTAGATGACTGAAAGAATAGTTTGGTAGTGTGGTGAGGCCAAGCCGGTGAAAATGAAGGCCTCTCAACACTCGAAGCTGAGTGAGTGCCTCTGATGGCACAGCAGTGAGGTTTGAGCCATCGAGGTCCAGCTCCTGTAAACTGGTTAGTCCAGCGAAAGCCTGATGAGAGATATAAACTAAGTCATTATCAGCTGCTGTGAAAAACTGCAGGGCTGCTAAGTCGCTGAAAGTAGAGTCCAGGAACACAAGAATCTGATTGCTGCTTATGTCAAGTAACTGAAGATTTATCAAACCAGCAAATGCTCCCACTGGAATAATCTTGAGGTGATTGTGAGAAAGACGCAGAGTCAAAAGGCTTTGCAAGCCCAGAAAAGCTTCCACTTCAATCAATACCAAGAGATTGTTACTTAAATCCAAATGCAACAGTTGTGCTAGCATGTAAAACTGCTGATGCAACAGAGCCTTGATTGAATTGTGAGATAAGTTCAATATCTTAGCTTCTTGAGCAAGGCCATCGGGCACGGTGGTGAGCTGGCCACCTGAGCAATTCACCTCCAGTGCAGAAGCATTGCAGTGGCAGGATGGTGTGCACAGCCAGCGTGTTTCAGTTGTTAATGCCACACCTGCAGCCAACAGGTAGAGCGCTCTCCAGGACATCCATCGGTGGGCAGCAGTCCCCTCAAACATCTGACGGCCTGCCTTCATGTGTGTGGGAAGGACAACTGTGGGAAAAAAATAAATGGTTTAAACAGAATCATACATGTGTTTTATGTGGAGATTTTCCTTTTAAAGAACACTTCACATTTACTTTTAAGGAACTAAGTTAGAGGGTAGAGAGGAAATAGTTTCTCACAGACTAGTTTTTTAATAATCACACAGCTGGTGATAGAAGATCCTGTCTTTGTTGGAATAAAAATATTAAGAGGCCAAACAAGAAAATATGACCACAAATATTAGTAAACTGCAGTTGATTTGGAGTTTCTTTAAAAATAATCTCATAAATCACAACTGAACTTTCGCCTTTAAATTAATTTGAGCCATTTGCAGGCATGAATGTGAAATGTTAGGCTTTAAAAAGCATGTTCCAAGTTAAACAAATAACAGTGTTTAGCTGTTTATAGCTCTTTTATAGTGTATTTGCTCTATAAATATAATATATAAAAGCACTACTAGTAAATCTCTGACTTTACAGGTTGGACAGAGTTTATTTAACAGGTATTTTCTCCTTCTATAACTTTGCTGTCACCTTTCTCATGCAAACCTAACCCATTAGAAGGTGTGTGCTGAGAAAACTAAGGGATGCATATTAGCAGCACACATTACCACAGAAGAAGAATCAACTTCAAAGGTGTCTGACGAAGGGAAAAAAACTGAGCAGCACTTGCAGTATATGCTATATTCATCATTACATCTATGCTCACCAGTTTGGCCTGATGGTGGTAAAAAAATAGAAACATGTTAGACATGAAAGCTTCTCTGTTACGTAGAGTTGTTGCTGGTTCTACAGCTCTTAGCATCACAGAGTGAATCCAGGAATTTGGAAGGATAAAAAAAAAACATGAAAAATAGGTGCAGGTTGTACACTCAGTGTACACTCAACACTTGATCTTTTGTTTAATGTGTCCTGTTTGAAAGCAGGTACTGGTAGAGAGAGTAAACTGCACCGCAGGAGGCCTCACGAGAGGATTTAGCCAAAAAATTAAGTGTGTGGCTTCAATTATTCAAAACATAATCTCTCTCTGGGTAAGACGTGATGTAAATAGTGCACTTATTCAGTCAACATTTTAGGTTTTGCTTATTTAGATCCTATAAGAGCACATTGTGGCTTGATTTTAGTAATTCTGCATTTTTCTGCTGTTTTTAATTATTTTTCTTTTTGATAAAGGTGATAAAGGAGGATTAAAATGTTAAATTAAAGAACTAGTGAGCCAGTGATTATATTTATTTGAACTTGTTTATGTCCAATTTGCAGAATTTCTATATAAATATATATGAAAGGTATTTTTTACATAGGGACAGGAAGGTTTTCCATTTAACCTCTCATCCCTGTTAAATATTCTTTTCTTTTCTTCATTTAAACTTGTCTTTTTCTTCGTCATAACACATGACAATAATTTGGTGCAGTAAAGGCTATAGATACCTATGGGCTAAGATAAAGCTTCCATAACACTGGATTACTCTAGAGGTCAGGAAAACACAGCAAAATACTACTGTCATATAATCCTCTATTCACAGAATATCAAGAAAACGGCTAAACAATGGTAGCGTATCTGGAGTATGGAGATCATGGCCTTGTTATTCCAAGAACTGTGATCACATAATGGAGAAAGCAAGCTGCAAACGGAGGAATGCCAATTGAGGCTGCTGACATTTTTCAATCTCAGATCATCATAAGCTTTTTGCTTGTTTTTTTTTTTTTTTTTCTTGGGCCAAATCCACCAGTAGGGGGCAGAAAATGCATAACTATATTTGTACATCAGTTTCAAGAAAAATTACGATGCTGTCTACAGACATGCTGTTAATGAGGAAAACACCCAGTTACTGTCAAACACAGAGAGAGTTATCACCCCTGTGTGTGAGTGTGTGATTGTGGCATGTGAACACACACAAACACACAGAAACTACACATTTTTTAATACATGTAAGCTTCAAGGAGTAAACAAATTGTGCATGGGCTGAGAGTTCAGTCCATCATAAAATGTGTGACTTTCTGAAAAGTGCTGTTTAAGTTGCTAAGAATGACAGAAAAAAATGTGACACCTTAAAAGTGTGATACCACCCTCAGCTTTGGCAGCTCTCTTCACATGTGCTGAAGACTGCAACATTACAAAACGTGCAACAGAACAGGGATGGAATAAGAGCAAAAACAAGGATTGATTTCTCATACAAGTGTCTCTTTACTAACAAAAATAAATAAATGACCTGTTAGAAAGGGAAAACGGGAAAGGCTAAAAATGCTTCTAACATTCTCTTAACCATTCAGACTGATTTTATTTAGTTTAACTCATACAAATACATTATTTTTCTCATTCAGAAAATGTTTTCATCTTGAGCGCTCCAAATATGCAGATAGCAAACATGTCTGAGTAAAACAAGTTGAAATGATCTCTCACTCTATGCGCGATCATGCATTTCTGAAGATAAAATTATCTTGACACACTTATTATTGAGGAAGCTGTCTGACTGCTTGTAATAACAGCAGCAACACGAAGCAGAATATAATGGAAAATGACTCCCACTAAACTCCTCAGGGAACGCACATGCAGGTGAGTGAAAATAATGTTCAAAGGTGAAATCACAGCCTCATGCTGTGATTTGACAGTTTCAAAAGCTCAGACACAAAAGAGGGCTGTATAAAAGACATATTATTATGTTATTTTTAAGGAAAACAGAAGAAATAGAGTGTGATAACTCACCTTCTCTTCAAAATGAAGGGCTTGTCATTGTGATCATTCAATTTTCGTGTGTAAATCTTCTTTCTTGTTGTTTGTGTTTCTGTGTAATCTCCTCTGTATGAAGAAAGTATTTAAGGACTCCATCCAAAT
The DNA here is from genome assembly GCF_017639745.1 of Melanotaenia boesemani. Lineage (NCBI taxonomy): Eukaryota > Metazoa > Chordata > Actinopteri > Atheriniformes > Melanotaeniidae > Melanotaenia > Melanotaenia boesemani. The sequence goes on along the minus strand of NC_055698.1, from coordinate 18,186,959 downwards.
GAAACAAGTAATTTGGGGGAGCAAACAAACACACACAAACAACAAAGCTTCACCCCCCCCCCCACCCCATTCTGAACATTTAAACTCCAAAGGAAGCGTGTTGCTGTAGCTTAGTTCCCCTGTGGCTCTGCCGTCCTCATGGCAACAACAACCTGGCAGTGGATGCGCGGGTGCTTGGTGCATGCTGGGGGATTATATGCACTAGCTGCTGGACTCCTTCCAGCACGCTGCACTGGATGACAGGAGGCAGGTCAGCCAAATGCAGAGATTTAGGAGCAACAGCAGATGGGAATGAATGTGAACGCAGACACTTGGAAATAAATAAATATCTTTTCAGCTGTTTACTGCGAGAGCAATTTGAAAGTTTAATTAAGCCAAGGACACAATTGAGCTGTAAATTCCTGGAGAATTGTGTTTGGGTAAAGCAATTTTTCAAGTTTGAGCTACTTTTTGAAATTATAGTACCAGTATTATCTTGCAAACCATCGCAACAAGACTTTAGTTAGTCATTTCATTATTTAATTTGACATTACCTACATAATGCTGTGGATAATGGAAGATCTCTCTATCTTTGGATTTCCGATCAGATTTTCATTTTGGCTAGCTAAAACAAGATTAACCAGGGCCAACTTTTAAGTTTAAAATCCCTACAAACAAACCACATGCTATACACAAACACAGTATCCAGAACTAGCAAAGACAGAGTCACCAAACCAAGAAGGGTAGATTTATAATAAGATAATAAGTAGGTTAATATTACCAAGCATTGTATATGAAGTCATGCAATGATTTCAATAATCCTACTGTATTATAGAAAATTCTTCCTAAACACTGCATAATTAGCATGATAGACAGCTTTAGTATGGCTCAAACCTATCCAGATTTCATGCTAATATCATTTGCCAGTATTACCGTTCATCTGTCACAAGTGGTAAGGTGGCCTTCTGAACTACATTAGATTTTTACACATTGGTACCCCTAATGAAGAGTAATTAAGCATCCATCTTGCATCCTTCTCTAAGCATTGTCTAGCCAGTAAAAATATGTTCAATGTCAGTCCACTTGCTCTTTCCCTTTCTTTCTTTTACTCACTCATCAATTTCTCTCAATATGTTTTTATTACTTCACAAGTATCATCTGATAATGTCCTCTTGCATTTCTTTGCTGAATCAGCTATGGTGCACATTAAAATGACCAGTGTGTTGATATCCAGTTGCTGGTATGTGACAAGGTGCCAGAAAGCAAAGCACAGTTGTGACGTGATGCCCAATCAAAACGAGTCAGGAGTTCAGAGTTCGAATGTCAGAAACATATGTAGTGCTGCTTTAAGAATCAGGTCAGGTGGGCAAAAAATATTTGTATGACTGGCCAGAAACCACAATGCTCTACGAACTTCTACATACACCTATCTCTGTTGCTGCTTAAAAATTGTCTACAACTGAAATATGTGTTAACAGTGTTTAGAGAGTCTTCTAATTTAGTTAAACTTTCCTTCTTCTACTGAAAATCCTCATGGGTGTTTGTTCTTGTAGGCTGAAAACAACTAAAGTTACAGTAAAAGAAAATCTGACTCCTAGTTGTCGTTAAAAAACAAACGTATGTGAGGTGTAGCAATAGTTTCTACAAAGGTCAAGGTTGCATTGTAAGAAGAATGTATTTTTTCTCCAACAATGATTGTTTTCATGATGTTGGCAGTGTGTCTGCACCATATTTATGAATTCTACAAATGAGGCATTTGAGTTTTATATCCAGTAAGTATAAAAAATTTAACTTTTAACATGAGACATTGCAAGAAAAAGAATAACAATAACAAGAATTTAATTCAGTGCATTCCTCACCATTTTATTGACAGAGCATTTGCAGGGTGAATTTAAATCACTTTTAATCAACAGGCTTGAAGTTCAGGGTCAACATATCAAGTATCTTTTGATCATATTAAAGTATGATCAGACTACAGTTAATACATGACTCCTTGGACTTTTTAGACACTTTTGAACATCTAGTTAATTATCCCTATATTTCTCCATAGTAAAATATCCTTAAAAATCTTCCTGGATCCAGGTAGTGCCCTGGATCGCCCCCAAAATCTAATTACTTATTCTTTATGCCATTTCTAAGATTTTCTAAAAATGTCATCAAAATCCATCCATTACTTTTTGAGTTATGTTGCTAACAGACAGCAAAACAAACCAATGCCACCGAGTTAATAACCTCCACCTTGGCAGAGGTAAAAAGCAGCTTATTACAAGCTGGCATTATTCTTTCAAATCTGGCAATGCTTTTGAAAAAGAAGAGGATCCATCAAAATGAAAATTTCTATCTTATATTGCCTATTTATAACTGTCTTTTGAAAGTCGTGCTAAAGATGAGTTCCAATACTTATAAATGGAGATTATTATAGCCAATTTATACCTGATGGAAATGACAGTTTAATGACAATTATTTTTGGACGATAGGTAAAGCCTGTAGATATCTAAGCTAAGATGTAATGACAGCTGATGGAAAGAAAAAATGTTTACATAAAACTCTGCAGCAGGATCCTGTTGACACACACAGAACATGCATGAAGGAGCTTGAGCTGAGACACTAACTTACCATCTGGTACTGTACCTCAGGGAACTTGCATTCATCAGCAAATCTCTGTCCAAAACCGGATTCAGGAAGGGGAAAGATCAGAGATGAACGCTACCAAAGCATAAGCCAATCAAAGTTAAGCATTGCATAATATCCTCATAATATTTGTTTCTTTATTGCTGTTCCCTGTTGGTCATGACTGTTATGATGTGTCTGGGTAATTCTTCTTCAGCTGGGCTTTTTTGTTGTTGTTGTTGTTGTTTTTTACTTCTGATGCAATGAACAGCAGAGTAAAAAAACACAGCTGGCAGGAAACCAGGGGAGAATGATTTACAGGAACAAAGCATAATGATCATAAAACATGTTATAATACAATATTATCACCTTTAAGACACTTATTCATTGCCTTGTTTGTTTTTGTTCTTTTTTTTTTTTGGCCAGGGGTGTTTTATATTTTCATACACAACTGCACACATAGAAACAAATGTTAGTAGGAGGCACTGGTAAGCAGCATTAACAAAAGAAAAAAGAAAAGCATAAACATTATTGAGTATTAAACATCTTGTGGTTTACATAATTCTCTTCCTCAGAAGATTTCCAAGGAAACTTTAGAGTATACCATTACAAATCCAGAATGACTCTGTAAATGTCAATTTTGGTTCCTTGTTTTTGCCACCTCTAAGCGTATTTCCTCTTCTAGTTTCTACTACATCATGAGCCAGCACGTCTCTTACACCATTGGTCGAGAGCTAGAAACCAGTTGATTTACCACTTCATTTAAAAAAAGTCGCAATTCTCAGGACTTTCCTCCTTAAACTGTTTCATAAATGTGCACTTTAATACTGTGACGTTTCTCTCTTTCTGACTGGAAGGTTATTTTGAGCTACTGCAGCTGATAGTAAATTAGACTCACATGATGAGCTGCAGAGCAGATGCACTGGAGGGAGATTTTTAGAAAAGTTTGTAAGAGGAAACTAAACTTCCTCGTTTGAGCGTGAAGGTCTTCTGTTTAAAACGGGTGAACTTTCTCCCTGCAGCATTACAGACCTGCTAAACAGTCTGCATCAAGGTGAGACCAAAGCCATTCTTCATGTTTGTTGGATCGTTTGGCTGATGTCAGAGAGGAGATCAGTTGCTTGTTAAATTTTATGTGTGTACAGTATGTCCATAAATACGAAGGGAAAGAAAAGATTTGCTGAGCAAGATGTGAGGAGATCACAGTGAAACATGTCTGAACTTCCCTTTTTTGAGCTGAGAACATATTTAAAGTAGTATCTATTTCCTTTTATAACATTTTAGTTTTACCAGATCACATTGAGCTCTTGTGCAAGAAAAGGCTGTAATTTTTTTGTGCTAAAGACTTAGAGAACTAGTCAAAAGTTTGGACACACTTTCTCATTAGATTTGATGGGAAACTGACTGGTAGTGTATCTCTTAAGTAGATTTATGTACACATGTGAAGAGCTCTCTGCTTAGCAATGAAACTGACACCAAGACAATTTAGATTCTACAGGTTTGTGCTAAATTAACTTATTTTAAAACTATAATTGGAAAATATGAGCATTTTCTTGAGGAAAACTGAAGTCCTGTGTTTCTGGATGGATTCAGATGGTTTGTATGGTGGCCCAGATGTTCAAAACAGCTACATAGGAGTAAAGAATAATGCAAAAATTAACTAAAACTAAATAGAAAACACAAAGTCTCTCTAACTGCAGCATTAAAAAAGACTGAACAAAGTTCAGAAAACACTTCTCATAAACATCAACACTCACTAGAAACTTGGATGTGGTCTAGAAAGGTTTTACTTGAAATATTGATGTTTTTCTTAAATGTTGTGGAATTCAGTGTTATGGTTTTGAAAATGTAACTGTATTTCTGTGAAATGTGCTTGAAGTTGTGTTTTGTTTTATTTCATATTTTTTAAAAAATTACATGTTTTATTTTTGTTGTTTTTTTTTTGTTTTTTTTTTGCTGTTAATGTTGCTGTTAATTGTGTTAATTGTCTTTTCTGAAACATTATGTTTCTGTTTTGTTTTTCATTTTTATGAATTTACTATTTTTCTTTTGGTTTTTATTCTGAAATATCTTTGTTAGATGTTTTATTATTTATTTTAATGTTGTTTGTTTGTTTGTTTTTTGCAATTACTGTGATTTTTTCTGTTTATTTGTATCATTTTGTGTTTATACTGATTTTATATATAACACATACATACAAATCTACAGTATAGAAACACAAGCCCTGTATTTCTACATGAAGTTTTTTTAACCTGGCAGCATTTAATAGTGTGACAGATACTTATAAGATACTTATAAATTAAAAAGTAAAGTTAATAGAAACATAATTAATTAGATGATTGTATAAAGACACACAAAATTTAAGGATTGTCATAAAGTGTTTAGTGCTTTCCCAGTTCTTTTTTTATGTGGTCTATATTGTGTAGGGAAATTAATCTAAAGTCTCATAGTGTAAGCACATTGCCACAACTGGGAAGCTGTTATGTCAAAATTAGATAATTAATAAATAAGTCAGATTGTTTCGACTCAAGCGTCACGTCTGCTGTGCTTGTTCTGTTTTTCTTAGCAGGATGCACTTTTTACATGCAACACTTCTTTTGGCTTCGGTGGTCCTCAGCTGTTCTTCGTCTTCTCCAAATAAAGTGTGGGAAGAGTGGAAAATTAAATATCACAAAGTTTACGATAATCAGGTACAAGTTCTACAAACATTTTTTTTTCTTTATTGTCACATGAACACAGATCATATCAGTCATGTTACATTTGTTTCAGACTGAGTTGGCTTTCCGGAGAGCGGTATGGGAGAAGAACGTGTATTTGGTGATGAGACACAACCAGGAAGTTTCAGCAGGAAAACACAGTTACTCACTGGGACTGAACCACCTTTCTGACATGGTAGGTTGTTTCTTTTGTTTTTGTTTGTTTTGTTTTGTTTTGTTTTTTTGTTTGTTTTTTTTTTGCTCTGTGGGGAGACAGCAAGAAATTAAAAGTTCTATGGATGCCATTTAAGAAAAATAAGTCATAGATCTTATTAAAGGACAAAGTAGAATTACCCAAGATGTAACTTGCATGCCATTTCCTGTTTAACTGGGCAGCACAATCTTACCAGAAAAATGTGTTGCTTTCTGTGTGGCTGCATCACATGACACCACAACCCATGAATTTGATGAGCAATTAGTACTTTTCTACAAAACCCACCCCTAAACCAAGCATTGTACACTCCCATACAAGCCCAACCTAAGCCAAGAAAGTCAGAAAGAAAAATTTAGATTATGAGGTTTAGTAAACTCCAATGATCATGAAAAAAAACTTGTATCACAAAATACTTTTGAAAGTCTGCAGAGTAACTCCTGCTCTCTTTCATAGAACAGATATAAGAACTGACTGAGTGCAGGCTGTTATATTGAGATGTAGCAACACACTGTAGGTGAGGTGCGCAGTGTAGAGCATACAGCTTCACAGAAGCTACGTCTCTATATAGACTAAAGGAACTAGTTTTGCAATCCATGGTGCAAATTTTGAGTCTTTTTTTGTTAAACTGCAGGATTTTGCAATGTGGACGACATAGTTATAATACTTTCTGTTACAAGATCAGGCTGAACAGGGTGAAAACATCCAGTTCTCTGTCTCTGATGTCACTGATGAGAAACTTTAAGAGCATAAAGGCTGTAAACAAGTCCTCCTCTTCGGTAGTTGATTTGAGCTCCAACTGCTGTTGTATTTTCTCCTTTAATTATTGACAAAAGTTTAAGAAGCAGAATTTGAAAAAGAAAATTAAGATCTCTGAGCATCATTGCTTCGTCTCACATTGGACTAAGAGGAAGTCCCCCTTGCTTGATCTTTAGCCATAAAGTGATGCAGGCTGGTGCTACTTGTTTAGCAAGCTAACATTTGTAGATATCCCAACAACATATCTTTTACGTAGTGCTAAGCTCATTATAAATATTTCAAAAGCTGTTTTAAATCTAACAGTTTTAGAATATAAAGCAATAAATGGCTTTTCTTACACATCAGCACTGCAAACAAGGACAAAGATAAATCCAGAGTAATTATTCTAGACATTAACAGATTTGCTTGAGATAAACTGTGAGTTTGAATGTAACACAGTTGAAACATAGAGGCAAATTCGTAAAAGCTGAGCCCAAAACTGTGCAAAGATTGCATGTTAACACCATGTAAACATAATGTGAAAAGCTTTAATATTCATTGATCTTTTGCTTGTGTGAGATGGATGTGACCAGCACTGTTAATCTGCCTTTAAACCTGCACCCTGTGGGCTTAATTTAAAGCCCAACCTATAGACCAGCTCTAATCTCCCTTCATACAATCTGATTAATTTAATCCAGTCTGACTAGGCCAGCTTGGAAAATCAGGACTCTTATATTACACAACTCTTATATGACTAGCTGCAAGTTTGGGGAGGCTAATGAAATACCACGCTATCATAAATACTTGGGGGTACAACCATTTAGATAAAAAGTAAGCCAGCAAACTGTCTGTGTCTTAGTTCTGAGAGATTTACAGAGATGAATGGTGAGTGGGTTGTGTAGTTTTATTTAATTTATATATTTTGAAAATATATTCTATAAGTCTTCTGTCAATTTTATTGACTATTCTTTTTATTATTATTATTATTATTTCCAGTTTGGCTCCCATTGGAGCTGAAGTAATCATGACCAAATCTGGTATAGCATAAAGCTCTATGGCTAAGTGTGACGTGCATTAGGTGTGACAGTATTTGATTAAACATGAAAAACACAGAATGCAAGTGCAAATAAACAAATAAAAAAGTAACATATTATGCAAAAGAGCCATATTTCTTGTGTTGACATTAGATTTAATTGAAAATGTTCATTGAAAAGTGAGAAAAAGCCCAGTGATGACAGGCATTTTTTGCAGTACAGCAACAAGAAGGGTTACTATTTTACAGATAAAGATTGCGCAGCAAAGCCTAGATGGGCATGACGTTTTGACTCTGCAGGAATCTGGCAGAAGTGTCTCGGACACGCACAAGCTCTTGGCTTACTGTCAGAGTACAGTGCATTACTGTGGCATTGGAGAATATCATAACTGTTTAGGAATAGACCCAATGGAAGAGAGCAGAAGAACAATGAGTCCAAAATACAATTATTTAAGAGGATAGAGGTTATACACATGATGCAGGGAACAGACGAAAGGCAAAATCCAAAAACAGGGAAAAATCCAATCAAATCAAAGGTACAAGCTGGGCCAAAAGTCTGGAAAAGCCTGGGGCAAAATGCATGAAACAGAGAAAAATGAAGCCACAAGGGAGAACAGGAGTTGCTTGACTAGTGTAAAAACAAACACATTACATAGTTCACAGCAAAAAACACAAATTATGGGAAATGATAGAGCAGCTGGATTTAAACTTGTGAGAAAATGTATAGAGGTTTTTACAGCAAGCCAAAGAACAATGACAAGACTGTTTAACCAAAAAAGAGCATGGTAATTGCTGGACCTTAAGTGGGATTGGAGTAAGAAAAAAAAAGAAAACAATTAAAAGAAAAAGCTGGATTGGAAGTGCATTTTATCATCTTGTGAGGACTTTGATACAAATCACAGGAAGTTGTATTTGATTTTCTGCCTCAGTTACATAAGCTAAAGTTTTTTCTCATGTAACTGGGGAAATGGATCTGCATCATAAAAAGAGCAATGCACAGCAAATGTATTTTTTGGAGTCAGTTTAAAAATTCATGATGTAAAGGAACCAAGTGTGAGAAAGGGAAAATATCTTGTATTTTCCCAGCTCATTCAAATTTGCTGCACTGATATGAACATTTTTTTTTTAAACTGTTGTATTCCTTTCAACACAGTCTTTTCTATTTTGTTTTTTACTGTCTGCAATTAAACTACTAGAAACATTTACTGTACATGCAGCACTCATTTAAAGGTACAGTGTGTAAGAATTACTGACATCTAGTGGTAAAGATGGGCATAAAAGGACTTCAATTAGTAAACAGAGATGTGAATGGACAGAGGCCGCCAGTGGCCAAAATTCTTCAATACATAAGCACATTTTCATGTTTTCATGCTTTTAAGCAGTTACGTATAAACTAAATGGTACTACTTCGGATGCCTTTCGTAGGCCCATTTATGCTCGAAACAGAAGACAGTTACTCAGACACACGGACGGTTTCATCCATCTGCTGAGTTGGTTATGTAGGTAACTTGGTCCATTTTCACAGAGCTTAGCCATCCGTCGGTTGATGCAGAAAATGGAGAAAAACCACCAGAAATTGCAGGGGCAGGGCTGAGCAGAATAGCTTAAGTATGGCCAGTGAAAGAAACAAACAAGAGAAGAAGAAGAGGAACAAGATGACCAGTGCACAGTGGTGTAGTGGCTAACACTGTAGCCTCCCAGCAGAAACATTGCTGGTTCAAGCCTTGGCTGGGGAGTGGTTTCTATGTGGAGTTTACATGTTCTCCCCATGTATCTGGCTTCCTCCCACCCTTCAAAGACATGCATGTTAGGTTAGGCAAACAGAAGAAAAGGCTATGAGAGTGTTGAGGGCATGTTCCAGATGCTAACATGGTTGTGTGAGAATTTTAAGAACTTTTTTATTGACAAGGTTTTGAGTACTCCTCACACTTGTGCTCCCTCTGTTTCCACTTTATGCTCAGCTGTTTTTTGCCAGTTTGAGCCTGTTTCCCTGCAGTTTTTGGAGAAGATAGTAAAACATATGATGCCTACTGGATCTCCCAATGGTCCCATTCCACCTCATAATGTGCTCCATATCATTAATGCCAGCCTAACTAATGGGAGTACACCTGGAAGTTTCAAACATGCAGTTGTTACACCACTAATAACGAAGCCCAGCCAGGCCACTCTTCCTTCCGTTTAAATTTTAGGACTCAATCTCTAAAGTTTTAGAGAAAGTTATAAATTCTCAATTGCAGCTTTTCCTGGAGAAAAATAATGTCCTTAAATTGTCTCAGTCTGGCTTTCAAAACACTGCACAGAACAAAGTCTGCTCTTTGGGGGGTTTTTAATTATGGTTTTATGGGCACAGATTTAAATCACTGAGTGGTTTTGGTACTGTTGGACCTCACAGCAGCCTTCAACACAGTGGATCATCAGATCCTTTTGTCTCGTCTGGAGAACTGGGTTGGCATTTGAGCTTTACAATGGCTGAAATCTTATTTAACCGAGCAGTGTTAGTGTGTAGATTGGAGCTGAAGAACCCTCTTCTGCTCCTCTTGACAGTGGAGTTCCTCAGGGCTACATTCTTGGACTTCTTCTTTTTTTCCCTTTACTTGCTCCATCTCTGTGCAATTCTTAGAAGGCTTTGCATGTCCTTTCACTTTTATGCTGATGACGTCCAGATCTATTTCCCCCTGAAAAAAAGTGCATCCTTAACAAAATAGTATAGGGGAAACAAAGGCATGGATGTCATTGAATGTTCTTCATTTTAATGACAAAAAGACTAAGGTGTTGCCAGTGATGCCTAAAAGGGTCCAGTTTTTCTGGGGTTCTTGACTGGTTATCTTAAACCTGCAACAACAAATCTCAGAGTTTGCTTAGGTCAGGGGTAGCCAACGTTGGTCCTCGAGGGCACCAATCCAGCTGGTTTTCCAGATTTCCCTGCTCCAGCACACCTGACTCAAATTAAATGGATCCAACAGCCTATAAGGATCTCCACAGTGATTTGTTAGTTTAAGTCAGGTGTGTTGGAGCACGGAAATCTGGAAAACCTGCCGGATTGGTGCCCTCGAGGACCGACATTGGCTACCCCTGGCTTAGATGGTAACCTCAGACGACGCAAAAATCAGCTCAGTGGTCAAATCTAGGCTTTTTCAGCTAAGATGACTGCCTAAAGTTAAACCATTTTTTCCCGGCATCATCTTGAAATTTTAATCCATGCTTTTATAATTGTTTAGACTACTGTAACGCACTTTACGTTGGCTTCAGTCAGACCTTCTTTAATTGGCTCCAACTGGTCCAAAATGCTGCAGCTCGACTTTTAACAGGCACTAAAAAACGAGAGTGCATTACTCCGGTCTTGGCTTCCCTTTTTTGGCTACCCATTAGTTTTAGAGTTGGTTTTACAGTTCTTTTATTTGTTTTTAAGTGCCTCCACAGTCTCACCCACAGTATCTGTCAGACCTCCTTCAAACATAGACATAGTCACGCCCCTCAGGTCAGCAGACCAGTTACTTTAAACTGTTCCCTCAACCAAGAGGAAACTTAGAGGCAGTGTTGAGGTAGTTATCCTAAAAAAGTAATTAGTTACTAGTTACTCATTACTTATGTAAATTGTAATGAAATTACTTTACTCGTTACTGCATTTGAAAAGTAATGCCACTACTTATTACTTTACTTTACCATCTCCTAATTCACCGTGTAGACATGGACAAACATCATAGCCAAATCATCACTGCCTGTCTGCATAGTGTTTACTGTATATTGTAAACAAAATGGCTTTAAAACCACAAGAACAACATCCCTGTCTGTGGGAAGAAATGGGCACAGTTGTCTCATAATCATTTTATCTAGTATTTTTCTAAACCTGGGCGATTCAATAGTCGACAGGGGGAGCATGTCTCCTACAATAAACCCTGCAACTAGCTTGTTAATTTCTGTCTGTGTTACCGGCTGCTGCGCTCCAGGAAATGTTGAAAAAAGCTTAGCTTGTTTAGGTGGGTCGGCGGCTGAAGGACTCTTTCCACTGACGGGCGAGCAGGATCTTTCGCCACAAGTTTGGACTGAAACTAGACTGATCTGAATATCGCCACTGACCAAAAGCCTGTATCTCCGACTCTCCAGCTTAATTTTTCTTTCTCTTTAGTTGGCGCACAATCAGCTACAGCACAAATTGATCTCTATGGCAACATGCCCAGGCAAGCACACACACAGGCAGCAGCATGTGCGTACCACTTAAAACAGATCAGAACTTTACACATAGACAAAATGGCTCGAGTAACGCAGAAAAACATGTTACTGCAGTCCAGTAATTTCGTTACCAATATTTTAAATCTAACGCACTACTTTACTTTATTACCCAAAAAAGTAATATCGTTACTGTAATGCGCTACAAAGTAACGCGCTACTCCCAACACTGCTTAGAGGTGACTGAGCATTTTCTGTAGCTGGACCAAGACTGTGGAACCAGTTACCACCACATATTAAGGAGACCTCTTAACTTGCTGTTTTTAAATCATTGCTTAAAACACATTTTTTTCTTTGGATTTTAGTTCTAGTCGAGATGTTAGTTTTTGAGATTTTCTTTTTATACTTATTTTAACTTATTTTAAATGCTGTATAAATAAAGTGGCAGTGAAGTTGGAGTGTTGGGCGGCTGGAAACAACTTTATAGTGGAGTTTTACCACCTCCAACCAGCATCTAAAACTTTGAACTCAGCACTGCCCTCTAGTGGAGGAATTGACTTGACAACCTTGACAACATAAAAGATGTATGAAAATATGAGAACGGCAACGTAAGACAATGTTTGAAATGTACGTCCCTATTCACATACGTAAGGGAGCATAAATGGGCCTTAAGGCATTACTGCTATCAAACAAAGCCAGTATTGGATTTTTAAAGCTTAGAGGGTTTGCACTTCATTGCAAATGGATTCGTTTGTCCATTTAAAGAAGCCATAGTAAAAGAAAAAAGGCTGTCACAAATTTGGCAGCTGCTGTGTATGTGGGATTACAGATAGTAAATATACATGACTTATTTTAAGGGAATAAAAATAAAACTTTTATTCTAAGCAAAGTGGTCAGATGCCAATAGAAATAAATTTTTCAATGACATATTAACGTTTTCTGTCATTGACCTCTGATTTTGTTATGTACAAAAGGTTGTAAAATACAAAACATACTTTTTAAACATATGATAACAGCAAAACGTGCTACATTTCGTCCTCATGCTGCTGTTTATAAGTATTCAGAGAGGTAGGACACTGATGTGCAGAGAACGTTGCTAATCTTGAAACATCCTTCATGTATATTTCATTAGTGATTCTCTTTTATGTTAAGACAGCTGAGGAGATCAACAAGAAGCTCAACGGCTTTAAGCTGGAAGAACATCTTGATTTCAGGAATGGCACTTTTAAGGACATCACTGGCATATCAATACCTCAGAGTGTGGACTGGAGAAAAGAAGGGCTGGTCGGCCCTGTCAGAAACCAAGTAAGAAATTGGAAAAATAAAAAGAACAATCACACATCAACAGCTGCCATTAACATGGTTTTGCATGTTTGTTTTTTGTTTTTTTTTAAGGGATTATGTGGTTCATGCTGGGCCTTCAGCTCTTTGGGAGCCCTTGAGGGTCAAATGAAGAAACGAACAGGTGTCCTTGTTTCGTTGAGTCCACAGAACCTGGTGGACTGCAGCACCATAGATGGAAATCTTGGCTGCAGAGGAGGTTATATCACTAAATCCTACAGCTACATCATCCGCAACAGAGGCGTTGACTCTGAGAGCTTTTACCCTTATGAACACCAGGTGATCCTCAGAATGCATGAAGAGAGCATATGCCACTTCCCTGGCACAACTTTTTATCTTCTCCTTGACTCTTAATATCCTTATTTGAGTTCACAGCATTAAATTTTCATCACATATTTTTATATAAACTTTTAGATAAATCAAAAGTTAACATTTATATTTGTGAGCTGGAATTGTGTTTTGACAAATTAGTCAAAAGATAAACAAAACAGATTGCTACAGATTCACGGCAGTCGTGTATCAAGGCAGTCACACACCAGAATGTTAAACAGCTGCATTGATCCACTGTGTGAATTATTGCAATGCATAAAAAAGGCTCATTGTGAAAGGCTTATTATTTGCCTACATATCCCTTTCAAAATTGTAACACTGAAAAGTTTTCTATTTCAGAAAACTGCCATTCTCAAAAAAAAAAACAACAACATAATAATAATAAAATAAAATAAAAAAATGTACAGGATTTTCAAAGCTTCAAAACATTTATTTTGCATTACAGTATGTCCCAGTTGCTTTGGTGCATTTATCACATCAGAATTAATATTTGCACAGCAGTTACTGCGTTTCTCAAAACAATTAGTACAAACTGCAGAACCTAGTAGATAACATGCAAAAGCCTGTCACTTGCTAAAAATAGATGGTTCATTCCTCAAAAGCAAGTATTTATGTCAATAAAACTGTCAGAGCCTTAAAAATGAAAAGTCCTGTTCCCATTGAGTATGAACAAGGTACTCAAAGAGCTTACTCATGTTTACATTATGAATAATCATGTCTAACCTGTAAGTGTTTTTAAATACAAAAACGTCAGATCTCAGAGACACTACCTGAAAATACCCAAGACAGCACTACACACTAGATGTACAGCCATTTGAAAACTACAGTAAATTTACACATTACTGTTGTTAGTGAGGGTAACTGAATACAGGACACAATACATTTGTTTCACATTTTTACTTCATACACTCTTTGCCATCTTACAGTCATTTCTTCACAGCATTATGCAAAAAAAAACATACACTTCAGTCACTTATATACAACAAACCTCCTGTGCATCAAGACGTTCTTGTCTGCCTGGTCACATAGTTTTATCAGCATCACATCAGATATCATCCCTTGCAATGCAGAAAAAGGAGGGATCTCCTCGAGTGGGAAATCCACCCTCTGCAGGACTCATCCTGCATCCACGGCTGCTAGGACAGCCATTTGAGTATGTGAATGCTGGTTGTACACCTTCCACCTCCAGGCAGAGAAAATCTCCCCAACTGGATTTAGGAAAAGGACTAGAGAGGGAGACATTCCCTGAAAATATTAGAAAGAAATGTTTCAAATCTTCTTGACAGATTTTGATAAGTAGTTAATATATTTTTTTAACTCTGTAATCATTTAAGCAATGAAATGAGAACTGTTAGTTTTATGGGGTTTGACTTTTCTGCAGTTGTTGTTCATTTTAAAAGATATGACCAAAGCAAATGATAATTTTATGAAATAGCAGAGAATTATATGAAAGTCCAAAAGAATCTGCAGTTTGATCAATGCAATAAGAAATGCTACTCTGATGTGCACAAATGACTACTTGAGGTGGAGGTTGAAGTAATAGTTATGTGAATGTTAATTCTGATGTGAGAAATGCACTAAAGCAACCTAGAAAAACTTTAAGAAACATTCTTGTTTTCCATTTTACTGACAGTCACTGCTTGTTAGGGTTTGGAATAAAAATAACACAGTCAGGCTTCAACACACCCCCTGAAGGCTACCTTATACAAAACAAGCTATGAAAAATTGCTACCATCTCTGAATGTTTGTACTTTTATTGAGAGGCCTATGTTTTGGACATGTGTACACACTTGCCCATCACACATTTTCTTGTAAGACTGGACTGAATTTGATAATCCAAAGAAACGGATCCTATATTTATCCTCTAAATATAATTTTGTTTATAGAATGGAAAATGTCGCTATTCTGTGAAAGGAAAGGCAGCTTATTGCTCCAACTTCCACGTCCTTCCACAAGGAGATGAGAGGGCTCTGCAGGCTGCAGTGGCTACAGTTGGACCCATCGCTGTAGCTGTGAATGCAATGCTGCCATCCTTCCATAATTACAGAGGAGGTAAGGCTGCTCACACCATCATGTGGGACGTTGTTGCAGCAGCAACTTTAAGTTCATATTTTGTTTTGGGTAAAATTGTTCCAAAGGGTGGTTGATTGTCTAAATATGAGTGCTAACTCAATTTTATACAATGAAATTCAAACAAATACCCCCTGTAAATTGACATTTACTTGGGTGAACCTCATATGTCCAAGCACAAGTGAATGCAACATACAGAGACAATGTCGCCCTCCCTATATATAATCATTGATAGATGGATCTCTTTTATTTTTAATGTTTTTATTTACTTACTTATATTTTATTTACAACTGTATATTTATTTGTTTTTGGTACTGTTGCTTAACACATGCATCTTACAGGTTTATACAACGAACCAAGCTGCAACCCCAAGTTAATAAATCACGCTGTCCTTGTTGTTGGTTACGGTACCGACTCAGGACAAGACTACTGGCTCGTCAAAAACAGGTGGACATGTCTGTCTTAGCAGAAAAGTTAAAAAAAATCTTTGTGTGCAAACTGTGTTTGACATCAATACTAAAGTAAGTATTTTTGTGGTTGTAGTTGGGGATCTACATGGGGAGAAGGAGGCTTCATTCGGATTGCCAGGAACAAGAGAAATCTCTGCGGCATTGCAACATTAGGAGTTTACCCCACACTGTAAATCTCATGTTTCAAATGATTTAATCTCAGATACATAATGTTTTTTGTTTTTAAATGGCAGCTGTTGCCTAAAAACAAAAACATTTAGAAATATTATAGAAAAATAAAAAACTACAAAATCATTTGACATTTTTTGTTTTGTTGTGTTCTTAACTGATATTTGGAAGATTTTAATTAAAAATGTTGTTTTATATATATAGATATTCACTGTATTTAAATACTTATACATTAACAATATTTAAACAATGGCTTTGCCATCTGTGTGTTAGTACATTTAATAAAAATGAAGGACAAAAATGAAATGGTTCATATCTGCTGTATTTTCTTTGAAGTGACTTACTATGACACTGTTGTTAATGATAAAAATGTAAATACTATATAATATAAATAATATAATAATTATATATATATAAAAAAAATTTTAGATTATTATTATTATTATTACCAGAATGAGATGTCAGAGGAGATAAGAGATATTTAAACATTATCCCATGATTGAAATGTTATTTTAAGAAAGTGAGAACGACAAACTTTTTCCTGTTTTTCAGTTGTTTATGTGAACAATATTAAAAAATGTTATTTTATTTTTCTTTTATTTGATTATTAAAATGGTATTGTCTTGAACATCTCTGACTCTATTAACCGCTTTATTCTGAGGAGACTATAACTGCTACAGCAACAGCAAAGATAGATGTAAAATATTTTGTGCTATATGATTGCACATCCTGTAAAGTTGCAGCTGGAAACATCTGGAATGGGCTTAATAACATACTTATGATGGAAGTGTTAAATTAAAGAAAATCTTACAAAGAAAAATTAAAAGATTATTACAAGACTGTGAACGATAAAAGGCAAAAAGTAACTTGAGGAGCTGCTGTTGGAGGATTCCCATTCTATGTTTCCACCATGCCTACAGTCAGCGAGGGACCAAAGGTTGCTCAAAAAACTGCTCTCCATCTCCATCATAGGAAATCCTTTCCACCCCTTCCATAATAGACTGCGCGAATAAAGGTGATCTTTCTCCAACAGTCATGTAGCTCTGCAGACAAAAAACATTCTTATCTTCCACCATTTCACTGTACAACTGCTCACGTTTAGACAAAAATCCCACAATGTGCATATATGTATAAAGTCTCCCAGAAATTTTAATAACTGTAACGTTGTCGCTGAGCAGCAATATTTACATTTCTGGTAAAGTAAAAGCACCTGAGTTCAAGAAAAAGAAATCCCACAGTTTATTTTCCTAGTCTTCAATTCTTGTCTTCAACTCCTCTTCTCACTTCTTCATCTCTTCTACAATATACAGTACCCGTCAAAAGTTTGGACACGCTTTCCTCTTAAATCCAATGGGAAAGTGTGTCCAAACCTTTGACTAGTAGTGTATGTTTGTAATGGAGATGTGAGGAGAAAGAGGTGATGTGACAAACAAAATGACACATTCTTAAGAGCCTGAGCATCTTTGCTTAAAGCTCTCTGATCAAACTTGCTGTCTTCTTCATTTGTATTTAAGGAACTGAATCATTCTTGGAGTTGTTTTGCTGAGATGAATTTTATGATTCATCAATCAAACAGAAAAGAAAAGAAGTCCAAGGTTTCCTCTCAGTGTTGAGTTCACAGTTTGTTTCTGCTGCCATCAAGTGGATGAAAAAGTTAGTTAATGCAGGTTAAATTACTTGCAGGTGTGCAGTAAGTGTGCCTATAAATGCATGGTGGTCAAAACTCTCAATGTTTTAAGATTAGTCTGTTTTTTCCCCTGGTTATCTGTTAAGGTGGGTCACTTTTTCATCTCCAATCAACATAAGGATCCATGTCTCTTTGTTTTCTTACTGACATTAGTGTGTTTCTTTTTGTTTTTTTTAATAATCTGAACTGTGTCTAAATTACAATTGTATACATTTAGAAAAAAAAAAAAAAACCTGTTAACTGTTAATGCATAAATGTCTGAATTTTTAGGTTTCTTCATTGCTTTACAATGAGAATTGATGTCACCAGAGGAGACAACAGGCCTCATGTCTTAACATTAAATGTCTTTGTTTAGTCTGACTCTGGTTAAATTGCAACCTCCTTTTTTTTATTTTCAGCTCTCAGAATGTTTCAGCCTCTGCTTTTCATAGTCTTGTGTGGTTTGCCAGTTACTAGTTCAAACATGGATCATCACTGGGAGCTGTGGAAGAAGACCCACAGCAAGGTTTATTCTCATCAGGTGAAAGCCTTGGTCTTTAATCCTGCCTGTATAATCACTTTTAGGAAATTTTGTTTTAGCAGTTGATTGGATGACCCTTCTCAGTTTGCTAATGTAACTGGTGCTTAAAATCCTTTTCTTGTACTAAAAGAAAATTTGACCCCTCTTAACTGTTTTAATGTTCCAGGTTGAAGAGTGGGGTCGACGGCGGATATGGGAGGAAAACCTGGAAATGATTGGTCTCCATAACCTGGAAGCATCCCTGGGTCTGCATACCTATGAGTTGGCAATGAATCACTTGGGAGATCTGGTGAGTACTTGGAAAAATTAAAGATACGTTTTTGGGTTTCCCCAAAATTATTAAAACAATCACCTATAATATCAAGACATCTCTCTGTGCTTGCAGACCACTGAGGAGGTCATCGGTGTGTTCTCAGGCACATTTGTACCATCTGACCAAGAGAGGGTTCCTTATGAATTAATTAATCTTAACATGACCCTGCCAGCCTCACTGGACTGGAGAGATGAAGGGTTTGTAACTCCAGTCAAAACCCAGGTGAGGTCAATCGTCATGCAAAAATACCTTCAACTGCATTTCTCTTTGTATTGTCACGAAGTGTCTATCCCTTTAGGGTTCTTGTGGCTCTTGTTGGGCATTTAGTGCAACAGGAGCCCTTGAGGGGCAGCTGAAGAAGTCTACAGGTGTCTTGGTGTCCCTTAGTTCACAGAATCTGGTGGACTGCTCCACAAAATATGGCAACTATGGGTGTAAGGGTGGCTTCATGGCAAACGCTTTCCAGTATGTCATTAAAAACAATGGAATCAGCTCTGATGATGCTTATCCATATGTAGGAAAGGTTAGTGTATAAACCCTTTTTTAAAAAAAAAAAAAAAAAAAAAAAAAAAAAAAAAAAAAAAAAAAACTGGGGGGGGGGAAGATAATCTAACTATTAAAACACCTTTTTCAGCATGATGAATGCAAGTACCAGCCAAAGCATCGGGCTGCTACCTGCTCAGGATATGGCTTTTTACCAAAGGGGGATGAAACTGTATTGAAAATGGGCTTGGCTACCATCGGCCCAATCTCAGTTGCAATTGATGCATCCAGGCCAAAGTTTCTCTTTTACCGTCACGGTGAGAAATTACTTCACACCTTTTAAAATGATACAGAAGTGTTGAGGAAATTGGCTAATCTACATGTGGCCCAACAGGTGTGTATCGGGACCATACATGTACCCACAATGTGAACCATGGCATGCTGCTTGTGGGATATGGCACTGAAAGAGGAGAAGACTACTGGCTAGTCAAAAACAGGTTGGTATGAAGTGGTGAGCATCTCATGTGTCTTTAGGACTCTTGTGGAAGTAATTATCTATCCTTTTTCTAGTTGGGGTAAACACTTTGGAGATGAAGGCTACATCAAAATGGCTCGAAACAGAAGCAACCAATGTGGCATCGCGCTCTATGCTTGTTTTCCCATTATGTGAGCAAGACGTCTGTGTGGGGTTTTGTTTGGTTTTTTTGGGGGGGTACATTTTTTATAAACATTGTTTATTGGGGGAGAATATATGAAAAAGGTAAACGGTAAATAAACTCTAGTTATTGTCTCTTTAAATTTTTTTTAATTTCTATGCTACATGTCAAGCAGAAGTGTCGAGTTTATGAAGCTCGGTGAACGCCTGAACATATTGTGCTGCATTGGTGAATTAAAACTGAACATTCAGTAATGACTGTCTGAGGTGTTTTTGTATTTATAAGTGGAAGTGCTACATGTTCTGACTCCTCGAAATGCCATTAGTGGGTTTTGTAAAATCGAGCTAAAGGAAATGTTCCCAGGAATGCAGGCTCTCTGTATTTCAATGGCAAAGGATCAAATGTTTGCTCAGTCACGACAAACGGTCAACACCTGCATTGTAAGAAATTATTGCTGAAAACTGATTAGAATCTTGAGTATTTTATCAGCAATATAACTATGAAGTCTAAAGCATCTTAAATGGATCGACTACACAGCCAAATGAAAACCTCACAGTGCTGTTTGAAAATGCTCCATTGCAAGGATCATGAGTTTCTTTTAAAGGTAATATGGATGGATGTACAATTAAATTTAATGGTAAAAGATGTGCATAGAAATGACCTCAAATGCAAAGCACATGTGAATGGACCATGGTTATTAATGGCCAAAACTGACATGTTTTCATCTGAGTGGCTTCAGGTGCAGCAATGACTGCATTATGGGTAACTACTTCCAAATTGTGTGCATGTGTATTGTCTTTGGGATAATTAACACCTTAAGACACAGACAGTCCTTTAGCACATACCAAACAAAGCTGGTACTGCAGTTTTAAACCTCAAATGTTTCTTTGGAGTTATATACGGAGTTTATCTGTTCTAAGACACCAAAGTAAAATGATACGTTTTTGATATAAAATGTTTCTGACCTTTGGTGTTACACACTGACATGACATTCAAATGTGGAGAATTACAAGGTCTTGAAATTGAAGTGTACGTACATAAACTTAACATCCACAAAAACATAAATGGTACAAATCCATGGTACACTGATTTGTGTTCATATCAGTTCAGACATAACTAATACTGGAATATTCCGAATGAGGCATGTTTGCTTTTATCATTACACAGCCATAGTATTAATATTTTATCTTTTACACTCTGGGATTCTGTACTGTAAATGATGGATACTTGAATCCATCTGATTAGGATGCATGCGGATAAAAACTCGGAACTGAATAACTAGAACATCAAAGACACAATTTGCTACTCTGTGGGTAAAAGATTTCCAAAGTTCCCAGTTAAACTGCATGCATATAGTTTTTCTTTGCTGGGGTGGTTTTGCATCTTTGTAGGTAATTTGTAAATGTTGGTGGTTATTTGTCTTAGTGGTAGTTTGATTTTGGATCCCTGGGCCTTTGCACCGGAAGCCTGTTCAGTGGTTTCTGCCTGGTGGTCATAAAAGATGTGATTAAAGAGAAACTACTTGTGACCTACTTACCTTTTGTTAATGTTTTATAAAACTTTTGATTAATTTAAACTGAACAGATTAAAAGTAATCCCAACTGCAAAAGGTATTTTTGAATAGTATGTTAGTTCCCAACCTGAACCGCTCAGAGCAGCAAGCACTCTCATTGCCAACAGGCAGTCAGGGAAATGACACTGCATAATGAAACCCTTAAGGAAAAACAAAAATTAATAACATTTGTTTTACTTATGCTATGCTATGCAATGCAATCCATGACACTGGATTTTTTTTCCAAGTTTTATTTCCATTATATTTTTTCTTCATAGAACTGGATAAATCCCAGCATGATGAACAACTCCAACAAAAATTTATACAGCACCTTTTCAGCATCACTAAAATATTCTCAATATCCAGAAGTAATAAATACTGAATTTACCAAGATTTTCAGTTTTCATTTACAAAACACAAAGACAACATACAATAGATTTTTCTGTCATGTATAACTTTGCTTTTTTTAAATGATTTTCTTTGAACTTTTGTTCCACAAATTCCATACGTTCACGTACAAACATCTACAGTTTCTACACACAGTACACTGAATTTTGAAGTGAGTTCACATTTAGAACTTGTATCAGTTAATAAACAGATCAAACTAAAGAAAACAAACTCCTTCAGTCCCAACTACAGTGAAGGATTCTTGCAGTTTTCTGCAAATTCTGGCATGGATCAGCCCGATTTTCTTTAGGATTCATTCAGGACTCATCTGTTTGCTCTTAAGATTTGACTAAACAGAAAGCATGCCATAAAAACACCTTCAACAGCCCACTTTCAGTACAGGAAGTCTTCAGCCTGGTGTTTGCTTTATTTTGTCAATATCCCATATCACTGCCATTGTTACAGATAAAACGTAAACCAGCAATCATTTTGTTTATTTGTACAGTTATATATATTTATAGAATGGAAATTCTACACATAGTCACATTAAGTAGTAAACTTTTACATTTTAGACAGGAGCTTCAGTTTGACAGGGTACTCTTCTCGTGAGCTGATTAACTGTGACACTCTGGAGTTTTACACTGACTTGCTGTTTCCTCAGACTTTGGGGAAAGTCTCCACATTATTGCTTACACTTTCCCCTTTTTTATGGATTCACACAAACAAGCAGATGTGTCAGATTTAACTTCATCATTTATGCACATTTTTTGGCTCCCACCACTATTGCCTTTTCCCGGCCTTAACCATCTTGTACCTGTGTGACAAGATGGACTGCAGGATTACAAACATCCTCTTCATAAATTCAAGCATATATTATGTATATGTATGTATAAAAGTTACCTGGGTCCAAGGTAAACAAGCACGGTCACCAATAACTTACTTTCAGTACAAGTTTGATCGATTTTAACCCCACTCTGATTAAGAACAATCACTGCAAGCAACAAATCTATGTCATCATACAACAATGAAAACACTAGTTCTTGATTTAGACAAAAACGGCTGGCATACAGGACGTCCAAAAAGTCTGACAATACGATACAAACATGCGTCACAATCGGTTGGGTACAGAGGCTTGATGGGTGAAGTCATCTTTGTGGATTTAAGGTAGGCTTTTCGTGTTTCTAAACATATGAGCAGACCACACATTGTCTCTGTGACTACTAATCTTGGAGTGTTTTCAATCTGAACTGGATCACCATAAGCGCATCCAGGTCTATTACAAAGAACAAAACATTAAATTCCACACTAAATATTGCATTAGTTTGTTGTTAGTTTCTTTTGAATATAACCGTGGTCCCTAACTAAGCTGTTTTCATCACAGGGATTTAAATGTTCCAACAGAAAAGAGTAGAAAAATATGTGACAGTCAGTGTTGTCAGCTTAAACATGCACACATACACACACACCCAGTCTTTCCAGTTTGAAGAAGGCAGGACAAACTTGTTCATTAAATACCAACGACTGTACACAAAGAACAAAAATCATAATGCAGATTTAACAAAACTCTAAAAAATAATTTGATACTTTTGGGAAAACTCAATTTCAATAAGAAGGTCGACATTGATCTGATGTTTGTAAACAATATGAAGCTACAGTCAGCAGCTTTAGCTTAGCCTAGCCTAGCATAAAAAAGGAGAACAGCACTGTTTAGAATTTATGCTAGGCTAAGCTAATATATGTATTCTTTGTTTGTTTGTTTGTTTGTTGTTGTTTTTTTTTTGTTCTTTTTTTTTTGTTTTGTTTTTTTATTATTTAGTCTGGGAGGGCATAACCATGACAGTCACAGGATTACCATAAAAGTAATATATCTATAAAAGAACAACAAAAACCACAAGTAAACATGAAACAAGGGTAAATTAATTAATAAAGAATAGCTAATTGTTTTATTGTTATAAGAGTTGTGAGAAATAAATAATATGAATATCTATAATCTTTATCCATGTATTTGGATATCAAACAAAACTGAAATATCCTCTTAAAATATCTTTGGTGATTCTTATTAGCGATAAATGATTTGACAGAAAGGTTCAGCAATAAGAATAAAAGTAGGGAATAAAACTAAATAAATACAATAAATAAATAACACAAAAATAAAAAAAAAATTATATGAATAAATGTGTATACCATAAATAAACAAATATATGTAAACATTAATGCTTTTATATTTTTCATTATTTTTACTCCTTTAGATTTCCATTTCCCATTTATTTATTTACTCAGTCTTTTATAAAGTGATCCTTTACAGATTTATTCCTTTTCATGGCACTCTTATGACTTCATAACATTACTAACACACACACACACACAAATCCATACACTCCAGAGGGCGTTTCAGGTCCAAATCTCACACTCTGTCTGCCTGTTAACTCACTCACTGATTGTCAGCCCACATGTTGATGAACACCTTTGGAGAAATGATACCAAGATACAGTGATATGTATAAATAATGACTATCTTTCCTTTTAGAGAGCTTCTGTCCAATCTTAAGTCACTACAGGTATTTTAGCATTTAAGAAGTAGATAAGGGAGTACTACCATACTTTTTACCATACAGTAAAACTACTTTTAAGCCAGGAATGAATACAGGGAGGAATGACTGAATAGGAGCCCTTAAAATGAAATCCTGTTTTATTTTGGTCCCGTTTGATTTGTGCTTATGAATGTAATGTGTTATCTTTATCTGTTCAGGAAGGCTGATGTGTGTTGGAAATCTTCTAAATAAGCTTAAAAAATGGGCCTCTATTTAACAATTTTAGGGGGTAAAACTACTGAGTCCAAGTTTAGGACTGACCTCTCCGTATCATTTGAATGTAATTAGCTGAAAAATGTGTTACAGATGTTCATACACTCTGCTACTGGATAAACAAATCCCCCCAGACTGAAAAATATGGTCTACGTGGCTGTGCTCATTTGCATGAGATCATTAAATTCAAATAAACAAATCAGACATTGTCTCTTCCTCACATAAATACACACACATATACACATGCAATCACACACATCCTTGTACACCTGTCTATTCGAGGGCTCTACGCTGACCCTAAATCCACATCTTTACTCTCGAACAGCAACTTAAACTTTTGAGGTCCAGTATCGTGGGCCCAACAAAGCTCAAATAAAGTGAGCTCCCTTGAAACATGCCCACACACACATTCACTCACACAACTAAATTCTACTCTGCTTTCACATTGA
This sequence comes from Melanotaenia boesemani, assembly GCF_017639745.1. Classification (NCBI taxonomy): domain Eukaryota; kingdom Metazoa; phylum Chordata; class Actinopteri; order Atheriniformes; family Melanotaeniidae; genus Melanotaenia; species Melanotaenia boesemani. The sequence goes on along the minus strand of NC_055698.1, from coordinate 18,162,296 downwards.
GCACTTCGCTGAAATCCGTCCCACAGACGCTGTTGCATTCCACTTACAAACAACAACAAATTGCCACACATCAGGGAGGGAAAACACTGGTTTAACACTGAGGAGCTGGATCCAACTATTCCCATGCACAACAGAGAATCCTGTGAAATGCATCTTCACCTGTCTGAGTGTTGAGGCGATAAACAGACCGGAATTATGCAAGGACAAAATAACGAGAGCATCTGAATAAATCCATCCTCTCTGGAATGTTTTCATAGTATTTGGTTAGAAAATAACAGCACTCAGCTGGTCTGGCTTCAGTAACAGGCAGTGGTCAAGGAGTCATGGACATTCTTAGAGGAAACATGTTCATCTTCAGATCTTGAAAGAAATTTTAAAAAGTAAATGAATAAAAATATCAATGTCCCAGCCAACCAAAACGTATCATTGTAAGACAGTACTGAAACTGTAAGAAAAGTACTGCAACCTTATCTGCATACTGAACTAATACATGGACTAAATCCCCTAGAAATGGATTTTTTTTCACCTCATCTCTTCACCTGACCATTTTGTTTTTTCACTGTAGACGTGTTTTATCCTAACCACACATTTCCATTTAAACCATATCACCTTGTAAGAGTTACTCCTCCATATAAGATTGTATTCCTAACACTACCTGACAGAGCAGTTGAAATTAAGCTCAGGTGTTATGATAGTACAGGTATCTTTTTCTACATATGTGTGCTCTTTTTTTATGATTATGGTGAAAATCCACATTTCAAAGGATTCTGGGCTTACATTGGGGTAGGCAGTCTATTCTGTTGCTGTGTGACAGACGGGCAGTGCTGAAGCTCTCATGGATTTTCAGGCTCTACTTGTCAGACACATTTCAGCTGTACTCTGCTGCCCACTGCTGGTCATCTGCTTTACTGCAGCACTTGGCCTCTTGTTTCAGGCAACTTTGTTGCAAGGAAACTGCCTGCAGCAAGCGCACCGGCGGCAAATAAGATGGGTACAGCCTTGGTGATGCCGACAAACGACTGGAAGATGCTGATGCCAAGCACAGCTGCCAATTTGCAGAGGGCATTCAGGAAGCCGAATGCTGTGGTCCTGAAGGCAAAAAATAGAGGGAGGTTAAATGTACTAATTGTTACAGGTCCAGCGTGTGAGATGGAGTGACTTTTAACAGCTTAGTTGCAACTAACTTACAGACAAAAGGGCCTATTCTTTAAAAATACTGTAATACTTTGGTGGAGCAGTGAGTAAGGAGACCATCAGTGACTTAAGTAGGTTGTTTTATAGGTAATGAAAACATAAAATCCTCATAATCACAATCAAATCTACAAACACCAAAACATAATCAAGAGTATTGTTGCATTCCTGCCAAATAAATGTCACCCACCCAAAAATAAGTGTTTTTATTCCTCTTTGCCAGATGTTTCTCTAGTTGTAGTACAGACAAACTGAATTAGGAGGTAACAGCAAAACAAAAACGTATCAGCACATAAGTCTGAGTAAGTTGTGGGTTGAAGAAGAGTATGAAGAATGAAATTCTTAACCTAAATAAGCTATGTAGGTATTCAAGGCCCTTCTCCTTGGATTAAGAGTTTAATATGCCCTTAATTTTAATTACTACTTTAATGACTAACTTAGCATTCTGCTGCTTTAGTGAACGTTGTGCATTAGATTTAGCTGTGAGAGGCAAAATTCATACAAAAAAAGTCACGAAATTAACTTTTTTTTTTCTTCTTTTTACTGTATGCATTAGCATGGTGCCTAGCATTAGCCAGTTGTCAGACACTGACTTCTTGATAAGAGACACAGAGAGAGAAGATTAATAGAAGTGCAGAAAGATTCTACCCTCCCCCCCAAAAAACAAAGAATTAAATATAATGAAATAAAGTAAAGATAATAAGTAAGGATCAGATTCAAAACACTGTCAGCGCTGACCCCGAACATGACCTGAATTGGTGATGAACACTTTACAATGACATCAATGGGAACAACTGCTTTCCTGCTACCTTTTATCCGAGGGGTAGAGCTCCACTGTGATTACATCCAGGGCGTTCCACGAGGCAATGCTGATGCCACCAAACAGACACAAGAGGGCAATCATCCCTGATTCACTGTTGCCGAACATCAGGAAGAAACAGCTGACACAGGATATGACACTGGATCCCGCTGTGTGCAGAGAAGAAGCGCACTTACACAAAACTAAACAGCATTCGTGAATAAAACTGAATCACCTGCATAGATTAGATTCACTCACCCAGCATTCTTAAACGGCCAATTTTGTCCATTAATAGAGCCGACACAATGTTCCCAGGCAACACTGCCAGTGTGCCAAGAAAGTTGACAAAATATATCATGTAGGCGTTGTTGAAGTCATCACTGAAATCCAGTATGCAGCCTTCTTTGTTGTGGAGGAACGTGCTGTTGACCAGTTTACAGTTGACAAACCTGTATTTGAACAAATCTGAGGGCAAAAAAAAACAAGTTTGAATTTATAAATACTTAAGAAACAATTTCTGTTTCACTATTACTCCATCTTTTCTTTTACCAAATAAGAATAAGGCTCTTATTCTTACATTCATATTAAAGTATTAAAGATTTATATTCCTTCTGCTCTTTAGGCATTACAAGTGAATTTTCTTTACAACTACACATCCTTGCACAAATGAGTGGTTATTCTTAAACAGGAAGAGAGAGAATTAAATCATCTCTCAAAAGAAGCCAGGGCATTGTGGCAGACACCGCAAAACGAATCTTTTACCAACGTCTGCTTTCAATCAAAATTCCTTGGAGGCAGAAACTAAACATGAAAACATGCAGTAAAACTCTTTTATGCCTGTTTCAAACATCAGGAGAGGTCAAGCTAATTCTTCCTGAGGTTAAGCCTACTGTAGTTTTTCTGTACATTGCTGCTTAGATGAGATGTGCAGATTTTCTGACGACAATGCTAAAAATCAAGTCACAGCACTGATAACTATCAATTTTATGAAGCCATAAAAAGTGCTGAATGATCATAAGCAATTTTTTTAAGGATTTTTGGCTGCACTGGGGAGCTGTGGGTTCTGTAAATGGGGCAGCTGTTCAACCCGTTGATGTACACGCCACCCCGATTATAACATTTTTAAATGCACAAGTCATACAAACATGAAGGAAGCTATCGCTGGCTGCAGGAATGAAAATACAAAAACGGTTATTGTTGCAGAAAACTAAGCCCATATAAATCTGTCACAGCTGAGACTGGATGGCTACAATTTGTGAGTAAAGAAAGTGTTTCAACTTAAGTTCTCAGATGTGTTTCCCAGCTCTTTTTCTGACTGTTGATTCAAACCACTGGCAGAAGTCAAAACCACAGACAGCTCAATAATAGGAGGTTTTAAACTATTCTGTCTCTACATGCAGATAAGTTGGTCCTGTATCAACTTCTGATCTCTTTTTTTTCGTCTTCTTCTTCATCATCTCAGAGCACTGTTTTTCATCTAATCCTATTACCCTGCCATGTAAAAGTCTGGGCTGGATTTGTTTGGGTTGCCACGGTAACACTTGTGCAGCTGTGTAACCTGGGTTACTAGTAACAGAACACTAATGATTGCTGAACAATGTGTTCTATTACTCCTGCTGGACTCATTTCAGTTCATACATAGCCTCAAACAATTTATCTGCTAAGCAGCTAAACTTGAAATGAGATAATTAATCAAGAGTTTAGAAGAAAATTAACAAAAAATATCTGCATGTAAAATGTAATTTATTAGGGATTTCCAATGTCATGATACTGAATCTCAGTGATTTTGATGGACTTTTTTTATCGTTTTTTCAAGCTTAAAGTGTAAACTTATCTTCAATAAGCAAAATCTGCTCCCTTATTACCTTCCTCCTTGTATCCTTGGGCTATTCCTGCCGCTCTACTTCCCTCATTAATCATGCTTTCCCATGCTGTGACCACTTTCTCACTACAGTCATTACTTATCTGCTCTAATGATCTTTTCTCCTGTGTTCTCAAAGCCAATCATTCCCTGATTGCTGTACTTTAAAGTTCTTGGCTCTGCTGTCATTCTGCCTTTCCAACCCGGCCAATAGGCTTTCTAGAGACCACATATATGTCAAATGTACATTTCTCAGTAAATACTTTGGCCACATGCATGATTATGCACTTTTATCAAGCAGAAAACACATCCAGTGGAAGGTTGGAAGGGTGATGATTTTTTTATGATTTGCAATTCCTGTTTTCCACCCTTGTTTTTCACTTTGTTTCCGCTTGTGAGTCAAACATAAGACCCTATATGTAACGAAACTTCTAAAATTTCAAATGATACTGTCATATTCTTTGTTCAGAAAAACTGAGATTACCATAAACCTGTAGTTTCTAGATCCTCATCCAACACCTTACGTATTTCTGGTTGTCAGAGGTGTCACATCTGAAATCTCTATCAGCCATCTGGTGACTCCAGGGGAGTCTTGGCTTATTTTCTGCCATCATTCACAACATTGGTCTGCTATGATGCTTCATCAGACAAGTATTTGTTAGATTTTCTACTACTTAACCTTGTGAGGAACAGTTGATGAGGTTTTTGTTGTTGTTGTTTACATCCAGAAAATCTTTCTTTTTTGAAAAACTGATTATCTTAAAGCCTTCCCGAAAACTCCTCATTATCTGTGCAGAAAGTCCTTCCCCATAATTTAATTACTGTTTGGTTTAAAACAGATTAAATGAAATATAAGTTTATGTCCTGCAATTTTATATGATATTAAAGCCCAGTCCTCCGAGTGTCTCCATATCAAGTGGTGACAAATTACAGACATAAACAGAGTTTGAGTAGTTGATTTATCTCGTAAACTAAAACTTCTCTAACTTGTTGCTCTAAACCATGAATACCCAATAACATCAAGAATCAAGACACTTTATTGTCATCACACATTGTATTAGCGAGAATACACTGGCTGAAACTGAAAGTTATTTCTCACCAACTCCACAATGTCCAAGTCGCAAAATAAAAGAATAAAACTAAAATAAAGAAAGAAATAGGTAATGTAATTAATAGTATATATGCATACTCTTATTAAGGAAATTAAGTCTTATGTACCTGTGTTATAAAACAAACTTGCAACGAAAGTGCAGTTCCTGAAGAAGGTGTGAGTGGAGGTGATGTCCTCAAAGTAGCACTCCTCAAACACTGAGTCTTCAAACACCATGGACTTCATCTTCAGGTTGAGGAACCTGCGGACAGGCTTCAGTTTTTAGAGCCGTGTTGCTCATTCATAAAACCTTCTCTAACGCAGCATTGAATCAGACAGTGCCGATGACAAGTTCTCTACATTTTTTAAATAAAAAAAAGTCTTACTTGTCATTAAAATAATATCCTTGGCGATGGATTTGGTTTTCCAGGGTGAAGTTAAACGTGACATGCTCCACTCGTTCCTTAGTGAAGGTCTTAGTGCGTGAGTCATATTCCTGCTTCTGGATGTACTTGATCATGTCAGGGAACCACACCGTCAGGCCATAATAACTGCAAGGTCATGAAAGACAAGACCGATGGAAGAAGCAACAAAATTCATGTTAATATATGTGAGATACCAAAGGAATGTCTTTTGTTTTCTGTGCATTTGATTTTACCTGAAAGACATGCTGAACCAAACAGCCATGAGCATGAAGGTTGTCCGTTTATACTCCGGGCTGAAGCAGGCGAGAATGTTATTCCGTATCTGCAACACATAAAGAAGAAAAAAAAGTCTGGTTATATATCATAAGCTTTATCTGATATTGTTCTGACACTGAGTTGTACTTGTACACTTTCAGCTTAAACTCTTTGTCAAAACTTTCTTTTCAGTTTTTATTAAGAAGGTGGGATGATGGAGGGTGTAGGTGTGTGCACACAGTAGAGCGTAGGCTGAACACAAAGAGAATTCATGCATAAATCTGATAAATTAGTGCTGCAACAGTGTTCCATCGTGGAGGAAAAGATAAAAATGAAAATATATCCTTTAACAAAAGTTCAATCATTAAAAAAAAAAAAAAGCACAAGGTTTGTCTTTTAAGTAAAAGTTTGTGTCTTGAGACAAATAAACTGTGGGAAAAGTCTACATGTTAACAGGTTATATTAAATTTAATGTGCATTAAATGCTTAAAAAGGAGGATATGCAACATTTTGGCTACATTTGCAACCACCTATGCTTACACCCACTCTAGCTTGCTTACACTAATGCCAACTCCACCCAGATTTCTAGAGGCAGCTCCGAGCTGAAAAATGCATCTATCATAGAAATTGTGATAGCGGAGGAAGATATAACTTTATGCCAAGCTATTAAACTTTATTAAAAACTTTGCTATTATCTAAAGTGGCTCCAAAACAAATCCAACACTTGTGTTATTCATCAACATTTGAGTGTATTTAGCATAATAAAAGTCATATTTGCAAAAGTTTCACTGACCTGCTGGGAAATGCTCATAATCTTCAGTCTGTAGCGCTGCCAGACTGGGGTGTCTGTGCCAATGTCCACCAACTCATCCATCTGCTTCACCGTCTTGATTGTGGTAACCTTAGATTAAACAGACACAAGTCACTAAGAGGCTAAATTATTAGCTAAGAATGTCCCTCAAATACATATGGCTTTTCTTAAAAAAGACCCCCTAGATGTCATTCATCTGTTTCTCGAGTTCACCAGAAAAAACGCAAAAAAAGTCAGATTAGACAGTCAAAAGTAAATAAGTAAATAAAACATTGCCACGTAATGCTCATTTTTCCCAAAATAAAGGGGAAATGGCAATACTGGCTAAATATTCAACATTTTTATTAGTTTTAAGTTTGATAAAGATATTTGTATCATGTGAAACTTGCTTCTACAAATTAACTGGCTGCTATGACAACAGAGAGCTGAGCCTTTTACTTGTGTCTTCATTCATTTGATCAAAATACATGCATGTTGTGCTTGCCAGTATTTTGTTATGTAGAAACAAATGTTCTTTCATAGTATACCACCAAGTATGAAAGTGGAATGAACGAATAATGGACTCAGTGTAAGAAATCATTAGCCGTGTTAGTTCCATTAGCAGAAAAGCACAATATAAATCTAATCCATTACTATTATAATATTATTACATTCCCAAGTTGGGGATGCAGAAATCTTGTTATTAGCAAGAATGGACACAGATTCTTCCTGGAAAACTTCAGCAATTAGTATCCTCTGTTTCCAAATAATTAAAAATGCAATTAAAAGGAAGGCAGCTTTAACATTTCCAAAATTTTTTGACTGAATTTCTGGCATCAAATCCTTTATTTATTTAAATAAACAATCCTTTATTTATTTATTTGCAATCAGTTACTTAAGACTCTTAAAATCCTTTACTTTAACATTTTTTTGTAATTAAAATGTAAAAGACTTAAGATGTAAAAGTCTTGACAAATTATACTATTTCTTTTCTTGCTGTTACAAACATTAGATCTCTGAGTATCTGACCTTTTCATTCTGTAAGAGAAAATCTCATTTATCATACAAGCTATGTTTATATTATGTTACTGTCACGGATTTAAATTGTCTCCTCAAAGATACTCACAGAAAAAACCCGCTCTGGGTGTCCTTTTGCTCTCATGTTTGTGTCGTGAACTTGCTTCAGAATCATCCAGCCTTCATCGTGTTTGCCATTCTGATTTGAAAAAATGGAAAAGTTAGATTTACATCTAAAATATCATCTAGCCTGAACACAAGATAAAATTATTTTTGTAGTCTCTGGTAATTATAACTCAAGTATGAGTAAAACATGTAAAGAGTTTGTCAACAAGCACATTGCTAACCTCTAAGTAGAAGCGTGGGCTCTCAGGCACGGCATTGAGGGCAGCAATGGCAGCAACAGACGGAAACGCACACACTAACACAAACACACGCCAGCTATGGAACTGATATGCCGAGCCCATCTGGAAACTCCATCCTGAGAGAAAAACAAACAATCCATCACAAAGAAATTAGCTGACATGCCTGGATATTTACACACTTACTGTGACGTCCAAACATGAGTAAATAAACATGTAGGCTAAGCACTGAACCCTGTCTCATATATTGATTAGATGCGACACTATAATTTGAACCTTGTCCTTTCTCCTCCCAAGCAGTCAGAGGTCAAAATATAAGTTATAAAATATAACTTCATGCAGCTGTTTGACATTTTGGAAAATATATTAAGTTTCAGGACGACATAGGTAGCTTGTCTGTGCTGCTACATCATCAAATGATTAGCCTTGCTTAGCTTAGCATAAAGGCCAGCTACAGTTGGCTAATGCTAGTAAATATCTCAAAGATGTGTATTCATCAAGTGGAAATAGCTCCTGGCAATTTCTTAAAGCTAAAAAAAAAAAACATATATCACAAACCAGATGTAACTCAATATTTGTTTAGTTTTACTTAAACCACCAAACCACCAATCTCTTAATCTGTTAGTTTGGCTGTAGCCAAACAAGCCATTTTCTTGTATCTTGTATTTAAACAAAATGACTTAAGAAAAAAAAAATAAATTTAAAAAAATTTAAAAGAAATTTAAAAAAATATTATATGCACTGCCTCTAGCAGAATAGAATAGAATAGAATAGAATAGAATAGAATTTTCACTTATTTTTTTTTTGTTATTTTGTGTGATGCTAAGCCAACTGCAAATAGTTTTCTGTCTAATAAAAAGCCATCACAGTGGTCTTAATTGTTTTGGCCAAGAAAAGAAAACCAAACAAATTACCCTATCATTTATTTGATTTTCATACTCACCATAATGTGGGATTATAGCCCAGGCCATAGCGGATGCATATATTCCCCCAATCATCCAAAACATGCAGAGCCAGCTGAGGTGCTCACCACGCTTTTCTTGAGCCAGAAACTCAGAGTAGTATGAAAACACAATGGGAATAGAGCCACCGATTCTGTAAAATTGAGAAATCAACTGAGCTCACATGTAAACTACTGGAGCACAAATATTATATATATCAGTCACATAAATTAGTATTAGCATTTAAAAAATTGCATTTACACTTTTTTCCAGATCATATAACCTAAAACACTCTTTAAATAACTTATTTACTCATAGCAACAGTAAATAAATATATTGCAAATGGCTGTATATAGAAGTATAGAACAGTCACAACTGTTTGACTTTAAACTTTACTGTACAGCTTTGGCTTTGAAAACAAATACATTTGACCGCAGTGAGGAAGTAATTGATCTTAAATGGAAATGACAACCCTAATAATTTGCTAGTTTACCGACAGACAAAAGTCATTAAGGTAATTAATGAATAAACTACAAAATTACTGTGTAGCAATTAAGAACTAAGATATACTTCAAATATGAGGCAAAGATTTAAAAAGACCATTTTTTCTCTTAATTACCCAACACCTGAGAGGAGACGGCAAAACAGAAAGGTGCTGTAACCCTGGACAAAGGAGGAGAAGAAGGAGAAGATGCTGTTGATGGAGAGAGAGATAAGAAGAGACTGCCGACGGCCTATCCGGTCAGCCAGAGCCCCCCAAAGGAAAGCCCCAACCATCATCCCAAAGTATACAATCAAACCTGGAGAGAGAGCAAACAAAGTGGAGTAGATGAAAACGTGTCAGTGTTTGTGTTAAACTACAGAAATATGTGTAGTATGGAAGATGTGAAGTGATTACTTGTTGTTTAAGTTTTGTTTTGTTTTGTTTGCTTAATGTTTTGTTGTGTTCTTTTTTTTCTCTTTTTCACTAAGTCAAAAAGTTCACCTATGACATAAAACACCAAATTACTTCTAAGTACAATTGCATCTGACTGTTAATCTAAAGAAATATTTTACATATAGGGATATACAGTATATTTACTGGAAAAAAGGTTTCAGACAGGGATTTAAAGTGTGCTTTTTAAGTTTCTCATTAAACTGTATATTTGCTTAGTGTTGAGGCCTTATATAAAATACCATATTAACATCCTCTACTTGATGAAAACACAAGTTTGTCATTTGGTTGGTGCCATAATGGGATTTACAGACCAAAAAGTTACTCTCAAGATTTGGATTTGACCAGAAAAATTAGGACTCTTTGCAAAAGCATAATAAAACATAACTTAAAGCTTCAATACATTTTAAACAGGTGTAAAAATTAGGCATCAAAGTTTATGACTCAATTCTTAAGCTGGCGTAAAGTGGCTTGTTGAAGAACTGCAGCTTTTGTTACCTATTGCTTTCATTTTCATCAAAAGCCACTTGGATTAAATAACCATGCAGTACAGAAACGTACAGCTGCTACCTACATAAAAAAAATTGGGACCTCATCACATTATATCGTAATAGTTTTGTTGGAAAAACGTGAAACTTATCACATTATAACGTGATAAGTTTTATTCTAAAAACATGAAACACAAAGTACTGTTTCCAGATGTTGTTGCGAACTAAAAATATTGGACCAAAGTAGATTTTATGCAGATTATTCTCATCAAGTAGAAACATTTCCATTGTTTTTGTCAAGGATTTTATATTTCTACTCTTACTGTTGTACACACAGGAATGTGAGACAGTTATGAGAAACACGATACATCTTCTGCTGCGCGCACTGAGACGGCAGCGTGTGTTTGCTTTTGGTTGACATGTGCCAGTGGTTACGCCTATGGCCTAGCTGTCTTCTGAAAACTAAAATAAAATTATATAGGCCAGTTGCACCACTGGGACTGGGAGAATTAAGATGCCGGCAGGAAGATGCAGTCCTTTGTGGTTTAAGGGTGCAACATCTATGGCGAGTGGAAAGTACCACAGCGTCCCCCAAGCTTCACCGTTGTCCAAACTCTTCTTGTCTCAGCCTAGTATGAAGTACAACTTAATCCCATTTGCTAAATCAAAAATTTCTCTGATCTACTGCATGCACAGTTTCCTCATTCAAAGACGAATATGGTTTATACACCACGTTTTTTACCACAAAACGTATCACATTATAATGTGATAAGGTCCCAGTTTTTTTTTATTTGGGTGACGCTTCCTTGATGCAAAATGTATTTCCCATATAAATTCTGCAATGCAATTTTATTTTAAGTGTCACAACTTGCCTCCTCTATACATTTTACTTCCATTTTTTTTTGGTCCATTACCACCACAAAATCTGCCCAGTAGCTGGAAACCATTTGTAGTCATGCATACTGTGTCCTTACTGTGCACGTTTGTTATTAAATAAATATAAACAAATAAAAAAGAAAACTACGTTACAACTGGTGGTGAAAATCTCCACAAGTTAACAGACATTTGGGCTCATGTATTTCTGGAATGGTGTATGTAGCACTGACTCAAGATAAACAGACCATGTACAGTGTCATGAAGGAACTTGTCGCCAAGAGCAACAGTGTGACTCATTCAAATGTTTTAAATAGTTCTTGATCTATGGCACAGAGAAGTAAGCTGCATCAAGTCCTGAATACACCATTTTTACTTTGGATATGTACAATGTGTGCAACAAAACATGGAGACAGTCTTACCAAGCATGCTCTTGTTGGGTTCAGACAAACACATATCCTTCTCTGCACTGGGGAGGACAAACCCCACCACAAAGATCTCCACGCCATCAGCCATGAGTGCCAGCCCCAGTACAAAGTACAAGCTCCACTGGAATTTCCCATGACCACATTCTTGTAAGATGGTCTCGTACTGTTGAGCCAGCTCCTCCTGGTCCTTCCGTCTCTCAGCCTCAGAAACCCCAATATCTCTGAACTGTTGGGCTCCAGCTGTCATTGATCCCGGACCTCCAGCCAGACTACCTTTGCCTGAATCGGCCCTGGGAATTCCTTGGTACTCGCCCTCATAAATTTCATCATCTTCATCGTGACCTTCTGTGGAGTCACTGTGGCCACCCTCATCATCATTGGCTGCCTGGCTGTCACCACGGTAATAGCCTCCGTCCTGGTTTCCCTGCATGGGATAGTCATCATCATCATCTTCTTCGAAGCGGCTGTAGGATCGCTTGCTGTATTCATCGCTCATCCGATCCACTGAACGGCCCACTTTCTTGGACGCTTGCCGTTTGACTTCTTTGGCAATGTCTTTGGCACCTTTTATGAAGGCAGTCCGGTTTTGGTAGCCGTCCTCCATTTTAAAGAGGTTTCAGTCGAAGCAACAAAGGTCAAAGGTCAAGCTGAGAGGCCCCTTGAAAGTACTGGGGCTTCAGTTTGCTCAAGATACAATTCAAAGGTTTAAAAAGTTGAAGCCCAGTTCACTTGCCAAAAACAGGCTCTTCTTATGCCTAAGGAGAAAATGGACAATAAAACTAGTTAAATTTTAGTTGCTTTATTTTTATTAATCAAAGACTTCATCAAAAAGTTGTGTTTTATTAAGCAAAATCTGACGACAGCTTCAAATCTAACTGACACAGATGGATAATAAAAAGTTTAGATAGTGTGAACACAGACTCACAGATCCAGTCAGAAAAAGTGACTATTGGCATCTCTACTTGGTAAGGTGATGGCAGAGACAACCAATAAAAACAAAAAACAGAGTAATAAAAGAAAGACACAAACAAAAACTAATTCATATCAGATAGTTTAAACAGCTGATCAGTAATTTCACTTAAATGTTACTTAATAAGTTACTTCAAATTATTTCATACAATAATTACGGAGACATATCTGAGGCAAACATCAGCTTGCTCGCTGAATTTGTTCAGTTTGGTCCATTAAAGCAGTCTGACACTAATTAATTGTCATGTGTCTCTCGTCTAACAGTGAATATATTTGTGAGTGTAGTTTGTACAATTATTCATGAAATTATGTGTACTAAAAAATAATTCTGCTATCTACATCATATAGTTTTACTGAGTTTATGAACAGATTTAGAGTTCAGTCAGTAGTGTTTGCATGTTCTATACAAATGTTGTATGCATGGTTTCTCTTCAGCTTTCACTCACAGCCTAAAAACAAGCGTGTCAGGTTAACTGGTGTTTCTAAATTCTCCCTGTGAGTGCAAGTGGTTTTTTTTACTCTGTGCTGGCCCTGCACTGGACTGGCAACCTGTTCAATGTACCTTGCAGGTATGGATGGAGTTCAATACTCTACAATTTTTGTTTCAGCTCATTCACATGAATGAATAAACTTATACTTATTACTTATACAGTTACTTTAACTCTTGACTTGTTAAAGAACGTAGAAATTGTGTGATCCTCACATGTTTGGAGTCTGTTGCAGGTAAATAAAAATTGTATGTGTCTGATCAGGTAACACCACAATGTTGCTTCACAAGTGATGACTGTATGCAGAGATAAATTTTCTCATTTTCTTTGAACTGCTTAAATTTTTTTAAACAGCAGACCAAATGACCTAAACAGATTATTTCCTGACCACACCTGTTGCTCTTTCATATCCACCCAGCATGTGTTCTCTGCTGGGTCACAGATGGGTCTGGGCAGCAGTCATAGGGCGAGGCATCAAAACAGAAATTAGTTTCGAATTAATGTTTCTTGATGCGGAAATGGTTTGAGTGCCTCCGTTCATCATGAAGAGCCATAAAACGTGACTTAAATGGATCTAACACCAGTGAGGAATATTACCAAAAAAACAATATGTATCACAGTAGATTTGTCACTGTACACATTTACACCGAATAACATCCCAAAATCTCCCATTAAAATGTAGAATCTTTTAATAGTTTCCATCAAATGATTTCAAAGTGGGAGGCGAGTCTCTTGTTAAGTGATTCAAGTGGTTTCAGAGGAGTCTCAGTAAATGGAAATGGAGAAATCTTACATTATTAATTGCACTAGACATCAAAAGGAAATCACATACTCGTAAACATGGTGTCTTTTCTACGTTTGCCAGAATTAGAAACTAATGAACAGAGATGCATAAAGATATGTGTACAAGCAAATGATTATTGAAATTAAGAAAATGAAGATTGAAATGGATTTTTCTCACATCCCCTTCTGAAAACCAGTAGATTTCCTTTGGCCCTAACTTGTTCCAGCAGCTGATAGACGACATAAATATCCATATGCTGCTGTATCGGGACACTGTGCCTTCAGTCAGAATGCAATAAGACAACATGTCACTTTAAATTTATGCTGTTGTGAAATCGCAGACAGACAATGATGTGACATAACTGCACTTTCACCTGTGTTTCCAAAATGAACTCTGACAGGTAATAACGAGCCTGACAGAGCTTTTTTGATAGTAGGTACACAGGAAAGAGTCTTTAAAAAGACCTGTGAGACACATTTTCTGTTTGATCCCTTTTACCATATTCGTTTGCACAGCGGCATGTTATATTAAACAAAAGGGATGACATTTGTGCATTAAATGTATGATTTTTGAGACTAGGTAACATACATGAACGGTGCTACAGTGCTAACCTACTGCTTATGTTAAATTTCTTACAGTGAATCATTTCCAGTCATGAGGCTGCAGGTCTGCCACTGCCAGCATGATGAGCACAGATCAAAAGAACCCCACCAGGCCTGGTCAGCCAAGCTAAACTGTGGGACTACAACCTAATAATATCTCAGGCTGACGCACTCCCAGGTCTGTTATCGCTATCTCTCACAAAAACAAAGCATAAACACCTTTGTCAAAATTATATTAGCAGTTTTTTTTTTTCTTTTGAAACCTCTTGCAGTGTCATAGTATATTTGCATGGGTGATAATATTAATGCTGGTGCTGTTATTTTCAATATAAATAGGATTTATTTTCAGTAAAAGTCATGACAATGTAACAACATGTGAGCATGCATAGCATCCAGGACCCTGAGAGTGAAGCAGCTAAATGGATTCAGCTATCATTGATTTCATTATTCTGTGTTTCTGATTTGGAAAAACAACCAAACTAAAAGCATTATTTTCTTCTGAAATCCTGTTAGCAACTTTAAATCCATGAGACCATATAAATAATCCTCCATAAATCAATGTTATGCACCACTGAAGAACAGAGTCACTAGAAGTCTCTGTAGCTGGCAGCCAGGGAGTAAGAGAACGGAAAGGCAAACATAAAGCAAATACTCCAATAAAACAGTGCAGCAAACAAAGTGCAACACAGCAGGAAGATTTACACCATTGGAAAAAGTAAAGGTTGAAAAGGCTATACAAACATGTTTGGTATGAAACCATAATAGCTCAAGCTTCATAGACCGAATAAAAGCCTCTCCCTCTTTGATACAACAGGTAAACAACACCCTAATTCTCATTTTCTACCTCCCTCATAAAGAAATTAAAGTGTAAAACAAAAAGGGGGGGTCAAGTTGAAAGGCTCTCTGCAGCTCACACAGCCTGCAATACACAGTCCATACATCTCCTAGAGGAGGGAGAAAGAAAGAGAAAGGAGGCCTGGGGATAAGGAGGGTGGATTTTATTGCTCCTTAGTCCCGGAAACCCCCTTTCTGATATTTTTCCCTCCATTCAAAAAGAATTATGGGCAGCAGCTTTAAGATTTTGTTGCAAGACCTTGCAGAACATTTAGTCCTCTCATTACAAGCTTATTAAGGAACTGAAATTTCTAACAGCCGTGTCATGATGAATGATTTGGACACCTAATTGCATCGCACTAGTCAAGGAAAACCAAACAAATCTCCCTGCAGTGCCCAATATTTTGTTTTTTTATGCTTTTTCACAACAGGGTAATTACACCTGTACTATGCAGATTTGTCTCCTCGTAGATTTAAATTCACAAGCATTTGTTTGATGATGCAGGCAGGCAACAGGATGAATTCCAGATTCTCATTAAATATGCGCACATTTAAACCTTTTGAACAGTCATGACCATTTTTTAGTGGTTATAAGGGCCTTGTCGCGAACAGGCTAATTTACACAGCACAGCCAACCAATGCCAGCAGATTAAAATGTAAATCTGTTACAGATACCAGCTGATTGTAGCCCTGCTTGCATCCTGCCCATTTGCGATCATTCTTAGAAATCTCACCGGCAGCAGTTTGTCACGACTTGGATTATAGGCCCGCGTCTCGATTCACAAAATCGATCTTAATTTGCTGCGTGAAGCAAACGGTTGGTGATCACGCCCATCGTGTCTTTTTCGTGATGTCTTAATGCAAGAAAAAAAAAAGGGAGCAAATATATCCACCACTTCAAGATGCCACGAGCCCATCAAAGCTAATTATTATCATCCCTCGCGTTCAAATTTACACTCACCTTAATTCCTGCGAGCGACTCTCTTCAGCCTGGAGATGGTGAGGATGAGGATGGAGGAGGAGGATGAAGATGATGCGTACGAGGCTGTTGCTGTGAAGCGAGTGACGATGCTGTGCGGTTTGGAGGAGAGAAGCCCACGCCATCCACTCACTGGTGATGCGCTAGGGGTCCCCTCCCCCACGCGAGCCCATCACGAGCGCCTTTAAAACGGCTTCGTGTCTGGAGGGGTTTGGCGCAGATCTGCACACAAGTCTATGCACAATTTCCGCAGTTTTACTCGAGTTGTTGCACATCATGAAAAGAAAAATCTTCCTGCGTTTAATTTAGTGTTTCAGATAGTTTGTGCATTTTGGGCTTCCCCATCACTTCATTATTTTTCTTTTTTTTCCCACAAATATCATTTCCTGTACACAATAAAATCAAAACACGTGTAAGCACACCTGATTCTTGTTGCCATGCCGACCACGTAGATATTCTTTTGACTGTATCAAGAGTTACTAGAAGAAATGTGGATCCTGTTTACTGACAACAATGATGCAATCCCACAAAATGGAAATGAGGATGCAAAGTCATCACACCTAAAAGGTTGTCAAGTTCTGTCCTAATGTTAATCACCGGCAAAGTTTTAATACACCACGTCTCAGGAAACACTGCAAAAGAACTGACCATGTAAGTCTGCAAAAACCTAAACACTTCGGCAGGAAAATAATGTTGAAACGGCATGGCTGTCTTCAACACAAATTCTCAAGTAGCTGCTTGATTTATTTATTTATTGAAGTCCCGTATCTGAAAGATGTTCAATTATTTTGTGGAGGTGGAAAGTTTAATACATATGGAGGAATTTGTTTTAATAGCATTATTGTGCTTCTTAGTTGGTGTCAGCTCTTTTCAGCAACTCATAAGAACCAAATAAGTTTTTTTTTTTTTTTTTTAAAGAGATATATGCTTCATTGTGAAATGTGTTATTGGATAACACATTTCACAATTGTTTCAGTTTACATGAGAAGGTCTGCAGTCGCACAGGCACCAAAGCAACCCCACAGCATGGTAGAGGAAAAAAAGAAAACCCTGTTGCAGTAAATCAACTAAACTAAAAACAACTATAAACTAATACTTAGGAAGTTAAAGGGAAAATAGAAAACTTGTACTAAAAATTTTATTTGTCAAATGTCGTTCATCTGTACAACGGGCAAAAAAAGGTGGTTAAATTATTTCTACTATTACAAACTCTAGTAGATCTAAACATTTAAAATAAAAAAAAGCAGACAATTCCTGCAGTTTCACATGGATTATGGTGGCACGGGTGCTCTCAAAGGAACCCGAGGAGGGGCACCTGGGGGCCTTGGTGGCATCGGTGGTCCTCTCTGGAGAGGAAAGGGAGGTGGACGAGGCAGACCAGGAGGACCGGCACCATAGCCAGGTGGAGGCATGGGAGGAGGAGGTCCTCTCATACCTGGAGGAACAGGGGGAGCTGTGAGAGATGAAGAGGGGTCACTAACAACTGAACAGACAGCCCACTCTCCTAGGTGAAGCTGTTTTTAAACTTAAGAACATGTATCTGATATAAATGGAAACATGTAGTTATACCTGATTCAATTTCTATTGCAATACCTTAAATAGATTCTTCTCTGAACACCACAAAGGCTCTGATTGGGAATGTGCATAAACCTTCAGCCACTAGTGCAACACCTGTGCAAACTTTTTAGATCTCCAAAAGAAAGCTATCCTGAGATGCAAAACAAGAGACTGGTCTGACCTGGTTCTAACACGCATCCTATATGATCCGATTCAGATCAGATAGCTCAGACCACAATTATAGGTGATAGGGAACACATATGACCAAGAACATACGCCTCTGACATAAATCCAACATAAATCCATCAGTTTCCACTGGGATGTGCAGCTTTTCCAACTCACATAATACAGCCTTTAGTTAACAGAAAACCCCTTGCTCATCTGTTTCTGTTCAACTTTGCATTAACGGAGAATAAAGCAGCAGTAAATGCGTCTCCAAAGTTATAAATAATGCATTTCCTGCTAGTCCAGAGAGTTCTCTTTTCATGGACTTGGCCTCAAGCTGCACATTTTTGTGATTCCCGCTGAACTTGCTCCAGCAGTTGAATGTTTCAGATTACACATCTGTTCAAGATGTAATCGATTCATTATTCCTTTCCTGATTATAGTATCCCAGACAGCAAAACCAGGGGGAATCTGGTGTTGTCTATAACATAGCACAGACAGCCCTTGGATGTATTGCAGAAAATAAAGCTGTATATTGTTAGATGTTTGTCAAGCTTTTCCTCAGAAACTGGATCAGAATGGAAACTGCAGACAGTTTAAAGACTCAGTTTGTGAGTCTTTTTTTCAGCAGAGGTGCCCTGGTACACTTGGCAAAAATCAGAAATCCAACTGTTCAATCTTACGGTAAAAATGGGATTCATTCAATTATCTAAAGAGTTTTATAGTTATAAGTGTTGCTTATAATACACTCTGCTTAGACAACTAAATCTGTTCCATCGCCAGCAAACCCGTTTCCGTACTACAAATCACAGATTGTATTTTCACTCCAAGTTTTTCTGACAGATCCTTTCAATCTTTCCTTCACTCAAGGACTTTCACTTATTTGTGAGCTTTTTATTTGACAACAAATACTTGACGAGGTGTTGCAGTGCTCACCCATGGGAGGTCCATACGGTGCTCTGGGAGGCATGCCCATAGGTGGGGGCGGTGGCATGCTGGGGGGAGGTGGAGCCCGTTGAGTTGAGCCTGGTGGCGCAGGAAGAGGAGGCACCATGCCAGGAGGAGCAGGAGGGGGCATGGGCATCTGAGGCATACCTGTGCAACAAAAACAGAGCAGATCTCAAGTTGTTTTTTTTTTTTTTTGGGGGGGGGGGGGGGGGGGGGGGGGGGGGGGGGGGGGGGGGGGGGGGGGTGGTTTGTTTTTTTTAGTGTTGGATCATTCCAGTGAAACTGCCAATACTCAAACAAGCTCATTACAGGAAGTCACGACTGCTGTTCATAAAGGCCAATTTCTATTCACATGTTTAGCAGTTCCTGCCTTTTTATACCTAGAGCTTGGTATGAAAGAAAAAAAATAGATTATCAATTTGGATAGATCGAAATATAAGTATTAATTATTGATATTGATTCATTAAATTCAGATTCAGTTTTTATATATATATATATATATATATATATATATATATACATACATACTTGAAGGTCACCACAGTCTTACCTGGATGCATACTGCCCGGAGGGAAGGGGGGTGGTCCAGGTGGAGGTCCACCACCAGCCTGTGGGTTTGGTGTCCCTGCTGTTGGAGGGATTCCCATAGTAGGGGGCATTGCCGGAGGCATCGATCCAGGGGGAGGAATGGGAGGGAATGCACCAGGAGGTGGCAGACCTGTGCAGAAAAAAAAGGAGTTATCAGCAATATATGTTCAACACTTTTACAGTCAAACAATAAATAAAATATTTTAAATGATAAATGTTCACATTTAATTATTATAAAGGCATTACTGTTTTCATTATGTAAAGCACTTGGTGCTACTCCTACATAACAAGGGCTGTATAAATAAAATTTGATTTACATCCATCCATTCATTTTTTTGCCACTTATCGGGGGTCGGGTCACATCGCGGGGGTAAGCTGGCTTAGGGCCCAGTTACGCTCCCTCACGTACATAATAGGTATGTCCATATCAAGCATTGTCAGACGTCACTGCCCTTCATACGTCCATGTGTCTTTTACCTTGCTATGGTTATGAAGTCAATCTATTCACAATTCATCCACTAGTGGGCAGTGCTTAGTTCAGAGTTCACTCCCGCATTCTGATGTCAGTCGTGGACACCGGCTGGTTGCGGTAATGCACCTCTATAAAGTTGTTTGCAACTTCCCAACACACTCACATTGCCTGTCTTCAAAAACTCAGCATATCTACAGTTGTTGTTCTCGTCATCATCTTGTTCGTCTTCATCGTTGGCACGTTTTCATGGAGGGTCTTCCTCCATAAATATTGTTACAAACCAGCCATTAGGAGAACATGTTTTATCAAAGCCCTCTATTAGAGTTGGATGACCTGGCAAAAATCATTATTATTACATCATTTTTCAAAGACTGGAAGATTGGCTGAATACATGTGCTGCATTCAGCTCTATGGAAAAATAAGACCCTGTTATTTTGCATAGTAAAACCTAATGATATTCCTAATTATCTTATCAGTTAAAGAGCATAACTTAAGTGCACTCTCCGTCTCATCCCTGCTTCCATACCTTAAGTCAGATTCATGGATTTTTTTCCTCACATGCATTATGTCTTCCTTCCTGCTGGTTGGTCAAACTGTGTTTTAAATTATTAAAAAATAAAAAAGGGCCATATTTAGATCAGATGGTCAGACTCACTGACTGTTGCCATGTACGCGTGAGGGACAGGCTGCTTTATCAGCGGATCAACTGAAAACGTGTGTAACGCTTATCACTGAGACTGGCATAAATTGAATTTGATCTAACTGTGAGATTGTTTTATCGCCTGCACTCCCCTCTATCCCCTCACAAGCCATGCTCCTCTCAAGTGCATCTCCTTTTTTGTGTCCAGAAAACGAAATAAAAGGGTTCACATACTGCTTGTATTATGCCTGAAGAAGATTTATACTTGGCACTTCTATAAGGCAAGCACACCAAACAGATATAAACTATTCAAATATATTTAAAAAAAAATGTTTATTGAACACATACCTCTATGAGGTTCTTACCACCGTTTTAGAAATGCATCTTAAACACTAACAACAGCAATGATTATGATTATTATTGTTGTTGATGGTGTTGGTGAGAATAAAGACAGAAAAGGATGATTGGGAAAAAATAATCATGCCCTAATAATAAATAGCCTAATGATTACTATTAATCTTGACAAGATATAAAATTATACAACTTTTAAAATTTAGGATGAACCACTGCATGTAGGCAAAAACCAAAGGGTTCCTGTTTCTATTAGGGAATTACAAGGGTTTTCCACTATTTAGCTGTGCATTTCAACACAATCGCTTAAATTACGACATAAGAATTTAACACATTACCTTATTTTTAATGGGAACAAGCTTCTTTCACATTAACTAATCAGTCTAACTAAACAGTTGTGCAATACTTTGCAACAGATGGTGATCAAAGAAGATCCCAGATTTTTACAATTATTTGAAATAAAAAAAACTTACCTGCCATTCCTGGAATAGGAATTCCAGGTCCTAGACTGGTGAGGACCGGTGTTGGAGCACTAGGTGGTGGTGGGGCATCTGCAAACAGCTGGTGTGGCCTGTCTGCCTGGGACAGAGGGTTTTGTGCAGCCAGGAGTCGCTCCGCAGCTGAGCCGTGACGCTCTCCTTTAGAATCTTTCTTGAAGGCATATGACACCGTGATGGGCCTGTTGCAGAGGTACTGGCCATTCATGGCCTCAATGGCTGCATCTGATGCATCGAAACTGGCAAAATTGATGAACGCATAACCCTTGGAGTTGCCAGTGTCTGGGTCCCGCATGATCTTTGGCGTTTGCAGAATCACACCAAATGCACTAAATGTGTCATAGAGCAGTTTCTCATCAATCTCCGGGTCCAAGTTACCAATGAAGATGTTGGCACCAACATCCAGGTTTTTGTTGTGTGCGGAAGCCTTATTTACCCTTATTGGTTTGCCATATAGCTTGATCATATTCATGATTTTAATGGCATAGTCAGCATCCTCTTCACTAAGGAACTCCACAAAGCCATAACCTAAGAAAAGTAAAGCCAGTTATGTTTGTTATATACATTTCTATTGCAACCCTTTAGGAACACACTACTTTCATGGGGTTTTATTTTGTCCTGTATGACAAAACGTTAGTTAACACTTACCTTGATGTTGGCCTGTGACCCGATCTTTGGGCATGTGTGTGTTGACTACAGGACCAGCCTGCAGGAAAAGCTCCCATAGTAACGGTTCAGACACCTTCTCATCCAGCCCACCAACGTACACGGTGGCATCTAAAAAAGGAGAATAAACATCATCAGGAAAAGTATGCTTGAATAATCACAAGCATGCACATCAGGTGAAATTTTTGATGATCCAAGTTACAAATTTCTTGGTCCTGCTGTCTTTAACTGTCACTAATGTGCTTTAAGCTCATCTTATATGTTCACAAATGCTTTCTATGGATTTAAATCATCTTAAATGCTCTAAAATCTCTTTGCAATTTCGTAATCTGTTATGTACCAATCTTCTTACATTAAGATTACAAATAATGAGTGTGCGACATATCTTTGCTAGTATGCACTAGCTGATGTAAACAAGTACATGAAATAACAAGTAGAAGACAAATTATTAGCTTTCTTAAAAAAAAGAAAGATCAGGGGACTTTTTTGTAAACTTGTGATACAGCGAACTTTAATATTCTCCGACCAAATGATAAGGCTTTGTAACCCTTTTTGTCAGTTCCTCCAGTGCTATGCTTCATGCGATGCACCAAATATGTTAGGCTAACTTTAGCTGTTAGCTAACAGAACACAGCTCTGGGTCGGGTTTACAAAATTCCGTAGTCCTTTATAAGATTAAGAAACATATATACTTACATTACATGTAAACTGTAATTTGAATGAATCCCTTCATAAAAATTTTAATGTGTGGCTAAAGTAGCAAAAAGCTAAGCTAACGAGTCCATGTGATCGACTGAATGTATCCTACAAACTAATGGCTAACTATGTGTACAACGTTGCTCAGAAAAAAAGGGATGGCAGTTTACATTGTAAACTACATACATACGTCTAAATAGTTGGGATAAATGGATGAAAAAGTCCTCAAATTATGAGGTTACCTTGGTTTCTTTCGGAAATTGGTCCCGCTGCCATGTTGAATGACCAACGCAGGGGGAGCGTTGTGAATGGGAAGTCCCGCCTCTTCCGGAGTTTCGCACGGACCCCATTTTTTCCCCGCTGTTAGCAACGTTTGTGAAATATTAAAGCATTTAAAACATTTTTTTAATGAAGACATTTATTCCTCAGACCATTTTTCCTTAAGCTCATTATATTTTCATAAAAGCCAGTTTCCACCACTTGAAACAAAAACAGTCTCAAAGAGAATGACATAATTATGAGATTAAAAGTCATTATTATGAGAAAGAAAGTTATTATAATGAGATAAAAAGTCATAATTATACGATAAAAGTTATTATAATGAGATAAAAAAAGTCATAATTATACGATAAAAGTAATAATTATTAGATTCAAAGTCATTATGAGATTTAAAGTTACCATTATAAGTTAAAAGTCATTATTATGAGATTCAAATTTAAAATTATGAGATTCAGTCATAATTATTATTATTATAACAATACTTTTAATCTAATAATTGAGATAAAAAGTAATGATTATGACATTATTACGAGATAAAAAGTCATAATTATGAGATTTAATATCATAATGAGATTTTTAAATAGTAACAATTATTAAATAAAAAGTCATTATTAAATTTAAAGTCATAATTATAAGATAAAAAGTTATTATGAGATTCAAAGTCAAAATTAAAGTGTAGGTCTCATTTACTATAAGTGTAATAATGACTTCTTATTTCATAATAACGACTTTTTGTCTCATAATTATGAGATTTTCTGTGGTAAATTAAAGTCTTTATCATTTTAGTTTTTTGTCCATCCTGAATATTCCATTAAGTTGGACTAATCCAGGAAAACAAGATATCTGACTAAGTCTCCAGCATTTATATCAACTGATTTATTACATGTACAGGTAAATCTACCAAAAGTATAAACATGGAATACAAAAAGTTCATAGAAAATACGCAGTCAGGGCCTTGAGAAAGGCTTATAAAACAATACTGTATTGAATATGAAACATACTAAATAAAATGTAAAACATAATGCATCAAAGCCAAAAAATAAAGCCAAAAGACTTTTCTTCATAAAATTAATAGCAAAAAAAAGGTTAAAAAAAACTGCCTAAAATTCATAATGATCCCAAAAAACTCAAAGGCATTTGAATGAAGAACATTCAGATTAATGGCTTAAAAAACTGATAAAGAAAAATTTTTGAGTATATTGATAGAAATATGAGAAACATCATTTAAGATCCCCAGTTTCACTCTTATAAAAATCTAATTAAAACACTGCGTTTTTACTCATTAATCATGTTTCAGTTTTTGGTAAATGGCTCATGAGACAGTACAGTTACTGAAAAAGCTTCTGCCTTTGAGATAGTGAGTAAATGTGTAATTAAATGTCTAAAATTGGATTTAAAACAAGCAAAAAAAAAAAAAGAAATAAAAACAACATTAACAGGGATCAAAGGTGTGGATATATGAGGTAAATGTTCATTGGATTTTCACGCATTACTGAAGAGAGCTGCAGAGTCCTCAACACATATTGCAAAAGCTGAGTTATAAATCAGTAATACACGTTTATAAAGTTACACTGGTTAGTCTTTTTTTTAAAACAAATCCTTCACAATCAAATGGCATATCAAGGAATTTTGGCATGAACGAGAAGATTAAAACCACCCTCAAGTTTCTTCTACATATCAGGCAGCTAGCTAGTTTTGTCTTGATGATGGCCAGTCGCTAGGCAACCGTCTCCAGAGTATCAAGAATGTGTACATATGTTTCTATGAAATTCTTAATTGATATTTTTACTGTTTGGACTTTGAATCCATTTAAACTCATAGATATAACATGAAAATGCTGCTTTGCCGCCTTTGGGCAGAGCCAGGCTAACTAAGCTAACCTGCTGCACACTGAGGTATCACGAGCATGATATTAACCCTCTCATCTACTTCTTCAAGCAAATCTCCCCAAATTATTTCATGTAGATACAGTAACACTAATTTACAATGCAGTCTTTACATGCAAAAGGAAAAAAAAGACCCCGTTAAATAAGATTAGACATTTTTGTTTTGTTAAAGATCTAAACATTGGATGTTACCAATCTCAAGGCACAATGTCTCAGAAGAGAGAAATAATCAAATAATAATAATAATAATGTAAATGATCTGGATTTAATCATACTCAGTCCTTTCTTCTTGTGTTTTTTTATTTGCCTTCTCAAATTTTGTATAATCAGTTTCTGCTGTTGACAATTCAGCATCTGGCAGCAAGAACGAGCCTCCCCGCTGTTTAACTTTCACTAATTTCAGCCCACATTTCCCTCAAACTCTCGCCTCGTTTACACAAGGTCTTTAAAAGGCTACTTGTTGAAATGCCTTTATCCTTATAATGTTTTAAAATATATTTTAGATAGAAACATATGAAGATTTTACCTTATAACAGTATCAAATCAATTAGGTAACAAGTGCTGGTTACATGTTTTTCATCTGTAGATATACAAGTGCTGCCAAAAAATACAAATAAAATAAAACCTCTGCTTCCAGTATCTTAAAAACTTAATCAGATTGAAACACCAAACAAATTTTCTGGCTATATTTTGCCTCCAAACACTACCTTTAGTCTTCATTACACCAACTTTTTAAAAACCTCTCACTGAAACGCATGACGAACAGAATCTGTATCACATGAGAAAATCCTACAGTATAACAGCGTTTCTTTGTAGGTCCTTTAGGTGACAGCACATTAAAAATATACATTCGACTAGTGTCATGGTCACCAAGCGCACAACAACTTTTAACAAAGCCAAGAGCCTTCACAAACAAAAATAAACAAGACAACATAGAGACGGTTCACCATCTGATTTTTTGTAAAAACCTGAGCTGCTGTCAGAGCAGTCATCTGCTGACATACTTTACAAAGTACCCACAAGTTATGTTTCAAAGCTGAACTCTTAGTATTAATCTGAATTTTCACATACCTACAGTATGTTGACAGTGAAACAGCCTGTCATTTTTCACTCAAATTTATGCAGCCGTAGTGACCTCTGTGTTGTATTTTACAAATGTGTAGTGTATGATTTCATAGAGTACAAAATCCAGATATTTTTGCATCTTAGCACTTTTTTAGCACATTTAGCACTAGTCTGATCTGATCTAAACTCCACATTTGTTTATTACATTCACTGATCATCGAAGACTTTGCTTCTGTAGGTCTACTTTAGGTAAAAGCAGTGTGAAATAATGGAAATCTACAGACACCAGGTGGTATGGCAAGCACAGGAAGTGAAAAGTATCTTGTGATTAGTAGGCACAAAGAGGTAATGGCTACAGCGCCAAGCATTTGTTTTATAGAAAGCTGCACCATACTGTAAGTCAAGGCCTGATTTCCTGGTTTTTATAGCAAAACAAAACCTTAAACGTTCAGAAAAGCGATCAACACAGTAACCAGGGATCCTACAGAGTGTCATCGGGGTGTTTTCCACAAAGCTTTAGTGTGAGGGCAGAGTGGCGGCGTTGGCTGCGCTGAGCTGACCCACGGCTAACATCATGATGTCTTTCTTCTCTTTGTAAAAGCGGAGTTCTCTGCCTGCCAGCCTGGCATCCTCCAGTTCTCGCTCTGTCGAGGCCAGCTCCTGCGCGATGGTGCCCGCCACGCTCTGCTCTCGGTTCACCCAGTCGGCTGCCATCTGGGTGCGCATGTCATCGTCGAGGGCCCGGTGGGAGTAATGAGCCAGAACCTCCTGAAAGTTCAGCCATATCCCACAGTCAGCTCATTTAAAGGGTTATTTTCTAGTAGCAGTGGTTTAAATGTCTCTAAATAAATTGATGACTAAAATTAATTATTTTTGTAGAATTTAGGTTTATTTTTATGTCATTTTAAACTATTTATTAAGCTCACTGTCTAATAAAAATGCTGCCACTGAGGCTCAGAACAAAATATTCCTGGAGCAGCATCTTCATATAGAGAAAGACAGGACATGTGATTTGTCAAGTTAAAAAAAACGTTCTTTGTAAAAACTGAGGGTGAGCTCTGCACCTGAATGATTGAAGTCATGTGTGAGATGTGTTTAATGTCTCATAGTACCTGTCGGGAACACTGTCGCTCTCTCATAGCTTTGAGGCTTCCATTCCAGTGCAGCAGCTGGAACACAGTCATCAGCTCCTGCAGCACAGAAAAAAAACACCCAAACCAGCAGGAATGAGAGCCCAAACTCACTTCTGAAAGTTCAAACTTTAGTCGTTTAACATTGTAAGCCACGAATGCTGCCTTCAGACTTGCTGTTTCCAATTAAAAGCAAGGTTAAGATGTTCCTGCTTAAAGCTGCCTGCTTCTAATAAATGATAAAAAAGGTCACATGTGCTTCCAAAACTGTACGGCAATGCAAGTTTGTTTGTATATC
The DNA here is from genome assembly GCF_017639745.1 of Melanotaenia boesemani. NCBI lineage: Eukaryota > Metazoa > Chordata > Actinopteri > Atheriniformes > Melanotaeniidae > Melanotaenia > Melanotaenia boesemani. The sequence continues at coordinate 18,134,948 of NC_055698.1, read as the reverse complement.
ACATTTCAAGTACAGGACAATTTGAAGTACTTCACATAAAACATTAAATGTATTATAGATAATGCAAAGAAAGCTTTAAAAAGTAGTAAAAGGGAGTAACAAATAGCAAAATTCACAATAAAATCATAATAAAATCTTAAATAAATTGCAGCAAGTATGATATGCTACAACTCATCTCAGCTAAAAAAAAGAAAAATTTGAATAACTTTTACTTCTTGTATTATGCAATTTTGCATTCAAGCTAAGCACACATAAACCAAACTTTAAAAAAAAAAAAAGTGTACTCAGGCCTTTCCTGGCCTGTATCGCAACCCATGTAAAATAAAAAAATGTTTTTGCACCTGAAACTCCAGCATGGACTTTCCTTTGTTGGACTCCAGCATGAAGCGAAAAGCCCCGATCCCTGTGTTGGGATTATCAGCCTCTTCTCTGTTTCCCTGTAAACAAACAGACAAGTTTAATTTGAAAATGTAGTTTAGTTGCATATATATATATATATATATATATATATATATATATATATATATATATATATATATATATATATATATATATATATATATATATATATATTCTTTTACTATTCAACAGTATTTTAAAGTATCTTAACTTACATTGAAGGAGGCCAGCGCCTCATTCACGCTCTTCTCGATGAAGTCGTCTGTAATTCGACGAGAAGGATGTTCATTAAAAACAGAGTTCATCAGAGCGATCTTGGCAGCGCTGCGCCTCGCCTCTGCCTTTGTTGGACAAAACTGTCAAAAAATGAAGAAAATATGAAGAGTCAGATGCATAAATATACATCCAAAAGACTGATGATGGAAGTGTAAGAATCTTACAGTGGGAAAGGTCACCAAGACAAATTATAATTACAGACATCAAAGATTTCAATTTCCTTTTTTTAAAGCTCATAACAGTCATCTTAACAAAATACAGATCAAGTACCTGGAAACTTCCAAAGCAGCTGCCGCCTGGAAGGCTAACATAGCAGACATATGGAGGGCTGTTGGACGGGACCATTTCATAAACAACCAGAGCTCCGTTTCGCAGGTCGGCGCCTCTGGTCTGCTTCATCTGCCAGAATTCCTGCAAAGCTTCCACCACGTTTACTGAAGGGCACAGACACCAAAGAGGCCTCATCACATTGTGCTACATCAAACACATTTTTTTTATCATAAACACAGTTAATGTGTTTTTGTCTTTCACTGGAAAAAAGAAAAAGAAGAAAAAAACCTAAGTGGAAGCCAAGAGGAAAGAAGCTGTTTAAAGGGAGGCACCCTCAACACTTTAAGTGCTGTAACAAAGTCATATTTCTTGGTTCCAATAGGAAACAAAAACAAAGCAGAGCAGTAAAATCTGCAGGTGAGTCAGAAAGTTGCTATGGTTTAGGTCTGCAGAGAGATGGAAGAGAAGTAGTCTGTTAGTTTAGCTCTCAGTATTTGGGCCTGCTAACATACAATTTATAAAAATGTATATATATATATATATATAATAAAAATGTAAATCTCTTTAAAACGCAGTGCAAATAATTCATATTTCTCCCACTAAGGGGCAGTAAAACAACCAACATATGCTGTCATCCTGTTGTTAGTAAGTCATAAAATAAGGTTTATGTGCTTTTCAGATGTTTATTTATGCTGATCCACCCTGCACTACCATCAGGGAGGCGCCTGGTCCCAAAGTAATTCTGCAGGCTGACAGTGCGCCTAAACATGCTGCCAGTTTCAAAAAGAGGCATCTTCAGAAAGAGGGAATCCTGCAACAGATGGTTGATCTCAACATCTCAGAATCAATCTGGGATTACATAAAGACAGTAAATACACGGAGACATCCTAAATCAACACCTTGACAAACTGCACGCAAGGGCTTTTAGAAGATTTATAACCTCAAATGGTAAAACCACAAGATGTAAGATGATACAATGAATTTGTTTTACTAGACATGCACAGTTGTTTCCTTAAAATAGGGGCCAAACAATGTGGTCACACAGGGGTAAGATAAGGCTTTCCAGTTTGTTTACTACCAGTTACTGGCCATTTCCCTTAACGATAAAAGTGGGAAGAGGCAGGAAACACTGGGAGACAAGATCTTATTTAAAAGTGATGCTGTTCCAAACTCTGACCTACAACCTGCAATTTAAACTGTATGGGCATAAAGTTTTTATGATTCACTTTTACCTACATTACTCAAAAAATTATCAATAATGACACAGAGAATAAAATGTCTCCTTTAGAATTTAGTGTAATAATGCCAATCCTACCACAGCAGTCTTCTGCTAATGTTGAAGGTGTTAAGTAGTTTAAGTGGGATGAAGGAGGAACAAAGCTGTTACTCAGTGCACTCAGGGACAATCTTTTGGAAATAAATCCTATTAGGATGGGGCAGGAACACCTCTCTTACATCTCACTACCAACACTGTTCCGCTTTTGGTCTTATATTAGAAAAAGATATGGTTCTGTCTACTCTGCACTGGTAGTGGAGAAGGTAAACCATGAAACTAAATCTATTACAATATAAACAATTTCCATTCGGTAATACTTGGTATGATAAGCACATAGTTTGGATTAGATGTTTCAATTCAGCTCTCATATGTTGTTAATAACGGCCCGGAATCGGCCCAAGTACACTGGGCCAAGTTTGGTTGCTAAACTGAACCACATTCAGATCACCACATATGGTCCATAATTGGATAGATATGGCTTAATTTTCAAAATCTCCGCCCAGTCTGGCCCAAAGCCACACAAACAAATCCTCACCAAGCCATTGATACAGCTGCTGGGTCAGAACTTCCTTAGTGTTGATGTGTTGCTGCCAAGAGTTTCTGCCTAGTAAAGCTAACCTGGGGAATTGTCATAACAAATTAATTGTAACATATAGTTGTGTAATGCTGTACCCCCCACATCTGAGGGTTGTTAATCCCTATGATGAAATGATGAAGTCACTATAAAAGTAAAACATATGGTGATAGTTCATGAAGTAAACATCACCACAGAACATGGTATATTAAAGTGCAGCCATGAACATTGAAGGAATGTCTGTTTGTTCCATTGCTCCAAACAAATGGCGCAGCTGAAAGTGGCTCTCTCCAAACTCCCCTCCCCAGTTACAGTCTGAAACTGTACACAATTTACCACCTTTATCACCATGTTATACGCATTTCCGTCATTATATCCACGTTTGCAGGGACACAAACACAACTGGACATTACCTCTGCCGTAGCCTTGTGTGTGTTTAGCGAAGCTGCGGACCACAGCCTCCACCGCTTCCTTCAGCACCGCCGGGTTCCCGGGGTTACAGTGGCCGCTAGCCCCCGGCCCCAGCACGGGTCCCATACTGCCGTACAGGCTGTGGAGCTGCAGCGGTGGTGGCGGTGGAGGAGGCCCGGACGAAGCGGACAGTGAGGCCGAGGGGGGCAGCAGCGGCGCGATGGGGACCGTAACCCCGGGCCGGAGAGAGGAGCGGAGAGTCCCGGTTGGTCCTGAACCGAATCCAATCCCCGGCTGCAGCCTTTGAGGGCGGATACTGTCCGGGATAACGTTAGATTCCATTGTCCCAACGTAACGTCTGCGAAGTCAGGGAGGAAACTGTACCAGTTGATTAAAAAGCGGCAGCCGAAAAAGTCAGATTAAAGGTGTGATGGAACAAAGCCTTAGCAGAGTTTCGTCAGTCACCACCGAAATAAGTGCTTAACGGACCCTGAAACGCCGCTGCTGCATCCTCACTCTCTGGATTAGGATTGTGGGATTGTCCGTCAAATGATGCCTTCAAGGACCTCTCGGATGCTGCTGCTCATTTAGCTTCCACGTTTACGATCTGTAAATGGTCTCGTTTGTGTTTGTTTTTCTTTAGTTTTCTGGATATTCGTCTCTTGTTGTTTTATTTTACAGTTTATGTAGGTTTTAATATGATATGTGTTAATAAGCGTTGTATTTTTTTCTGTTCACTGTTAATTGGACTGTGCGTTTGGGGGTTTAACCATAAATTCTGTTCATCTGAACGACGTGTCCACCCCGGTGGATTGGTTTTCTGGAAATTTCTCATTTACCTTCAATCTGACTGAAACAAAGTAAATAGAGGGCGAGATATTTAATTTTAGAACGTTTTATAGAGTAAATATGTGTTGCTGTAGGTACTTACTTATGATCTCTAACAGTTGAAAATTATGCTGAGGAATAGTTCAGTGAAAAAAGGCATAAAATGACATAAGAACTGGACTAAAATCAATGGCAAAAGGTGTTACGGAGTTATTAATCCTCCCCAGAACTTGGAACTCAACATTACTGATGAAGTTTGGAATAATGTTAGCAGAAAATAAAATAAAAATAGAACTTCAGAAAGGAAGCCAAGAGAACTTTTACTCAATAATACATAAAGAGATTACATAACATTAGAATAAAAGGGTTCATACTGTGTGTGTTTCCCCACATCACTAGACCCCAGAATTTACGACAGCGTTTCCTTGGTCCTTTTAACTTGCTTTTACCCTCTGTGATGTGTGTGTGTGTTTGACGGGAAGGGGGGGGGGCTTGCTGCTATTGGGTTGGGGTTCTGGGGGATTTTACCATCTGTAAAGCACCTTGAGTTGCTATTTGTATGTATGAAAGGTGCTATATAAATAAAGTTTGATTGATTGATTGATTGATTGATTGAAAGAATAAAGATGGACATGCTAAATATTGATTTTTCAAACTCAAAAAAACTGCACAAACTCACAAACGTTGGCCTTATAAACCTTTTTTATTATATTTCTACATGTTTCATTAAATCATTGCTACTATTCCCTGTTAATTTGAAATCTATGAATAAATGAGGGGTATATCTCAAGATTTTTACACAATACTGTACATGATTACTTGTTAATTATGGAAGATGTAGAGTCTCTAGAAAAATGCCAGTTTTATTATACTAACATTATAACAGAGGACTTTACTGTTTGTATGAATTAAAAACTGAATGTGTTGCATGTTGGTTTTAATAATTTTTAATTCAGTTTATTTAATACTATGTTAGTGAAACTGTAACATGCATGCAGCTTTGATATGGCCAACATTTTTTGCAGAACTTAAAGGCAGCATTGGAAACTCAGAGCCAAGAAATCTGAGCCTCCTCTGGCTGCACCAGAGAACAACTACAGTGTGGCTTTGCAGCTCCAGCTCTGCTGCCTGAAGCATGTGATTATACTTGGAAATGGAGTAAAACTTGTCTTGATAAGAAATCATTACTATTTTTTTTAATATAATGCAGGTTTGGAGTACATAGGTGTTGCTCAGAGCTGGTGGACCACCTACTTTGTGCAGAACAAAGACTAGGAAGAGGAAATTAGACCTCCTCCTGTGCTTCCTAAAACAAAAAAGAGAGAGAGAGACTTTCTGGATCTTTTGTAATATTTCATTCTGTCTGTGGTTTGGGAAGAGGCCTGCAAAGTCCAGAGGAAGAACAAGAGAGCATTTGAATAAATAATTTTAAAGCTGAATTTGATTTAAAATAAAGATTACAGCTTATCTGTTCCACAAAAACATATTTGAAAATACATAAAGATGAGTAAGACACTGAGAGAACTGAAGAGAAGCCAAAAAACAAATGTCTAAAACTCTTGAGACACACATGAAGGGAGAAAAACATTTATCATAACTGTAATGAGTTTTTGACTCACTTGAGGGCATGCTCTCATTTCAGGATATCAGCTAATAACCTCAGCTATGCAGCTGACTGTCTTATGTTTCTTTCCTCTGATATTTGGTAATTGATGTTGTTCTCCGTCTTTGTAATGTTTAGTTTGTCCAAGTGTGTGTTGTGCATTAGACTTTTGCCCAAGATATTGTCATAGCAACAGACCAGGGGGCCCCATGATGGATATGTCTTTAAAGCAGGAGGCTTCCAAACAAAGCTACCATTTAGTATCCGCTGACCTAAAAATATAGTGTTATCATTTCTCTCTCATTGTTGAACAAATTATTATTAATACTAACAGATGACGTAATCACGATGTTCATCACTGCAAGCTGATTCGACAAACGTTCATCTAAATGTGGAATAATTGTTCATAAATTCAAGTGTAGGGCTGCACGGTGGTGTGGTGGTTAGCACCGCAGCCTCACAGCAAGAAGGTTGCCGGTTCGAATCTCGGCTGGGGGGAGGTTCGAACCTTGAGGGTGGTGGCCTTTCTGTGTGGAGTTTGCATGTTCTCCCCGTGTATGCGTGGGTTCTCTCCGGGTTCTCCGGCTTCCTCCCACCGTCCAAAGACATGCATGTTAGGTTAATTGGACACTCTAAATTCTCCGTAGGAGTGAGTGTGTGTGTGAATGGTTGTTTTTCTCTATCTGTGTTGGCCCTGCGACAGACTGGTGACCTGTCCAGGGTGTACCCTGCCTCTCACCTGTTAAAATGCTGGGATAGGCTCCAGCTCACCCGCGACCCGAAATGGAATAAGCGGTCAAGATAATGGATGGATGGATGGATGGAAATTCAAGTGTATTATGAAGTTAAAGCTGTCAGGTCATTAACTTGAGCATCATTTTATAGAAAAACAAACCACCTCTTACATGTGTCTGCAGATAACTAACACAGTATTCTGCTAACTTTTTAGTTTAAGTCAGCCTTGCTCCCATCAGTCAAGTCCTTAAAATGATGTTTACATGTTAGTTCATCAGTTCATGAACTTCTCATTTATTTATACTTTGCTTCCAATGAGCAAGATTTTCTTGTTATTTTTTTGAAGTAGTCTTGAGCAATAGTTCTCTAGGAATGCAGAAGGTCCTTTTTAAAGTTTTTCTTTGGACATTGGCTGCTTTTTCACTCACCTTCAGTCCAGACTTTGAACTTAACCCTTTTAAGAGAAACATGTTTTTTTTTGTCTCTCTGTTAAGCCACTTAACACTGACCTATAAATCATTCAAGTACGAAAAAGGCACCAAACTGATGAACAGTATTGTGTCTACAAATGACTGACAACTTAGCAAATAACCTTTATCAAATAGTCATTGACGCACTTTGTTACCAGAAATCTGTTGTAAATGGTTTGATTAGATATTTAGTTGTATTTACAAAAAGATATAAGGATAACTCATTATGATATGCTTGAACCAACAAAGTAATTAAAAACAAAATATTAATAAAAAAAATGTGCCATATCTCATCATGGTGCACTGCGTCCTTAAAAGTGTAGATAAATGGACAAGTGGAGGATAAAAGAATAAGTGGTAGGCCTAAAAGACTATCTATGACCAGTATTTGAAATGTATATAAGACAAAAAAGAAGAAAAAAAAAAAACAAAAAAAACTAACAAATCCAGCAAAGACCTGACTGAGGTCATCTTTTGTTCCCTGAAGTCTCATCAGAAATGGTTTCCATGGAGGGATGGCTGTAATGAAGGCCTTCTTAAGGGAACCGGAGAGAAAAATCCAGGAATGTTAGATGACACAAGAACTGAACTGAAAATCAGTGGCAACAGGTTTGATGTGGTGATGAATCTTCCTCAAAGTCCGGACCTCAACTTTATTGAAGGAGTGTTAGATCAGTTTGACGGAGAAAGAAGCAAATAACAACATCCAAGGGAAAAAATATATATAAATTCTACCCTAGAATAACACATACATAGTGGTCACTACACTGGACACCTATTTATAAGCTGTTTTCTGATATATGCATAAGTAAGAATGGTGTGCTTGTACACTGGACACTTTAGTGGACATAGTGATTCAATCTAGACACAGCCAATCACTGACTAGTAAACAGCCTCCCTGGTGAGGTGTTCCAGACACATCCCACCGGGAGGAGACCCCAGGGAAGACCCAGGACACGCCAGAGGGACTATATCTCTCGGCTGGCATGGGAACACCTCGGGATCCTCCAGATGAGCTGGCAAATGTGGCCAGGAATAGGGAAGTCTAAGCTTCCCTGTTTAGGCAGCTGCCACAACCCAAACCTGGACAAGCGGTAGAAAATGGATGGATGGTATTATTATTAGTAGTAGTAGTATCATATAGTATCAATTAGTATTCCAGAATTATATCATATTTAAACCAAATTCATATTAATTTAAAATAAAATGTACATTTACATGTTTGAGAAATCATTGCATCTGTATCTGTATGTCAGGACTTATCTTGCTCTGATAAGCCAATAAACTCTGTAAATGCACAAAACTTAAAAACATGACAGAGTCAAGGTTTCTTTTTGTATAATCATATTTATAATATATTTTATGATAATTTCTCTGTGTCTGGATTTAAATGGAACATAGCGCTTTTCTAGTCATATGTTGGCAGAGCGCTTTTACACTGTGTGTCACATTTATCCATACAGCACCTGGAGTTAATCTGACTTTCTGATTGGTAGACAGCTTCTCTTCCTCCTGAGCCACAGTCACCCTTTATATTTCATTTTAGCAAATGCCTTTGAGAGTCATAAATAACCTCAGTTTTTTCCACTAGGCAGGTCCATGTTGGTGGGTGAGCAGACTGTGGACACTTAGAATATTCCTGGGTTGAAGACACAGTTCATGTTCCTACATCTGGGTTTGATTAAAGCTAAATCAAAATATTAAAGCTCCAGCTCAGACATTTTCCTGCAGATGAACAGTGATTAAAAAATGTTTGTTCAGCAGTTTGTGTTGTTGTCTTCCCCTTCCAACATATTTCTGTAAAAAAACACACATATTTAATTATTTATCACTGACCGGGAAGAAACACAGCTGGAAATTAATTAATTTACAGCAACTATAAAGATAACCTGCTGGATATAAACCAAAGATAGAGGGTTTACATCCACATGAACGAGAGTCATATGTTGGGCTGTAAAAGAAATAAATTACATTTCTGGAAGAGTTTTGTTTTATCCAAAAAAGTTCTCAATCCTTTTACATGATTATAATGGACTATTTGTCAAACAAACCTAAATCAACCATTCTAATATAATTTTTAGAAGCCGTAAAACCCAGTGTCATAAATTTTGTGAAATGGACAAATAATGACACTATGAAGACCAAAAATACAAGTTATATAAAGGATTCCATCTAATAACCTGATAACATTCCTAAATTTTGGCTCAATAACAACATATGTTGAGCTTTTTCTCTCTAAAACAGATCAAAGACTCCAGGAGCAGAATTTAAAATATTAATTTTATATTATATATTAAGAAAAGTAAAGCAAGTCACAATACTGGTGATAATCTTCCATCTTTGTCAGCAGTACAATGAAACTAAACAAAACAAGATATTCTGTCTACAATCAAACATGGTGTCAATGTCATGGTGCTGATGTTTTTACTGATGATTAAGTATTTTACTTAATCTATATGATAAGATGCACCGTCATGATGGATGTAGGTCAGTCAGCATTGGGACTGCTGGACTTTGTTTGCAAAGGTGGCACAGACAGCAGCAAGGGTCAGTACTGTCAGTACCCAACCAGCAAAAAACATCCAGCAGTGTTCATTAGCTTTATCTCATCTAATCAGATCTGCTTTACGACAGAGTTGCATCATCGTGTTGGACTATAAGAGGTTTGACAGTCCTGAACCAAGGCACCATCTGCTCCAAATTCTCCTGCAGAACAGGTGAGTCTCATTTTCCTATGGACTTAAACAGCTTATCCTTCCTAGACACAAAACTTTCTCTTTTTTTTATTGGATTTTCTTGTTCAAAATTAATTTTTATTATATACAGAATAATTACACTTATATTTTTTTAATGAAAGTAGTAGTGGAAAGAAAGAGTTGTCCAAAAAATGTCGACTTATTTGCTTTGTCCAGAGCTGACGCTGCATCTTGTGGTCGGAAACATTAGCATTGTATAGGTTTGTCAGGGGCTGCACGGTGGTGTGGTGGTTAGCTCTGCAGCCTCACAACAGGATTGAGCCTCGGCCAGGGGAGGTTCGAACAGTAGCCGTTCAGTGTGGAGTTTATACGTTCTCCCCGTGCATGCGTCGGTTCTCTGCGGGTACTCCGGCTTCCTCACACAATCCAAAGACATGTTAGGTTACTTACTCTCTAAATTCTCCCTAGGAGTGAGTGTGAGGGGTTGTTTGTCTCTCTGATAGATTTGTCAGCTTTTGATGGGCTGGGGTGTAAAGCAGGAAAATATACTTTCCAATGTACATTGCCAGTTTGAAAGAAAACATTTAAACCAAAACACTTTACTCTATGACTAAGACCAATGCTGAGGGTCTTCAATCAATTAATTGGGGTTCATATTTTTCATGTGAAGTACTCGAAAATACAACTTAAATATCCATACATACAAATGAAAGAATCTATTTTTACCAGGTTGGAACATGATTAAATTTAGTTATTTTAAGTGTTAAATCAAAAACTTACATTATTTGCTGGGTTATGTCAGGACTTATACTTGCATCGGTTGATGAAGTCTAGAGGTTTATTGTGACTCAAAATATTTGTCATGACACTAACACAAGGTGCAAAATTGAAATTCCCAGTCAAGTTTTATCAGTGAGTCATATGATGAGGCAACAAGACGCTTTCCTATGAAGTCTGAACCAAAGACAGCACTGAAAGATGCATTCAGGGCAATTAAAATGGATTTTTAATCTTTTCTAGCCTCATCCAGTCAACAATCATGAAACTCTCCCTCATCGCAACCGTTGTCCTGCTTGCTCTGACACAGGGTATGACCAAAATTAAAAATATTTATGGTTTACTTGCAGGTCTAAAAGCTTCTTACTTAAGTCGTTTTTATCTTCTTCCTTTAACCAAAAGAAAGCTTTGCACAAGATCTAAACTTTGAAGGGTTCACTCACTACCTTGAGGAGATAATGAAAAAAATGACTGAGACGATCAGCCATGAAGATCTGGCGGACCAGCCTTGGTGAGTAACAACTAAGCACAAACAAATCACTTTAAGACAGTTAATGCTTGGAGCTGCTCATGTTCAGGGAGATTAATATATTGTTGGTTGAACTGTATAAAAACATGCAAACTTTAAAAAAATAAAAAATTTATATATATATATATATATATATATATATATATATATATATATATATATATATATATATATATATTTCCCCATTTTTCCCCAATGCACATCATTGAATTATAGTACCACAGGTCGGACACATGGACTGATATTTACATGCTGTGTCACCATGTCCGAATCTCCTCAGGAAAAATCTGGATCCCCTTTCTGCTCAGTTCCATGAACAGATGAAGACTGTTGGCAGTAACGTGAATGAGAAGATGGGACCACTGGCTGGCCAGGTTCAGGAACATTTTCATCCACTGTTAGATGACCTTCAGAGAAAGACGGAGGACATCTTGCACAAGATCACGGAGCAGGTCAAAGCCCCCCAAAAGTAAACCAGCAGCTCTTCTGAGAGGCCACCACAGGCAGCTGCTGCTGTTACTTGCTGTAGAGCTGGCCTTAGCTTAAGGAGGCAAAAATGTGTTTCAGTGCTGGTTGATTTTTATCATCTTTGTTATTAAATACAATTAAAAATATAGAACACTAAATTAGCGTATGTTTAATTTTGTATATATTCAATACTTGTTTTAAACATAACTATTTGGTAAATATTTGTTGTCAGTTTGAACTTCTTACACTTCAAACACATTTAATAAGGTCTCATGATCAAGGTGGAAACAGGGTGGGGGGGAATGACCACTAATGAACCTATAGCAATTATTTTAGAACTTTTATTCAAGCAAGCAAAGGTCAAGGGGAAATGTCACAATAGCAGGCTTCTAGAGCTCAAACATTTAAAAGGGATAAAATGGCATAAAGGTATGCTTTCAATCATATTTTGTCACTGAATAACTCCTCTAAAACCCAACATGACATTTTTTCATTGTAATTTTTTTTTCCTTTTTTTTTGTGCATTTTCTTTTTAATTCAGCAAACCAGACCTGTTATTTCTTGGTGGTTTTAGGCCTGGCTGGAAACTGGTTACCATTGCTTTTTTTGTGTATTTGTTTTTTTGCTTTGTTTTGTGCATTTTTAACTTTTCAAAACTTTCTCCATCGATGAAGCTAGTCTCAAGGTTCCCCACTCCTGTGAAGAAAAAAAAAAAGAAAATAGATTTTTTTTTTCTCCTAAATTTATATAACATTTGCAAGTCACAGTTAAATGTGCATCCCACTTTCATTTCACAGTCTAATAAAACAAGCCCTTTACTCCTGGACACTCATACCTTGGGCTCAGACACTTGGGACTCCAACTGAATTGGTCACAGTCTTCTGGGTGGCTTCCTTGGCCTGGTGGGCTTGTAGCACAGCTACTGCTTCATCCACCTGAATAAATGAAGTAGATTAACGTTAGCATCACATCCGCCATCAAGATGAAACTTCAGTGGCAGTTTTCACAGAGACGTTAAAGAGAATCTGGTTTGGACTTCTTCTGCAGCTGTTGCTCACACCTGCACTTGACAGACTGTACTGGAGATGTGCTCTCACAGCTAGAAATGAGAGACAGAGGATGCAGGGAAATGTCTGTTTAAATCACCAAGAAGACAAGAAGTGATACAAAAAGATTCCAGTGGAAATCATCTTTTCTTTACATGCCAAGAATGGTGGATTACGCTTTTTGGTGACCATTTTTATTGTTTCAATACCACATATGTCTGCAATAGTGATGAGCAAATGGAAAGCAACATTCAGGTCAATAGAAATTAATATAAACATGCTTCTCTACAACACTAGAAGATAATGCTCTGTACATTTAGCATTTCAAAACTGCAGTATGTGTATAAAACATGTATGAAAATAGCTGCAGAACAAGTGGCTCTGCTTGGACATGATCCGCTTCGCCGGTATTTAAAGCAGAAAAATACTTTGTATACAGGCTTTTTCTTTCCTTTTCTATAAATGATGCAAACAACACTGGAATCCACTTCATCTTAATCCACAATCGCAGTGCACTTTTCAGAAAATTAAAGACAGGAAGTGGTTAATATTAAGAAACCTCAGTGCTGACCTTGGAGCGGAGAGACTCTGGGGACTCCAGCATGTGGAGCAGCTCTGAGTTGTCAATCTCCAGCAGCATGCCAGTGATCTTGCCTGCCAGGCTGGGATGCATGTTCTGGATCAGTGGAAACAGACGCTCACCTACAGGAGTGACAGAGGATTTAAAACAAACAACAAATCCAGTGAGAGCCTGGCAACACAGAGCAAATATGCAATATACAGTACATTACACACAAAGCAAATAACATTAAATCATAGGAAAAAGCAGAGATGACTTCCATACTGGATTTAGTGTATGTTACACAGTAAAAAGTCATGGATGACACAGTTAGCAAAACTTACCCAACATCTGCTTCTGTTCCTGTGGTGGAGCTGCGGCCAGCATGGAGGCAGTCAGAGGCTCCTGTCCCTGAACATGGACTGCAGGCTGTGGGTTAGGACATAGTGAATATAAAGTCAAAAGTCAATGACAAATTGTCCTCTGATGTGGTGCAGAGGAGACGACTAGTTGTGACCCTCTCTGTACCAAATTAGAACATAGGAGAATTCCTACCTGCTGCAGGGTGACTTGTGGCTGAGCAGGGATGTGCTGCTGGGGATTGCGGACTCCTGCAGCATACTTGTACTGAGGTACTCCACGCACTGGAGTGCCTCCTGCAGCTGGTGCAGTGGCTGGTCGGGGACCCACAGTTTGTGCTGCTACATGAGGAGCAAAAAGAAGGAAGTAAAACATCAAGATACACAAAGACACAAACGGAGCTTATGTTTACTCGCTGTGTAGTTGGAAGCCCACTGTTGATGTCTGACTGACCGACACGCTGGGCGGACATCATGCGGGGGACTTGGGAGGGAGGCCGAATCGTGCTGAAGGTCTGAGGGCGCGGAGCTGATGGGCGCATAGCACCTGTCATGTTCTGGAAGTCTGAACCAGCAAAGCATTTAATGTACAAGTGTCATTAACAAATTCTGCTGCTGCACAAATTCTGCTGCTGCACAATTTCAAGCTTTTAAAATGAGAGTGAATTCAAAAGTGATACAAGGACAAAACACTCACGTTGAGGTCGGACACCTTGGGTAGCCCAACGTGGGCTCGGGCGGAGCTGAGCCATCTGTCCAGCAGCTGGGTAGTAAGCAGCACGATTCTGGGCCTGAGGTATGGCTGCCATAAAGTAGCCAGAGGGCGGGGCAGGCTGGTAGGGGTTAATGACAGGATTTGGAACTGCACGCACACTGGCCATGCGCTGCATGTACTGGCTGGTTAGGTGGGCATGGCGTTCCTCTTTCCTCTGGGCTAGGGCCACATATAACGGCTTGGTGGCTACAATGCGTCCGTTCATTTCTGTCACAGCTTTGGTGGCCTCTTCTGGGGATGAGAAGCAAACAAAGCCAAATCCTTTGCTGCGCCCACCTTCCATCATCACCTAAGAGAAAGAGTTAAATCATAAGTTATACATAATGACTAGATTATAAATAACACCAAAATACAGGGTCATTATTCAGCTTAACATTTTTAGTAGCAGGTAATAACAGCTCTTCCTCCTTATTCCTTCCTTATTTATTTATTACAATGGGCCAGATAAACAGCAGACATCCTACCTTGGCACTGGTTATGGTACCAAATGGTGCAAACTCCTTTCGCAGGCGTTCATCATCAATCCCATCATCAAGGTTCTTCACATACAAGTTGACACCCTGCAAACAAGCAAGATTATACTCAATATATTTTTTAACTAATAAGGCAGAAAAAATGGGATTTGATTTATATAGTTTTGTCTGAAGTACATATCTATCCCCAAAGTTCACTGTGAAGAAAAATGGGGCCCATGAACTACAGAGTCACTTTTGCAGCCATTTTGGCCAGTGCAACCTACCACAGAGGAAGCACTGAATTTGACAAAGCTGCAGTTTTTTTTCCCTTATTCTTTTTGGTTTACGATGCCCCCATTTTAGTTACTAAAAAAAACAGAAACTGACCTGGTAACGAGTAATGCGGTCTTGTTTCATTTGCTCAAATTTGCGCTTCAGCTCTGTCTGTCGCTCCACCTTCTTCTGGGCACGGCCGACATAGATGAGCTTGCCATTGAACTCCTTTCCATTCATTTCATCCACAGCCTGAAATATTTATAATAAAAGTGAAAACTGTATCCAAGACTAGTGGTCAGATTACATTTTTCACTACAAAAAAACAAACCAATTAAAAAGATCCTTGCTCAAATCTCACCTTCTGTGCATCCTCATGCCTTTCGAAGCTGACAAATCCAAACCCTCGAGACTTACCATTGTCATCCATCATGACCCGGATACTCATGGCATTTCCTGAGCAACAGAGAAATTGTCTATTGAACAACATTTACAGGAAAATGTTAAGGAGAGCTGGAAACGTGGACACCCTGACTTACCGTATTTAACGAAGAGTTCCCTCAGCTTCTCGTCATCCATGTCATCACCAAAGTTTTTAATGTAGACGTTGGTGAACTCTTTGGCTCGGGCACCCAGCTCAGCCTCGCGCTCTTTGCGAGATTTGAAGCGGCCCACAAATCTACAATATGAGAGAAAGACTACATTAATTGCTGGTATAAAAAAAACTTTTTTGCTCATCTTGTGAATTGCTGTTCTTGTACAGGTTATAAATCTGAAATAGACACACCATTAATCTAATATGATAACATACACTTTCAAACAGTATGCACCAAATTGTTAAAAAGCTGAAACATTCACTTACACTTTGCGGTCATTGAGCAGCATGCCATTCATTTTCTCAATGGCTCGTTCAGCCGCCTCCTGAGTCTCAAAATGCACAAAGCCGTAGCCTTTAGAGCCATTCTCATCACAAACCACCTTAAAGAGAGAGGAGGCATGCTGCTTTTAAAGGACACACACTCAAACACACATGCTGCAACCAACCTCAACCATTTGTTGGAGTGTCACGCTCTAACTTCCCGTTCATAAGAGAAAACCAACTCGTAACTTTCTTACAGTTGTACTTTATTAATGTCAAAAACTCAGAATGCATAACTTTTCATTTCCGCGTTTTTTTTTTTGTTTTTTTTTGCAGGGTCTCCCTGATTGACACAATGAGCAGTTTATTATCCTTTTGCTTGTGCAAACTTCCACATACATTGTTTGGTTAAATCTGAAAAATGCTCACCTTTATAAATTTTTATGTTCCTTTTTACATTTCCACATAATTATGTCATCTGCAGTGACACATCCAAACTATGATGCATTATAAACTTTTTCAAGGCCCAGAAGTGAGTTGTCCCAGCATCAACTGCTGGCTTAGATATGTATTAATTAGAGAGGATGCCTTTCACAAGTCTGTAGTATAAAAAAACCCGAAGAAAGTAATGATTGCTTTCATCGGGTTGAATCAGTTTCCTTGGTGATTGAATCCCATGCATACTGTGCTTAAAACTGCAATGTATTGCAGCACCACAAAACAATGGCATTCACTAGTGATTTACCTTGCATGACAGGATGTTGCCAAAAGCAGAGAAGGTGTCATAAAGAGCCTTGTTGTCAATTGACTTGTCCAGATTCTTGATGAAGATGTTCCCCACACCACTTTTTCTCAATGATGGATCACGCTGCGACCACATGATGCGTACAGGCCGCCCCTTAATCACATCGAAGTTCATGGTGTCAAGTGCACGTTCAGCTAGAAGAAGAATCAAAAGGTTGTTTTTTTAAATACATGTAAAAATAAGGTGGTACATTGTGAGAGTCTTGAGATAATAAATTTGTTTATTTGTTGTGGTGGTGTGGTGTGGAAGAATTGTCTTGCTGAAAAGGCTTTTGGCAAAGTAAATAATGTCAGATGCTGTTGAGATTTTTTTCTAGGATCATTCTGACACTGAAACCACCTAAATTTGTTTGTGCAAGGCAACGCAACAAATCCTATTTGCTCAAGGGAAGCATAGTTTAATATAGGCAAAGTGTCAAAGTTGTCACATTATATCTAAAAACATACAGTGCTGCCTCTGACTCCAAGTTTTCCTGGTGAAAGAAAATAAGTTGCAATTTACTGAAAATAGGCAATTATTTGCTCTTTTCTGATAGATATATTTAAGATTTCCCACATAATGCTAGCTTTCTCTCATAGACATACATACAATATCCAGCCCCTTCCTTCTTAAAGCACATCCATGAAACCAGTTAAAACTAGAAGCACTCAGAGACCACAAACCTCTGCCAAGCCATGCTCACATGAGAAAACCCCCTATTTTTTTTTTAACCTTCTGGATCCGGAATATCAACATCATCCGGGTCAAACAAGGTCAGATTATAACATCTACCATGATGTCATCTTTTTTCTTTTTTTTGGTGTGTGTGTGTGTGTGTGTGAGGGGGGGTCAATGGTTCTGGGCATTATATGATGACTTAGAAGCTGTAACAGCAAAATTATCCCCATCTTCCAATAGTAAGAATCCTTAAAAAAAAAATCATGGATCCAGACAGTGATCTGGATCACCCCCAGAATGTAATCACTTGTCCCTTTATTCTATTTCTGACATTTCCTGAAATTTAAACAAAATCCATCCATAACTTTTTGAGTTATGTTGCTAACAGATAGACAAACGTACGCCACCGAAAACATAACCTCCGCCTTGGGAGAGGTAATAACGCACATCAATGTTTTTAGTAAACATTAATTACTTGAAGAGTAAAACAGTCCAACGGCTTCCAGTACAGAGAAGATGATGACTTGTATCTGTGTGTCACTACAATGAACATTATAAGGCCAGCTTAGGTTAGGACAGTGAACTTTAGGCGAGGGACTTTGTTCTCCGTTTGAACTGAGGGTAACTTTCTGGCTGCATTCTGCCATAATTTTAGTAATAAATAACAACTGCATCTCTCAGTGACAGACTGGTATAAAGAATTGCTCAAAAAACTGCTACCACAGTATAGTCCTAGGTTTTTCCTCACATCAAACCCACAAACTGTTCATTTCACCATAACAAATATAAGAAATGTTCACCTTGGTAAGTACAAAACTGGCATGAGGTCAAATGAATTACTAGTGATGCATTTAGCTTGGAAACCTTGGATCTTAGTTTTTATCAAAGTGTTCATTCCTACATGAACTCTGGAAAACACAATAAAAAAAACAGTAGCTGGTACACCACAGTGTTCTATTCTCACTAAAGTAATTTTTCACAGTGGCATCTGGTCCGGTGCCACACAACACAGGATCAAGAGGTCCTCACGGTCCCTATGAGTCAGGCAGCTGCATTTAATGTGGGGGAGAAGCTTAAAATCCTTTATCAGTCAAGTCTGCACTTATTAATCAATGCCATTAATTGTTACAGCTTTAGCACAATTCAAAGACGTCACCAAAAAGATTATGGAAATGCTTTAAGTGGACCTGAAAGTGTCAATCTTAAAAGATAAATAATATAAATTAAATAACTGAAAACAATGGGAGTGCTTACAAATATAACATAAATGTCATGTCTGGTCTGGCAATAAGTTATTTACTGAGAGAAAACAAGTTCAAGCAACTATAATTCAGGAGTCCCTTTGTTTAATATTTGTACAAGCTGTACTAGTAGCGCATACATATTAGGCATATTAATACCTACACCGAAAAAACATACATTTTCTACAGTTTTGTTAAAACTGTTTATGTCATCCCAATACAGCAACATTATATAGATAAATTGACATTTCACATATGCTCTGCCAGATGATTAGTTTACAAACCTAAAGAGTTGGGTCTGAAAAACACACCCATGAGAGCAAAAGGGCAAAGACAGACCTGTGTTCTTATCAATAATGTACAGAAAAACATTTTACCCAACTGCCACTTTTTTCTTTTAATCCTACAGTTAAATGTTCATACCACACCTTATCATTTCTGGCAGGCATCTGGGAGGATTTAAACAGATTATTTTGTCAGCACTTCAGAATAAACAGCTGGGGTGTTGTCTTAACAGAAAAGCGATAACAAAAAAAGAAAAAAAAAATGCTGTGACTTGGCAGCTAGCAGTGTGCTGCTACATTACAGAGGTGGGCAGGGCGGACCCGGTGTTTCTCTGCTACGCCACTGCGGGGAGGTTCATATGAGGAAACCCTAACGACAATATGTCGGCTGCAGTCACGTGTAGTAGAGACTAGCTTTCACTTGAATGTCACTTTTAAAAAACACACCAATTGTCACCATTTACTAATAACTCACCGTCCGCTGGCTGTTGGAAGTTGACATAGGCGTACCCAAGGGAACGCCGGGTGATCATGTCCCTACAGACCCGGATCGACAGGATAGCCCCGGCAGGACTGAATTTCTCGTACAGCATGGCCTCGGTCACATCTTGATGCAGATCCCCGACGTAGAGGGAGGCCATGGGGTAACTGGGAGCGCTGGGGTTCATTTTCGATGGCTGTGAGGACTAGCAGTATAACCGGACAAGCTCGACTTTCTCAACTGAAAAACTTTGCTTCCCTAACGGTCACTGGCGTCACGTCAGTTGGGGCAGAATGTTGATGGTACACGTTAAACAAACGCTGAATTGTCAGTTGTAGTGTTGGGGTAGAATTTCCAACACGTATCTCCCAAAAATCACTCAAAAGTCACTTCTGTCGGGATTAAAACTGTCATTCAGATCTGACACAAAGCTATAAAAAGCAAATCTATTGTAATTTTGTTTCGCTTCTCAATTAGTAACAGGTCGACTTAAAATTTTTTGACGTTAGGCAGCCCTGTCTTGTACGTTACCGTCCAGTCCTCGAATGTCTACTCCAGCTTCGCCGACTTGTTACAAAAAAAAACGGGGGAGGAAAAAATAAAAAGTTTTTGTATTTTTTATGTTTTGAATTTTTCCTTTTTTTGTATTTTTATATTTTTTTTATAGAATGTGTGCCGAGCAAGCTCAGGAGCACACACGCATTCACACAACTGACAGTCGGGGTTGAGGGGAAGGAAGTGGACGAGAGCTTGTAATATATATACAGGTGGGTGCGTCACTGAAATAGACCAATCATATTCTAGTGTGGTTGAAAAAAATAGAGGCACGATTTACGCATGATGACGAAATCATGTTAAACGTGTTGTCAAAGGCTAAAACTGACTCAATATACGACAATGTTCAGTTGTTTGATTAACAAGGATGTGAAACCACCATAGACCCGAATTCCTCCTCACGGTGTTCAGAATTTAGAAAGAGCATGTCGGTAAATCTGATTATCACAGTTATTTTCCACTGCTGAATACCACTAAATACTTACTGGAAATTCCATGAGCTGGCTCTGATCAGTGGAAATAAATAAATTGTCCCTTACTAAGTCTTTATATTAGATTAAAAAAAACACACACACACATTACATATAATAGTGTCATTATTAATATATATATATATATATATATATATATATATATATATATATATATATATATATATATATATATATATATATGTATATATATATATTTAAATAATATAGAATGTTTGACAGTTGGTGTAAGGTGTTTGAGCTGATAACATTTAATATGCTAAATTAGGAATCTGAGATGTAACTGAGTTTTTCTGCAGATTCTTATTATCTGATTTTGGGATGAACTTGTTGGAACAACTATTCCTGGGAGGATTGACAAGAGTTTTGAATGTTTTCCACTTGTGAATATCCTTTCATCTAGAAAATTGTTAACTCTAAATTGCTTAAAAACTGGCCTTACAACCCTGTACAGACTAATAGGCAGCAATAATTATTGCTCTAAGATCTGCTGCTGTCTTTCCCTCTTTGATATTGTGTTAACAAACACCAGATTAAAAAAAAAGAGAATAGATAATAAATCATGATGTTATTGAGGTAGCCACACTCAGTTCACACTCACTCACATAATTGATTGGTGATCAGTTAATTGAGTCAATCAGAGTGAAGAATTTGATTACTTACCCTCTGTATTCCAGGGGAAGCAGTGAGAGCATGCTTAGTTTTTCCTCTCATTGCTTCTCTATTTGGACTTTTTTTCCATTAACATAAATATGACATAGTGTAATATGTCAAATGTTGGTCATCTGAGGTTGCAGTGGCTTACTTTTCAGACCAGATAATTTGTCATCTACTCACACATTATGTCAAATGTAACCTAAAACACTAAATTTGCAACATAAGCCAAAAACAAAAGTGAAACAGAGGAACCACAAATTGTAACAACAAACTGAAATCTTTGCATTGCAGTCCTTATATGTCTCTTTCCAGGGGCTTGTTGTGATAAGCTACATCACATACTCATTTTTGATGGACGGGGTTCAACTTTCTAAAACTGTTAAAACTTACATCTAATATTTTGGTGCATATAAAAGAACCTTGTTACTCAAACCACATTATTGACCAAAGCTAAAGGACACAAATGTTTACATAACAGGCTTGTTACTGATACAATATCAGGGGGTTAGTCTGTACAGTGACAGACTTTCTCTCACAAATGAGCTTTACAGTGAGGGTTGATGAAGGTTAAATCAGCAAATGACAGTGCTCTGTGCCTTGGGAGTCAATATATGCCTTTCACAGTCATCTGTAAAGGGTAGCACGTCTAGTGAAAGCATGCATCTGTAAAAAAAAAATTTGCTGCAACATCATGTCCTACATGTGACAGACTTTAAATGTGAATTTGGTCATGAACTCAAATTTTTATGAATACAGATGGGGGATTTTGTCTGATCTAGATTTGAGAAATCAGCCGAAGCTATAGTTTGTGTTCAGTGAAGCCTGATCTTGATGACAATTAGGAGTCACTTAAAACAATCATTAATATCTCAGCATGATCACTGTGATGTTTTGCTGGTTTGAATATTCAGTTTATAAACCAACAAAGTCTCTCAAAGACTGTAAAAAAATGTGTGTAAATAGAAAAGAGAACAAAGTACGCTCAATTTGAATGTTTTATTTCCACTTACATGAAAGCACATAACCAAGTAACGTACTCAGAGTGTAACTGGCAAATTTTAAATCCTGCATCCCATCTTTTTTTTAAAAACCAAGACACTGTAATTAGAAGAAACTGGCTCTACTTTGTAACTACAAAATGGCTTTGATGCAGCTTTCTACCAAGATACTTTAATAATCAGTTTTATACTTAGCATGGTTTTACTTTGTCTTTTCATGGTGCACTTTCAAAACAGGCAAATGTTACTGTAAACCACCAGGTTAAAGTTCAATTCTAAGCAAAGAAAAAAAAAAACAAAACAAAAAAAAAGCCAGTTTCAAAGCATGCCTAACCCTCACACCATACTACTGACAACCTCATACATTCCAGGAGTGAAATCCAGTCAAAATTAATAAAAAAATACACAAAAAGAAAATACAAAAACCACATGAATAGAAAAAGAGTAGAAAGCCACATAAAACCACATGGCAATAGTATCCTTTGCACTGCTGAAAGGATAAAATATCAAAAAAGTTACAGTATCAAGCCATTTTTATCAAGTTGTTCACGTTATCTTAAACTGTCTAAACCTTGTCATGTTGTATGCAAAACTGCAGGAAAATGTCAACACATGTCACTGTGGAATATAATCCTCTCACAAAAAAAAGGAAAAAAAAAAAAAATTAACCAAAGTTTAAGAGGCCATTCATACAGAAAACATTTTCTATGCCTGAATGCACACACAACCCATTGAATCATGACACATGTACCATCCATAGAAACACTACCTGCTACACTGTACACCAACAGGGCAGGATGGATACAAGCACTACGTTAATAGATCTTTAACAAAAGCAATAAATACCTGCTGACAGTACATGATCACTCCTAGTCAGTTGTATAATTTAGTGAATTTAGTTTTTTTTTTGTTTTTTTCCAGTAGCTTCAACAGAGTTTTGTTGACCAGAGTGTAACAAAGGTTGTAAATGTTCAAGTAAAAACATACAAATTCTCTCTCTCTTTTTTTTTTAATTTCCTGCAACAGCAGCAGTTTGCTACAGTGAGTAATGTTGAAGAGAATTGGGCAGATTTGTATCTAAAGTAAGGATGTCATTCGGACTAAAGCTGACAAAAATGAACATCCAACTGGTTCACACGATGAGTTATGTTCGAAAGAAAAAACAAGTCTGTTCCATTCATTTCTCTGTGGAGGTGCTCATACAATTACCACACACACACTTCAATGTATCTGCACAAACATACTGTACTTTTACACATTGTGAGTGGAGTGTAAACATACATATCTGTGCATGTATGTGCACACACAACCGCACACACACACAACTTAGGCTGGTGAGAGGTAAAAAATGTGTTTGTTTTTGTTGTTTTTTTTTTTTTCTCCCTTTTCTGAAGTTCAGTTCTTCTCAGCTGCCCGCTCCGTCTCCTCTCCTTCACCCTCGCCCTCACCCTGTGCGTCTGACATCCACAGCTGCAACACAGCACAGGACACAGGATTTAGCAGATGATCAAAGAGGGAAACCACTGCAAATGATGTAAACAGTGAATATGAGGACTGGACACTCACTGTCAGATTGTCACGGAGGAGCTGCATGATCAAGGTGCTGTCTTTGTAAGAGTCGCTGTTGAGGGAGTCCAGCATGGCAATGGCCTCGTCAAAGGCCTGCAAGAGAAAGAGATGCTCGTCAGCAAACATAGCTTAAAAAGAATTTATACATGCTGGTCTGACTGAAAACCCATGTTTTTCTACAATAAAAGAAGACACACACGATAAACAAATCATAAAAGAATGATTTAAAAGTGATAAATAACTTTGTTCATGCTCAGCATTCACACAATGTAATTATTTTACACGCTCAAAGACTAAATATGTTTTCATTTTAATAGACATTTAATTAAATATTTCCTTTTGTAAATAATTATCATTTAACTACTGGTTGTATTGCAAAATTTAGGAGGTAGTCCATTTCATGCTGAAAGAAAAATCAGAAAAACAAAATACACAGTTGTAAGGAAATAAACTGTTCCAGGCTCTGCTAGAGAGAACAAACTGTGGCAGATTTAGTCTGTTTGCAGCACCTTGTTTGGCATTTAACTTGTAAGTCACATTAAGACCCACTGTTCGCATGCAGCTCATTACCAACCTCTATATGGTTCTACCTGGTGCACCATTTTTGTCCATAATAAAAACAACAGTTAAGAGCCCTGTTTCGATGTCAGAACTGCTCATCCATCAGAAACCTGGACATTAACATGTACACAGGAAAGTTGTAAAGTTGCTCAAGTTCTCAGTGAATGTTATAACTTCAATATGATCTTCACTTTAACAAGTTTCACAAACAGGACACTGCTGTGTAGGTCAAGACATTTATTGTGTGATTTGCCTTTTACCAACAAAAAGGTGCCAAAGACTCAAAAACTACTCTAATAAACAGTCCACGCGATGTTTTCAACGGTATTATCAAAATAATTTTTTTTACTGGAGAGACGTGTGTGGAAAAAATAACTGATCTGTCATTTTAGTTAATTATTAAAATACTGCTATCTGCTGGTTGGCCTTGTATAAAGCTTTAGCTTAAATACTGCTCATCAGTTCCAGGACCAGTCCTTCAGTTATGGACAAAATGCAGGGTTTTATTAAGCTAAATTGGGGAGGAAAAAAAAAAAATCTATATATCAGCGTATGAGGATTCTTACCGATTTGGCCAGTTGGCAGGCCTTGTCAGGTGAATTGACAATCTCATAGTAGAAGACAGAGAAGTTAAGAGCAAGGCCCAGGCGGATGGGATGTGTGGGTGGCATTTCTTTGGTGCTGATATCCAATGCCTTCTGGTAGGCTTCTTGTGAGTTATTGATGATGGCTTCACAACAATGAAAAAGATTATGATTAGGAAAGAGAAGTTCGTTCACTAAAATTCCTTGTTCAACATCTAAGTATCAGTCTTATTAAATAACATTACTGGCAACCAAAACCATCTTTATTAGTATGTGTATTTTGGAACAGAAAAAGGGTACTTTTATCAGCACACATACATTTTAATCTGTATATGTGTGATAATAGAGGTCTGCCCGTTCCAAAACTAATAACAGAAACGTATGAAAAAGAAAACTTCCTGTCAGCTCTACCCTAAAAAGATTTGCTTAATGTTAAAAAAGACAAAGACAAAATCATCTACAGGCTAAGATGTTTTATAAACAAAGGAACTTTAATTTAAATGTATATTTGTCAGGATAACCCCTTTATAAGATAATAAAGTACCCCAGTGACAGTGACTCGCAAAGTATTACACTAAAAATTACACTCAAGGACTAAACAAGACTTCCAACAAACCAAACTCTTACGGAGACAACTCATTGCTCTCAATTATTTGGTAATTTTCATAGTGAAAATGCTGCTGAAGGAACTACATAAATCAACATGCCAGCAGAAATGAATCAATCAACCTGAAATTAAAAATAGAAAGGAAACAAACATCCCTGACAGCTCCCACTGCCACCAAATAAACTCAAACACCTCCTGGCAACCAATAGCAGCCAACACCCTAGTGCTGCTCCTGTTGCCATGACAACCCAGCAGCAACCCATGCCTGCATTATGGCTGACAGCTGTAGGTCAAGGACAACGAGGATGTCAGTATTCTGGCCACAAACACCTGAAACAAGCCAAGTGTCTCATGCTGTGAAGGATTTATGGGACCCTTAATCAGAACATACTTCCCATCAATCCAACGGATGTGTAACACACCACTGCTCAGAAACAGACCTGATCAGACAGCAGCTTGAGTTTTTAGTGAGATATTGTTGTATGTGCAGAGCATAATTTAATTATAAGTAGGGCTTTTACTGTATTGTATCAACAAAAAGAGACAATGCTACAAATATTTACTGTTAGCTGAGCTTCCCTTGTGTAAACATCAGATGTCCAGGGGAGTGTAAATGCAGCATGTACTTCTATTTGTTGCTCTAAATCATCTCTACCATGTTCAAGATCATAATGCAGAATTTATAGATCATCATCTCACCAACTGTCTCCATGGTGATCATATCTGTAATAAAACCAGCAGATGTGTCGACTGAAGTTAAACAGCCAACACTGATGAAGAAACTGATAAAACTGATGATATGGATAAAAACACGGTTTTCCTTTTATCGTTCAAGTCTGAGTCTTTGTGCAGCAGTGATAAAAGTCCTACAGCAGCATCACCCAAAGTAAACAATTATCGTCGGCTGTTTGTTTTACATCACACGTTTTCTTTTTACATAAGATGATCAGTTCAGTTGTAATAATCTATTAAATTTTTAAAATAAAATCTAGACCTAAAAAAAGGTCTCATTTGTGCCCCCCCTTTTCCTGCTCAGTGCTCCTGCCCGGCCCCCCATCAGAACTTTGGTAGATCCGCCCCTGCATAGCTGAAGCATAAACCCTGTTTACCACCAGTCAACTACTGTGTTAGAGAATGTCCTGCCAAAAACAATACTTTTGAGTAAATATGCGACTGTGTGAACCATGAACCGCTAGTTTCCTCTTTCTCAGCTGAACGATAAACAGAACAAAGCAGATCAGCTGATCACCGACAACCAGAGATCCACTAGAGCAGAAACGTTGGTGCGAAACGCAGCTGGATGTCGCAAGTTTCAAAAAGACTGCGGGAAAAATGCGGATGTGGAACCCTCTCACCAGAAAAAGAGTATGTGTTAAAACACCCTCATTCCCCACAGTTGCTCCATTAACGCTGTGTTTATTCTTATGTCCATCCATAGAGCCACCCGGCTGATCTTTCCCATAATGTCTCCACGTCCCGCCGTCATAACAGAGAAATAACGGATGTATGGGGCTTGTCATGCTGTGCATGCGTTAAAAATTTTAAAGCAGTTAATTACATAAACTAGTTAACGCCGTATTTTTGACAGCCCTAATTATAAGTTGAGCTTTATTTACCTTCCTTGTCCTCTCCAGTGGCCACCTCAGCTAGGTAGCGGTAGTAGTCTCCCTTCATCTTTAGGTAGAAGACTTTGCTGTCAGCAGGTGTCGCTTTGGGGATCAGATATTTGTCAAGAAGATCCTGCAAGTGATATGAGTGAAACTTTAGGATATCAAATGAGTGGAACTCGACACAAAGATCAGCTACAAACTATAAGTCAGCTTATTGGAGGGCACACATTTAGACAGGTATGTTTAGTGTGAAGCTTGAGCCTTTAAATTTTATGTTTCACATTTATTCCAAAGGAATCCATACACCAAAATAAATACAGTTTTATAGTTCCTGACTCTACCCCATTTAAATAGAGCTTTTTAAAAGTCTGCTCCATATAATACCTCATCTAAAGATATCTGTATAATTCCTGATTGTTTAAACCGTATTGTTTCTTTAGCTCCTGAAAACTTTTAATAAACCTCTTTTTAAAAAGTTCCCAAAAACCCCATATGCTGAACCTCTGATCTACTGTATTAGGTGTAAAGTGTGAGTAATGTGTATTCCACTGAAGTACCATACTTACCTGTCAGGAGGCTTTTTATATAACCTCAAACCAAGTTTTGAGGGATAAACCCAGCCATGAATTCAGCTCCTCCCTACGACGTTTTATCAGTTTTTTTTATCATTAATAACGGCCTGTATAGGAATGTTGGTTGATTTGCGATACTCAGTGTTTTTCCCAGTTCACTCTTCAGGCAGGATTGCACCAATTTCACTTAATTCTTTACAAGGCCAATCCCCCTTTGACTCCTGGTAGCTGTAGAGTTCTAATTTTTATTAGTGGTTTTTCCCTGCCAAATATATTTTATTATTTTTCACCATACTATAAAACCTTTGTTATTTCTACTGGCAGAGTTTGGTATGAATACTCTTGACACTAAACTTCTGAATGGGATTCACTCCTGATTTCTAGTAGAGTCTACTAAGCTGATAGTGACTGATCTAAGGAGAAGGCTAACACGCTGCAGACTATTTTGAATCTTTTTAAACAAAAGGTTTACACTGTCCCCAACTAAATATACTTCAACACATTCACACAATTACCACAGTGAGCCAGTAGGTGTCGGTACTGTGTAAAAATCATCATTCAACCTGGCTGCTCAGTTATGAGCATTTTTTTAACCCTTTATTTCGTGATAATCACTGGAGTCAGAAATGGAGATTAAAATCTCCTTTAATCTATTCATAACAGGAGAACAGGGTGTAAACGGGGTGGACATTGTTTTATGACCTTTTTACAAGCAGTCTATGAGGTAAATATGTTACACTAACTAACCACAACTTATCCATCTCTGAGAAGAAGACCTGGTCAGACCACAAGTCCTGCTGTAAAAGATTGGATGGAGATCACTTCTGCTATCTCAACATTAATTTTACATTTAAACCAGCCCCCCCATCTACTCGCCATTTCTTTCCACCATCTTCGCCCCTCTCCTTACCAGAACTTCCTTGCAGATGTCATTCAGCTCCTTCTCAATTTTCCCTCTGTACTCCTTTGCCAGTGCGGTCTTGGCGCCATCATCAGACTTCTGCTCCATGCTGGACACCACCCTCCACGAGGACCTCCTTGCCCCTACCACATTCTTGTAGGCGACCGAGAGCAGGTTGCGCTCCTCGTTGTTGAGCTCCGAGCCCTCCTCTGTGACAGCCTTCATGGCTGCAGCCATGTCATCGTAGCGCTCAGCCTGCTCTGCAAGTTTGGCTTTCTGGACCAGCTCCTCCTTGTCTGCCATGGCTTCTGTTTGGGCTGAGGAAGGAAGGGAGGACAGAGGAAGTCAAGAACAAACAGGACAGGAGAAAGAGAGGAGACAAAGGGATTTCATCACTCAACATGAATGACAACATTACAAGTAAACATCTTGTTCTTCTTATGCAACATGGTTTCTTTAGTATTTATTTAAGTTATGTGACTCAAGTAGCACCCACGTTTAAAAAAATCCATTAGATTACACAAAAATGGGAAACACAGGATAACTAGGGCTTCATAAACTATTCACTAATATCTTTGGAAAAAATTACATGAGACCAAAATTCATAATGCTTCTGATTACTCGGTTTATGCTGTAATCCATCAGTATTTCCCTTTCAAACAATGCTTATTGAATTTGGGTGTGTGCACAGAAACTTTTATGAAAGTGGTTTTATGTTAAAAATGACCTCAGCCCCTCTAAGCTCAGCATCGCACAGACCCGGTTTACGCTACTGATAAAATCCTAGAAAGTAACATTTGAAATTTCAAAATATAGTCCTGGACTTTAAGATAAATAAATAGCATGAGAAATGGAGCATGAAGAATGGAGTGTAGCTTTGCATGTTTTCATTGTGCCTCAAAATGATCAAAATATATATTTAATATAAATATATATTTTATTGTCAGTGTGGATTTTAAAATATTAAGTAATTTACTTTCTAGATTTAAATTTGAAGTAGAAAAATAAAATGAAATGTCACATAAACTATTCAAGATGTCTGAGATGTAAATGCTTTTTTCATTAGTGATCAATAAACAGAGCTGGAAGACACAGGAAAATGATGTTTTATTCAATTTACTGCTATATTTTAAAACGTCCAGATGACTCATTTTTTGCAACAGATCTAATTCAATGACTGATGTAATTTTGTTGAGTGCATCTGCACAGAAAATAAACATTTTAAAACAACGGCTAAAACTATATTGGTTAAAATGCTTGGAGAATACAATCCACTTGATGTGAAACATGAAAACATCACAGCTGGTTTTAAAGTGAATCTGAAGGGAATATTATTGAGTTTAATACAGTTAACTGACTCAGCCCTGTTGATGCAACTGAATTTATCATTCCAGGCCATTGATTGAAAAAGGTTATGACTTTTTCTTTGCATTTTGAAGTCAATAGGATCAGGAAATGCACTTGTAATGAGTTTTGTGGTGCCTATTCAAATGATCAGGAAAAATCAGCTGTGTGGCCGCACGTTATAGCAACAACCAAGATACACTGCAGACACTCACACTTTCTCTGTTACACTACCATCAATTTTGTGTCCTATCAAATGGATATATATATAGCACGTAGTTACAGTGTCAGTGCTTAAACAATACTTTGTGCTGCCTTCAGGTACATTATTTTCTAAAAAACAACATCACAGTTTCAAAGTATATAAAATGACACGGTTATGGTTTTAGGAAGCAACTAGTTACAATATTAAGTATTAAATTAACAAACATATATAAAACAAGAAGTCCAGCTTTTCACCAGAAAAAAAAAACACATTTCCCACCACCCAGGCACCTGCGCCCTTGTAAGGAATGTCGGCCACCCAGTTTCACGTCACCTACCTACCTACCCACACACACACACACACACACACACACACAAACACAAACACACACACACCTGCCCACCAAGCTTGTACTATATCCGGACAGAAAATGCTCATTAAAAAAAACACACCCTTTTTTAATATTAGGATGTTTCATTTCAAGAGTTTAATGTAAAAAGTAAATAATAATAATAATGTTAGCAACGCTACAAATGGGCAGATGGAACAATAACTGTGTCAATGAATCGATAGCACTGGAATGAAAGGAGCCTAGCTTACTTCAGTTCACAGTGAACGCCCTTTTTCGCTTCCCGGAAAACAAACCAGAGATGTTGGTTTTGCAAATATTATATATACATTTTAGGTTGATTAATTCACATAAGACATTTTTGTACATCCAAAAGCTTTCTCCAGAACACGCCGAACAGATGAATAGATGGGTTAACGTGCAGCAACTTGCGCTTCCCATTCAGCAAGCTCTGAACAATGACTGAGCAGCGGAGCATCAATTATTTCAACCTACAGACTCAAAAACGCTAGACAGTGCGGGATTATGAACGTGCCAGAGAACGCGGGAAAAATTACCGGTATTTTGTCAAAAATTTCCACTGATTCTAAAATGTAAATAAATGTGAACCAACCTGCGAGTGTCGTTTAACGATGTTGCTCCTGATTCCCGGCCGCACAGCTGATGATCTCTCCCGCTCATCGACGGGGTTTCCCTCCAATCAAAGACAGAGCAGCAGGGTCGCACCGGGACGGATGACGTCCGAATTGAGTTGCTACGGCAACCAAAATTGCAGGCAAAAAAATTAAAGTCGTGTGGCTAGAATTTTATATACATTTGATGATTTTTTTAAAAATATATTTTACAAGCAACATAATGAATTTTCATTTGTATTCAAAATTAAGTCTTGTATATTTAAGAAAAATAATAATAATAAAAAAACGTCCGTCACAATTTAATAAAAGGGACACTTTATTTCAATACTTCAAAAATGGTCCGTTTCTGAAAAGTTATACACTTATCAATGTATGAGATCAATGTATGAGAGCGAAGAAAAAAGAAAAAAAAATTAAAGTAGATGAGCGTTTCATGGAACGCTGCAAAGGTTTGTGGGATATGTAGTTACATTCGTAGTTCCCTACTACTATAAAACAAGTATCCTTTATGAGACGATATTGAAGCTAGAAAAGAACTGAAGCTACCCGGAGTGGCTCAATTTATAATACAAATGTCAATTACTGTGGAAACAGAATTATGAATATATTAATTATGAATACTGATAATAAAATAAAAAATGTTAATATAGATAATTCATATTAATACGAATGCTAATATGAAATAGGGTCATATTAATCAGGCTTCGATAAAAAAAAATTAAGATTAAAATCGAGATCACTATATACATGTGCACACATAATAATATTAATTTCTCACACTGTCACGTTCCTTAACAATTTTCAAGCCATTATATATATCATATCATAGTTCAACATTTTCCTACATTGAAGGACAAATTAGAAATATGGAAAATTTTAAAATCCTTTATCATCTCCCAGGCAAAGAAATATTTGGCTGCTCAATAAAACTTTTAGGTGAATCCATATTGTATTTTATATGTTTAAATAACTGTTCTCCCCTCATCCAATTTACCAGTCACAGCATCCGCTTATTCAGTTCCACCAATTATTTGTGGTTTAACATGTAAAAATAGTAGATTTGTACATGGGGTCCTCAGGGCCATTTGCTGGGCACCCTCTCACCATCTGGTTACTAACAAATAACTGGATCCACAATATCAAACACAGGAATTTTGTGTGGAAAAATAAAGAAGTGGGTACTCAATAATTCTTTCATCATTGCAAATTTTTCTTTGCTATTTGCACATTTGCACAAGGGTGTGCTGTGTTTTTATTGTTTCTGGGTGGGATTTTGCAGTTAGACTTACATTTTAATATTATGACAAATGCAAGTCATTGCAGAAGCAATTAAAATAAAGGAGCAATGTTACCACGGTGCCATGGAACAGTAGGATTCAGAAACCTTACTCTTTTTAAAAGAAAGAATCCTATAAATGGTTGCTATAATCTGGTTTGGATTAGTCTTGCCCATTTGCACATGAGGCCTAAACCGCAGCTTTTGAATGTTACTTTACCACCAGCATAGAAAGAGCTCACACTGAGATATGTGCTTAGAAAATAGGTGCTCTATAGCTGGGGAGAATGCCTTCACCTAATTAAAATGACTAATTTCATTTAGTGCAAGTGCTCATCTTTTCCTTGTAGGTCCAGTAGTATATTTCAAAAGACTCTGATTCACAGGTTTTTCTGTTTGTATGAATGAACATGTGTGATGTTTGTTCATTCACAGGTTTACAGATGGTAAGGAAGGATGTGGATTATGTGTAAGGAGACAGGAGAACAATGTAAGTTATGACTCATTGAGGCGAGTCATCCAAACCCTTAAAGCAACAGGCAACATAACACAGACTCTCCTGTTTTTTTGTTTTGTTTTGGTTTTTTTTCCTTTTGTGTAGTCAAAATAAAAGAAACCAAGACCTTGAAACTGAAAATGACTAAAATGTGACCAGGAAAAAAAAAACTAAAAAAAAAAATAACTGGCCTTAACAGGCTGGCAAACTGCTGACATAAAATGCAACAGCTGAGTTGTCTGAACATACAAAAAGCCTGTTCAGTTTAGTTTGCACTGCTCCATGTGTTGCAGCTGGAGAAAAGGAAATGAATGGCTAGTTGAGTGATTTACTTTCAGACCATTTTTATTAAAAGTCTGAGCTTTTTTCTGCAGTCAGTTAATGGGAGGAAACACTGATCCAATAATGTGAGAATATCACATATAAAATACAATGCCCCAAAAAAGTATTCAATCACAAACTTGAATATATTTTGTTGAGTTTTTATGTGATAGACCAACACAAAGTAGCACATAATTGTGAAGTGGAATGAAAATGGTTTTAAATTAATATAAATCTGAAAAGTGTGGTGTGCATTTGTATTCAACCCCTTGTATTCTAATACCCCTGAATACAAAGCAGCACAATCAACTGCCTTCAGAAGTAAACTGAGCCCACCTTGTGTAATTTACTCACAGTATAAATACACCTGTTCGGTTTGTTAGAGAACAACAGCATCATGAAGACCAAGGAACTAACCAGACAGGTCAGGGATAAAGTTGTGGAGAAGTTTAAAGCAGGGTTAGGTTATTAAAAAAATATCTCAAGCTTTGAGCATCTCAAGGAGCACCGTTCAATCCATCATCCAAAAATGGAAAAGGTACGGCACAAGTGCAAATCTACCAAGACATGGCCGTCCACCTAAACTGACAGAGTGAGCAAGGAGAGCACTGTTACAAGAAGAAGCTAAGAGTCCCATGGTCACTCTGGAAGAGCTGCAGAAATCTACAGCTCAGATGGGAGAATCTGTCCACAGGACAACTATAAGTCATGAACTCCACAAATATGGCCTTTATGGAAGAGTGGCATAAAGAAAGCCATTGTTGAAAGAAAAGCACAAGTTCTGTTTACGGTTTTCCACAAGCCATGCAGGGTACGCCGCTAACATGCGGGAGAAGGTGCTTTGGTCAGATGAGACCAAAACTGAACTTTTTGGCCTAAATTCAAAGCGCTGTGTGTCGTGGAAAACTAACACTGCTCATCACCCTAAACACATCATCCCCACTGTGAAACATGGTGGTGGCAGCATCATGCTATGGGGATGCTTTTCTTGAGCAGAGACAGGGAAGCTGGTCACAGTTGATGGGAAGATGGATGAAGCTAAATAGTGGGCAATCCTGGATTAAAACCTGTTGAGGCTACAAATGACTTGACTGGGAAGGAGATTCATCTTCCAGAAAGACAATGACCCTAAACACAAAGCCGCCGCTACAATGGAATGGTTTAGATCTAAGAACATCCATGTGTTCGAATGGACAAGTCAAAGTCCAGACCTAAATCTTAATGACCATCTGTGGCAAGACTTGAAAATTTTGGTTCACAGACGCTTTCCATCCAATCTGGCTGAGCTTAAGCTATTTTGCAAAGAAGAATGGGCATAAAATGTCAGTATCTAGATGTGCAAAGCTGGTGGAAACATACCCCAAAAGACTCTACATAGGACTGACGCAGGGGAGCTGAATACAAATGCATACTGCATTTTTCAGATTTTTATTTGCTTACAATTTAGAACTATATCATTTCCGTTCCATTTAACAATTATGTTCTACGTTGTGTTGGTCGATCACATAAAATATCAATTAAAAAAAAAATTAAGTTTGTGGTTCTAAGGTGGTAAAATGTAAAAAAAAGTTCAACGGGTATGAATACTTTGTCAAGGCACTGTATATCTAATATCATTTATTAGATGTTTTAATAATAATATTCAGGTTGAGCAAATGTAAACGCTTGTGTGAGCTGCAGGACTGCTGGATAACTATAGGGAGAGTGCAGTTTAATTTATTCTTTTTAAAATGTCACAGTCCATTAACACATCCTGCTGGGATAATGTCCGAGTCAGCTTTGAGTTACTGAGTCCTGGTGCCTTTCCTTCAGTCGCATATTCAAGATTCTGAGTAATACTGTTCTTCAATACAATTTATTATTGCACATTAACAAAGATCGACAGCTGATACCCAGGAAGGGATTTACATTGCGTGGGCTGAGCAGCACAGAAGCCCAGTCACTTTGGATGGAAAGCATTGGACTGTAAGGCAAGTGAAACATATTTCAATCCGCCAAGCCAGAAAAACAAGACTGTGCACAGATGAAGTATCAGTGAAAGCGTGAAAGACCCCCCCTCAGGCCAGACGAGGCAGATTCTTTCAAATATCAGTATCCATTACAATGTGATTATTTTATGCTTTTTCATTTGTCCTAAAAAAATATTAGACCATTTAAAAAAAGGCAGATATACAATCAAGTAAGATTTAATAAAATGGTATATCATTGGAGCATCCATTAATTTTCCAAGCATACAAATGTTGCTGGCAGGCTATGATATGACTTTATTAACAAACAAATTTGTACAGCAGACTGAAAATGGCTGGCAAAGTTTCACATTTTTATGATCTTACATCAAAATTAGTTTATCTAAATGAAAGATTGTAGTATAACGGCGCAGACAGAGCTATGGATGAATTACAGTGTGTAAAACTAGAAAAAAAAAGGTGTCATAGCCTCCTTTTGATTCAGTACTCACAGTACTATTAAAATAAATGAGGTCACTTTTCTCATTGCTATAAGTGCAACAAAGTCAGAATTGCCCCACCCAAGCCAAACCCATACTTTGTGAGGATATAGTGATTTTACCTCATGTGGCATATTGTCTGTAAGTGTTAAATCCACCAAAGCTTCGGATAAAGAGGTACAGCAACTAGCAGCAAGAAATACTCCCATATGCTCAACATATCCAGGCAGCAAGTCTGTGTTCATTGATCGTACAGGTCTACAGTAGCCCTGCATGTATTCAAATACAAGTACAAACATGTAAGATCGGGAGGAAGCATTGCATCAAAGGCAACCTGGCATGTTAAAAGACAGACAACTGCTTCATGTTGGTTAAATCATCCATCCACATAAAATCATCCATTTCTGTCAAGTGCAGAGTTGATTCGGGGCCTTTAGGAGTTTGGTATCCAGGATGGCCATTTACGCCTCCACTCCCTCTAACTCAGGAGGAAGAGGGGATTTGGGGTGCTTGCTCTCAAAGTGCTGCTTGAAAGTTTTTGGGTCAGGCATCTGGGACTATGGGAAGAGATCAAACAGTTACACACAAATAGAAAACCTGTGCCAACCAGGTTGTGGCCTCTAGTTTGCCATATTTACCTTGCACACAGAGCAGGTAAATACTAGTGCCACTTTGGCTGCAGTCTTTTGATCATGACCCTTGGACTTCTTCATCTCTGCCTGCTTCTTGGCATTCTTCTGTTGTGACTGAATCTTTTGGTGCCCACGTGCCATACTGGGGAAAAAAAAAAACAGAGGAGAAGGAAAGAATTAAGGACTTGTGGGAAATACAATATCATAATCAGTATTTTAAGAAATGTAGTGCATTTTTTGTATGTAGGTAAAGGTTTAAAAACACAAAACAAGAAAAAAAAAGAACCAAGTACTCACAACTGGCTAGCAACACACAGAGCAAGCTAGATCAAACTCAGATTTGTACTGGACAGAAACAGAGTTACTTCTGGTTAAACACAGTCAGCAGCCAAGGCCATAAAACCTGGTCCTGGATGTGAGTCAGACCAGTGGGAAACTTTTTGACTGTGCACAGATTTATTCAAATGGGCACATTCAATGCACCATATTGGTATTTCTGCCAAGTTAAATTCCAAATACCTTAAATCTGAATGTAACTAACATAAAAACCCTCATCTTATTCCTGGAATAGGATCAAGTTTTTCCTAGCTTGTGCCACCAAGTTATCCTTAACTTCATAACCATTTTATTTATTTAAATTCTTTTTTATAAATGTGATAAAACAATGTTTTTTCTATTTTCCTTGCAGGTATTTACATGTTTAAATGTTACTTTAGAGGACCTAAAGGTAGCTTCTCTCATCCAGCATGTGCTCCATTAATGACACTTTAATAAGATTTTTGCTTCATCATAGTTTATGAGGCAAATAAAGGTTTCAGTTTGTCACCAAAGTGTCTCTATATGCCCATAATGCAATGCAATCATTCTAGTGGCATGTTTATAGTAACTCAAATGCCAGAGGTAAAAAAAAATCAGCTGCAGAGAAGGGTAACAAAAATTATGCAATATATCTATATACAATACTTAAGTATAATTTTATTACTTGATTATTTCTACTTGGATACCATTTCTTCCTTCTCTGTGACATTCCAGAAAAAAAAAACTTTTATTTTAGTCAGTTGTCACATCTTTTTTACTCTCATAATTCATCTGACAGCCCAAGATTTAAGTGGTGCTGCTGTAACACTGTAAACAACTGCTCATCCAGCAAATGCACTCAATGCAACAGTAGCATACTGCTCACACACTGATGCAATAATGTGTAGTAATATGTACTTTCAAGAGGAACTAAGCTACTAACTCTACTTTAATACTCCAATCACACTTTGATGCAAACGTCTATTTTTACTCACATACAGTTAAAGTTTTAAATGTAAATACTTACAGATAATTTAATAATGCAGCACCCAGTCTGAACCCATGTTTTAAGCGATGGTGAGGATGACAACAATAAAGCTAACAAACGAAAGAACTGAGGACTCCTACCCCGTTGAGTTATTACCACTTCTCCCTTGTGGTAAACAAGTCTAACATACTGGAATTATATATAAATATTAAGTACTGAGTGCGCTACATAAATCGCCTGTCTTAAGCAGTTTAAAGTTTTATTAATTAGAAACATGTCAAGACTGCTAGTTACTTGCTGTTAACTTGTAGCAGCTGTTAACCTGTACCAGCAATATATTTACAAAGCATTTTATTTGTTCTGGGATGTTAAATTTGCGTTATGGGGTGATTTCAGAAATATATTTCTGCAGGTGAAGGGTCGTGACTGAGTAAAGTACAATTGATCTAACCTTAGCTGACAGTTGCACTTTTAAGTTTGATATATGAACTGCAC
Organism: Melanotaenia boesemani; assembly: GCF_017639745.1. NCBI lineage: Eukaryota > Metazoa > Chordata > Actinopteri > Atheriniformes > Melanotaeniidae > Melanotaenia > Melanotaenia boesemani. The sequence continues at coordinate 18,097,253 of NC_055698.1, read as the reverse complement.
TCACCTAGTATGCAATACAAACAACACACATATCTTTGCTTTCTTAACAAAGAAGTATTACGCTTATGAAAGCACGTGTAGGTAGGTAGGAAAGTCCATGTTATACAAGTTTGTTTCGCTAATCGAATTGTTAGCAATTAAGTTGGTGAATGCTAGCCTCTGCTGTTAGCTAGCCGGCTGACCACATGGTGGTTTGATTTGACTGAACCTAAGGCTTACGTTACCATTAGTATAAGCACCGTTATATTAGAGTCTAAATATTTTTGTAAAGATAGCAGTTCTTACCTCTTAAAAACACTGCTACGTGTCGTTTAAAAGGTGTCCTGACACTCGCACCCCCCACACATACACACGCTTACAAATGTGACAGCTGCTGTTTTCTCACTGACAAGTCAACGTCAGTGATGCGTTCATGTATCCCCACTAGAGTCAGTAATTGTGGCAATTATATGATTTCGACAGCTAACAAACCTGTAACTATGGTTTCATGTGAGATATGTGTTACGCTAAATTAAACTGGTTGAAAGTTCCACATATTAGGAGCCGTATACCGAACTGAACTCAGTGAATAACAATATAACCTACACAAATTATCCCAAATCTACAAGACAAAGCCGTGATCGCAAGAGAAAGATCAAACAGGAGTAATTCAAGTTTTCGTTGTCGAAGCAATCCGTTTTTGTGAACACCAGGGGAGTCATATGGGAATAAGCATAGAGATAAATGATGATTAATAAATGATGATGATTGGCTCGATTATTTGTCCGACTATAGGAATTGTGAATGCAGCGGGAGCTGGTGGAGAGGTTTCATGGCATTGGCAACATTGCCCCCTAGTGGCAGAGATAAATTTGTGCATGTCTTAATCTGCATGTCTGCATTCACAAACTGTGGAGAAAAAAGAAAAACAAAGTAATTGAGGTTTCCCTGAAATAGGTACAGTTTTAATAAGTATCTACAGCAGATGAACAGCATTAGTAGTACTAGAAATTGATGCTAGAAATGGGAACAGATCCAGTAAAATTCTGACACAGGACCAGAGACCCATCCAGGCTTTTTTAGGTGACCCATCCACTGGCTACTAAAGCCTCATCATAAGCTATTCTTAAGGAAGGGAATCAGAGAGAAAAAGCTGAACTATGCCAAATAACCCAGGAAATGGTTTGAAATCAGCTGCTAAAAGTCTTACAGATTAATGAATCATCCACAGAGACTGGATCTCAAATTTACTGAAACAGTGTAGACATGTTTTTGCAGAGAACTGTACAAAAGCCAGAATCCAAAGAATAGCTCTAAAATGTCCCTCAAACAGCCTGGAAATTTATTCCTGAAGACAGATTAAAGAAATTACATTAAAGCTTGGGCAATAGGGTTCAGGTTGTGTGGAAACTAAAGGTATTCATACAAAATATTTATCATTGATATTGAAAATAAAATTACCTTCAGGGGATTAATAAGGTGATTTTTCTGTTTATTTCTGACTTGTACACTGCATATATTTTTTGTTTTTGTTTCAATAAACACTGTATGTTATGGAGAAAGCAATGGACTGGCTGGGAAGTGCTGACTCAGGGTTTGATCACCAAGTTCACACAGGGGTGCCGGCCAGAGCACTTCTTAAGTATGGGCTAGTAAAGACTGAGAGGCTGATGTAGAGTTTCCTACTCCGCTTTATTTCTCAGTTGTGTGTGGTTTTTCTATAAGGAACAATACAAACATAACTTAGGTCAGGGTAAATAATATAACCAGAAATAAACACAAACCAATAGCTTGAAAACATATGTCCCTTTGATCAATATAATAAACAAACACTAAATCCCCCACTACAACATTCAGTACAGAGTTTTCAGTCTGGTCAAGCTACCATCAATAATAGCAAGAGCACTTCCGGTAACGGAACTAGCAAAGCGCTCTTATTGTGAAGGTCTACATTTGCTACTTCCGGTACCGCGTTAACATTAGCTTTGCACGTTAGGTAAACACTACATTGCGCTAGTTACAGCGCATTTTGCTGCAGCAATAACAATCTCACTACTGTACTGAACTTGCCATAAATAACAGAAAATACCCCGCCGTATGTCATCCCAAAAATAACATATATATAGGTTGTGTGCTAGTTATACTCACTGGTCATTCACGCACACATTGCTCATACAGTTGACAGGAGACCCACTACAAAGACCGTGACATAAAACTCTGCCAGATGACGTCACCCGCAATACAACTAACCGGTAAACTGGCCAACCTTGCGCAATACACACTGAAATATCGGCTGACCACAACTAAATGAACTGGAGACTTTGGGACCTTTTCTACACTGTACATATTTTGCCTGGCAATATAAAAAAACCCACTATGGGGTATATCAGTTTTACAGCTCTGATGTGTAAAATCTGTGTTTTTGTCTCGTCATTAGTAAATGATCTAATGTCTTCTTTTATTACTGAAAAAAATAATTATGTTTTATTGTTTTTGTTTTTAAGCATTGTAAAACTGACCAAAACACCTGAAATAGTGTGTTTTTATGATAATTTCCTATTTGTATAAGCACTCACTTCTTTACTTTTCTGTTATTCAAACCCTCCAATTTGTTAATTTAGAAGACCAACATCAGCTTGGTGAGACAAAGAATAAAACTGAAAGATGTTTCCTCAGAGTAACACTAGAGGGCACCTGATAAGATGGAGTACTTGATAGTGAATAGTGGTGTGAGAGAAAACTGTATCACCAGCATCCAAAACATGTGCACATAGATTTAACACTGAAACTGTTACAAAGCTAATAAAATTGTTACACAGCTGGATTTATAATGCTGTCGTATGAATGGAGATATTTTCATTTTGAGACAAAGCTATACAAACCACACTGCAGCATGACCTGACAGCACATAATAAGGTTCACATGACTGCATTCGATATTTATCTCTAATATCTGTGTGAGTGTGGTTTTGCCAGTGGGTGGAAAGAGTGGCACTGTTCATTACCTCTCATTATTTGACTAAATTCAGCTAATATGTAAATAAACTGCAGCTCCAGATATCATATGAGGCAGACAGACACATACGCTCTCAACTAACAGCAAACTGTCAATGAGAAAAATGGGAAAAGATTAATTTTATTTATCTGAATATGAGCAAGCCATCATTTTTTTCTAATGGGAAATAATCAGTCCAGTCAAACATAAGCATGTGTTTAATTATTTTATTCACTAATAGTCACCATAGAGTTTATTCCTGTTAAAGTCTTGTTGATAGTTTGGTATCATGACTTCCTTCAGAGAAATCTTATCATTGTGAGAAAAGTCTCTGGCTAGCCGTTGTGTACCCCCACCTCCTCCACCTTCCTGCATTTTTATCCCAAGAAAAGAGGAGACAGTCTTTTCAGTCTTTTGTGAAAGAGGGAAATATCTCTCAGGAGAGAAGGATGTGATTATGCTTTCAGAAGGGGGCCAAAAGTAAAAGAGAGAAGGGGTGGAAAAATGACAAAAGCCACACATTGCTCAAGTTCCCCCACCCTGGAGGATGTTGTGCAGGGACTTGCTCGCTTATAGGTTTGGGGTGGGGTTGTCCTGCCTTAGGGCTTGTGTGAAAACAAATCTTCCAGGTGTCAGCTATTCAATAGTAAAAGAGAATATTATCTTGCTGTCCATTGTGGGTATGAATGAGAAGGGGTTTGCCACAGACAGCCTGAGATTTTTTTTTTTAGTTTGGTTCCTGAGCTCCCAATACAAGGACTTTGAGGTCCATTCTTGTCAAATGTCAAAAGATCCATCTGTTATAAGTAATCTTTAGGCTTTCCCACAGCAATCTGTTTTCTACCTCTCACAGCATCACTGCATATCTGATATCAGATTGAGAAGTTATGCCTTTTTAAGATAAAAATCACCATAAACTTATCAAGCAGCAAAAGGTCACACAGAAGGGGTGAAACAGTAGCTTTAAGGGGGTGAAAATGAGCTGCGTATTTCTTCTGGAGACTGTTGAGGGAAGAGGAAGTTGATTTCATCTTCCTCATTAGCCACTTCCTCTCCCTGCTCTCCCTTTATGCTTTCCCTTTCTTTTTCTAAACCAACAGGTTTTACCACAGTCTGCTGCTGCTGAACTACCATGACATGCCACTATGTTGCCCGACCAGTTGGGCTGTACACAAGCCATGACACAGTCACAACACATCCTCACGCTTCAAACTCTCACTACTTCAGAGGCTCACATGATTTGATTGTGAAGATTAGTGTATACACACAGACAGGGTTTGTTAAAGCATGTAGCTGGAAGTTTTCTTAGTAATCAGTAAAAGAGAACAACTAAATCTAATTAACGATTAAACCACATAAATCTTAACAGCTTACCTGCAAGTGTTTTTTGCCTTTATGGAAATCCAATGTTTCTGGCCATTGTTTCATTAAAAATGACCCCGAAATGCCCCAAGAAATTCACACCAGGAAGGCAAATTATGCCTTCAAGGGAGGGTAAAAAGTTAATTTCTTACTTCGACGCACACACACTCACACAGAGAGTGCAACTGAAGGAGAGGTGAGGTCTTGGGTCAGGCGGACATAAGCCAGTTGGACAGAGGCTGATTGTGAAGGTGGTGACAGCGCACCAACAACAGCCACTCTGATATTTGTGCCAACTGACTGTTAGTGAACAAAGTTAACAGGGATTGGATCAAATGACATTTTTACCACAAATAAAGAGAAGTTACCAAGTTTTGTAACAGTAAATATATGAACAGATTTTATTTACTCTGTTAAAGTTGCAAATGAGCCTTGAAATCTGCTCATCAAAATCTGTTTTGAAAGTACAAAATATTTCAATAATGATATTTACCATTCACTTAGTACAGTTAAAGTGCTTCACACGTGACTGACGGGCTAACAAACATACAGTGAAAGACAAAGAGTAAACCAGGGAGAGAATTTGATATATTAAAATGAGTACAGTGCGAGTGAACTGATAAATAAATATGCACTCACATGGAAAAAAAAAGAAAACACAGCCTCTTTAATTTATAGTGACCTACATATCAGGACACAGTGAAAATTATATTTAACTTGGTTTATACAGAGTCTTAAAATCAAGTAATTTCAACATCAGTTAACAAAATTAATTGTCATAATACATGATCATCATTTCATAAAATGTATGCCAAAATGCAGAAAGGATGTTTAAAAAACTAGGTCCACCATTACCGCTTAATCAAGTACTCCTTATTAAATAGTCATCAGCAAGTGTGATAATCACTATAGAAGCAAAAGCAACATGGCAGCCCAGCTTAGGTTGCATCTAAAAAACAAAACAAAACAAAACAAAACAAACAAACAAAAAATAAAACCACAAGACTTCTAGAACAGTGTCATTTGGACACACGGGACTAAAGTTTTCATGACATTTGGTGTAAACCAAACACAGCATATCAACACAAACACCACATGCTAACTGGCAAGCGCTGTAGTAGTGTGATGATTTTGGTTTGTTTTCCCACCACAGGACCTGCTGGGTACCTTGCAACCACTGAATCAGAAATGAATTCCTCTGTACCTCAAATTATTCCAGAGTCGGATGTAAGCCCACCTGTCTGACAAATAAAGAAATTGAGTCATGCAAACAGGACAATGATCCCAAATGCAGCAGCAGCTCAGCAACACAATGGCTGAACAAGAACATGACCGTGGAGCAGTGACCCAGTCAATCCAGACCTCCACTCAACTCAAATGTGCTGAGCTCAGGAGAAATGTGCATAAACCAGAGCCTGCAAACATCAATAAACTGAAGCAAAAATGTAAATAAGGGTCAAAATTCCCCCATAACAAAGTGAGAAACCATGTAGAAATTAAATAACCTGAGTTATTGCTGCTAAATGTTGGTTCTGCAGCTTTTAAAACATAAGGTGTATTTTTTTTGCAGTTTCTTTTCAACACTGACCCTTTATTTTGGCTTAATTTTACTCAAATTAATAACAAGACAGAGTTATATATGTCATGTGTTGGTGTTCATATAAAGATGTATTTTCCTTACTTCCATACCAGATGGATTTTCATTCCACCCTGATGTGTGAAATCTGAGCTGGAAGTAGTTGCAGGTCGATGTCTGTAGTTAAAAAAACATCTTTAACAAAATTATACAGCATAAACAGACCTCAACTATAAGAGGTTTTGGTTATTCACTTATTAATCATCTTCGACTAACACATCCTTCCATTTCCAACCTGGACCACCACCAACCTACTCCTACACACACACTCATTCACATACCTTTTTGTCCTCTTCTCAGCTGTGAGTTTCTGCACTCACACAGGTAGATTCAGACACCTAATCCTGGCCAAGTCCAGGCAAGCTGTTCCTACTGAAAAAAAAAAATCATGGTATGTGGGATACACCTTTCACCTCTCTCACAGAGTGGGACACAAACACACATACTCACTCAGTCACAGAAAGGCATTCGGTGACTCGTGGCCCCTGACTCTCCAGTCTTGCCCATGCCTGCCTGTGGCAGCTTGTACGGTAGCCCTCTCGCTCCTTCAACTGTCCTATCACCACATGTCAGACATTCCAGCACGCAGAGGTGTTACAGGGAAAGGTAGCAAATTGGAAAAAATAAAAAGCTTCACCTTTATTTTCATTTTGAGAAACAACTCCCCTTACTTTCTTTCTGAGTATATGTTAATGGTTCATGCACGGACTATGAGAGAAGAGGTTCCTGGGCACATTCACTTAAAAGTTATCATGCAAAGAAAACGCTTGTCCAGGAATCTGCTGCTTTTTCTGGTCCAAACTCATTAAAGATGGACAGAGAGGATGTAACAAAAAAAACTTTGCAGTGTTCTGAGTTAAAATTTTAAATTCTTTTTTTGGAAACTGGAGACACCATATCCTAAAGGCTGAAGAGATGGACCATCTGATTAATAGCACACAGCTCAAAAGTCAGCATCCATGATGGTATGTGAGTGCATTAGTGCAAACAGCATGAGCAACATCTGTGAAGACCCTGATCTGGTTTATATAGGCTGTGAAGCAACACAAGACCATGCTTATTTCAGCAAGAATAAATCCATTCTGCACACAATACACCAGCTTTGCTTTGAAGTTAAAGAATATGGGTGCTACGTTGGCCTGCTTGCAGTCAAATCTGTCACCCACTAAACTTTTTGTTTGCATTATGAAACTGAAAATTCATGAAAGGAGGTCCTGAACCGTTAAGCCTCATAAATCCTACGCACACGAGAACATTCCTAAGACGGTGCATGTTTTGGTGCTCCAGCTGTGCCCAAAGACTGTCCCTGAAAAATGTGAACATTTTTGTAAGCTGTCATCTGCAGCTTTTAAAGAACAAACAATCATCTAACACATTAACGTTCTGGTAAAATATTATACCTTTTAGAGTGTGTTTGTTTTACCTTGGTCATAGTTTTGCTCTATTTCATTGTACTTTTGCATATATTTGTGGTATTTGTGTGTGTGTGTGTTTTTATTTGCAGCTGTTTCTACAAGATATTCCCAACACAGGCTCAGGTAGGCTGTTCTGTAATACCTGAAAACACAATATTAAACGTGAGCAGAAATAAAGTCATGGAGTTGAATGAATAGAACATTTTTATTTCCTTCTCTTTTGTCTCTGCATTGTTGAGCTACCACTCGATCTCTGTGCTCTTAAAAGGAAAGGACTCCACCTGTATTTATCTAGCAATCCCATTCAAACATACACATACATAGAACGAGCCCAACCAAGGCCCAGGTGCTCTGTAAAACAAATTGGACAAGGGAGGATAGGAGTGTTCAACTGCACGCAGACACATGCTTTGCTCTTCACACACAAACAAAACACACACACACTGCTGACGGTTAAACTGAACGTGAAACATAATTTTGCCTATTTCCATATCAGAGTGCCTGAAGGCATTCACAAGCAAAGGGCTGTCTCTTTTGTCATGCAAACGTTTTCATAGGAACAACTTGGAGATTGCACCACAACAGTTTTTTAAACTCCAGATGAAATCAACCTGGGGAGGACTTCTTTATTTTAATGTTTTTTTGTTGTTGTTTTTAATGCAGACTGTCCTGAGATGTTTACATTCATTCTGCTGTATTTATGTGACACTTCACTTCTCTCAGATTACAATTTCCCATCTGAATTAGTAAAGCACTGCATGATCCACATGGAAAGAGATCACGGATGCATTGTGTCGCATATTTCTATTTAAGATATGAAGTCTTTTATATGGTGGAAAAGCTAAGACATTACATGCTTTATTTTTTGCTGGTATTCATCTATATAAACAAATAAATGTTTTTAATAAGTTTATTTATGTTTTGTGTAAGAAAAGAAAAAAAAATCGATTAAAATCGGAAATCGGATTTGGTTATAGAAAATCGGAGATTTTATTTTTAGGCCATATCGCCCAGCCCTACACACTGCTAATTAAAATATAAACAACGGTCAGAATACTCTGTTTAGCTTCAGTAACCACAAATCATTGCATCTCACCATAGTGGTCACTTTGTAACACACAGACACACTCTCACACACACACACTGTTTGCCCAGTCAGGGTAATCCCAAACACTGGGATCTCTTCATACAATAGTTCATTAAGGAGACAATGGCATTGTGTCAGCTAATGACAGGGCTCCTCCCTGCCTTTGCTCTGGTCTGAGATTACTAGCCCCCCCCTCTCTCTCTCTCTCTCTCACTCACACACACACACACACACACACACACGCAGGTAGGTCAATATTAGTAAAATCAGAGGGTGAAAACTTAGATCAGTGGATGTAATTGAAAGAGAACCAGTGTGAGGTCAATCTGTGTCAAATCCTATATGAACTTAATTCTTGGCGTTAAAAGTCCTGGAAGTTATAAATAAACCACCAGGAGTTAATTTCTCTAGCACTTAGATGCCTTAGTTTTCCTGTTTTCTGTGCCGTAGTGTCCTGAATAGTCTTTAGCAGGTGAGGTGGGCCTCTACCTGTCCTAACAGCCAATCAGAGCCGCGCTCCGCCCGGCAGCTACCAATCAGCGGCAGACTCGCCCTCGCCCTCAATTCTTTTTACAGTGAAAGAATTTCAGCCAAAGTTGACCTGCTGCCATTAAAGCGAGAAAAAAGTAAATATTACAACGCATGGCAGCAGGATATTTGTTGATATTTGTCATAATCCGCATGCAAACTGAAGACGGGACGAGAAAAGTGATTGGCTGCAGGGGACAAAAGCGGCTTTACCTGCCAGGTGGAGGCGCGGAGGGGAGACGGTCATAGAGAGGGGCAGGGGGAAAAGACGCGGGGCGAGAAAAGTCGACTTACTTGTAGCCCAACTTCTGGCAACACGCTCACTCTAATACCTGCTCCGACTTGAAAGTCCAGTTTCGCAAGGAAGAATCGTAGAGGAAGCAAAAAATATGTCACAGGAGACAGACAAGTAAGTGATCGAGGCGGAGGAGAGGATCTTTGATGTTTTCTACATGAAGGAAGAAACTTGTTTTCTGCTCAGGCTCTCATTAAATCTTTAAATCCAGAATGAGTTTGACGGATTTGGGACGGAAATATAGGGCTCAGTTGCCGCCTACATCACCTGTGGATACTAATTTCTGACAAATTTGAAACCATTTTAGGCCTAAAGGAAAATTTGACAAGCAAACTTTGGCGTCGTGGATTCTTTAGAGTGGAATTCGCCATTTTTTACTGATGGAGAAGTCCTCAAAATTACAAAGATTGTTTTTCATCAACATTTTAATTTAATAAAAACAGATTTTTAGTTCTACTTATGGATTTTTACCCCGTTTTAGGCATACAGTAGAGTGTGTGATGGGTTAGAGGACATTTTTTTATTGCCTATGGCCTATGGTGTTGCTTTGTAATACTGTAAACTTCATTTTTCCATTTACTGTTAAGAAGAAATTAACCTTAGACTGATGACTTAACGACTGAAACAAGTGATATTAAAAATAATTAATACTGATGCCAAGATAGTCATCCTAAAAATAGCTATACTGCACGGTTATATGTTCACCTTATTTTGCCTCTCTGTACTTTATTCTATAACAAGAGCTGCTGTAACAAGTGAATTTCTCCACTGTGAGATAATAAAGTCTAATCTAATCTAATCTAATTGTTTATAATTATGTAATGTAGTTCTAAACTGAATTTATTGCAATAATGATGATCAAAATAGATCTCATTGTTGTGTCAAGTACATAATAAAAGGGCTCAGGAGTTCCTCACTGTTGAATCTGTATTTTTAAAAGTTGCAAGGATACAGTTGTGTGTATTAAATCATGAAGCAAAACCTGTCAGAAAGTGCCTGCATGCCACTGATGTTTCCATCACTTTGCAGAGTTGCTGTTTTTCAGCATGCTGGAGAGACAGCAGGTGTCTGCCACTATTTTGACATGCAGTGTTAATATTTTGGAAAAAAAAATCCACCAGAGCAGAGTTGGTGAAATTATGAACTTCATCTAGATGTATAATGTTTCTGTGAACCCTGTACCTGCTACCGTGGTTGCCATGGAGATACTTGGTATCGCCTAAATGTAAAATGAGTGAAAAATTTATTAGCTGTGAGGTGGGAGAGTCATTCACCAGTTCTGGAAAAGGCTCAATTATTTTTTTTAATGGCTTGCATTAATATGAGTCCACAAATCAGAGGTTCATATATTTTATTTGGTTGCTAATTAATTACTTAATGTAAATTAAAATACATTTAATTTTATGAAGTGATTTCTTGAGTAGATTTCACAACCATTAATACACTCCTGATTAATATACTTTGATGACTTCAGGTTAGTCATTTAGATATTTGTGCTGTTGCCACATACATTAGGGAAAATAAACATTATCATGATGATCACTGATATTGTACCAATGTTATTTATTTTGCAAGAGTAAGCCGAGAAACTCAGAAACTTTCCTTTGATTGGGTGAGGTGAAAGAGCTGTTGTGGCAACATTGTGTTTAACTAGTGTGTGATCTCACCTTAAGTGGGACCAAAGAGCAGTGAGGCAAACACATACACACAAAACCTGATAGGTGTGAAAGCTACTATAGATAATCATTTAATCTTGAAGTTCTTTCTGAATCAATAGTATGATAAAAATAAATAAATAAATAAGTAAACACAATGACAGAAAAGTTTTTTTATGGTTGTTGGGAGTAGAAGATCAGTAGATCAATCAGATGAATGAATCTAAATGCTTTGGCTTGTGTTTCTGTTGCTTTTAGTAAGCGTTTGGTTGTGGTTGTCCCCAATGAGACCTCTTTCTCTGCTGTGCGGCGGGCTTACACCAGCGAGGATGAGGCCTGGAGGTCATACCTGGAGAACCCACTGACGGCCGCCACCAAAGCCATGATGAGCATCAATGGGGATGAGGACAGTGCCAACGCCTTGGGCCTGCTCTACGACTACTACAAGGTTAAAAAAAACAGTCATGTCATACATCATATGTCTATGACTTAAAAGGCATTGAGGATGACAAGGCTCATATTATTCAGTCACAAGTTGATGATTATGATACTTTATCATCAAATGTGTCTGAAATCCTTTTTATATCCCAGCAGCTTCATGTATAATATCACAGAGAGACAATATAAGACTACTGCTGCAAAAACAAAGTTGTACAGAAGTCTGATGTTACACATGGTACATTAAAGACTAGTCCCAAAAGAAGAAGAAACTGTTAAATATAGTTTTGATTGATTGATTTTACCTCTTTGTGTTTTTGCAGGTGCCCAAAGAAAAGAGACTTTTGACTGTCCCCAAAGTTGCTGAACTTACAGAGGAGCAGGAAAAGAGGTCAGTAAATGTTCTCTCATTGTCAGAGACAAATTTCCACATGCACAGACAGAAAGTTCATGAAAATATGCTAAAGATTTTGTTTCTACCGAATCATTCCTGCTGCATCTTATATGTAATCTAGCAGTTCAATAACCGTAGCGAAAGCAAAATATAATAAGATTGAGTATGAAGGGGTTTACCAGGAAACACTTTCCTTACAACTAAAACACGACGAGATAACAAACTGTCATTTTTAAATGATCAAAGACAAGTACTGTCAGTATCTGAATGTGAGAAAATGTCACACTTGAGCAAGTCTATTTTTACTTTGAGCACTGAAACTGTATGAAAGGAGCAAAGTCTGGTCCAAGGCCAATAGAAACCTACCGATCCCTGACGAATAAGAGGAAACAGAAGATTTGATGATACAGTTAGCTCATGCTGTTAGAACACAGTCCTGCTATCTGTTTACCGATAGTAGAAACAAAAACATTCCCTCATTTCTATTTAAATAAGAATTCATCCTTACATTATTATATTACATCTGCTGTCAACGTAATTATTGGTGGGAATCTTTAAAGAAAAGCAGCTTTCAGGCTTCTCAAATAAACATACTTTAAGGGCCCATTTAGAAGTTTTGTGTTTTATTGTTCTTTCTTCCTTATAATATTTGCCAAAAAAAAGTTAAATCTAAATTATTTACATCTATTATTATACTAAAGCATTTATAAAATGATATACTACAAATAAAAATCATATGTAGTAATAAATCACTTTTTTAAGGATTTTTTCTTCTGTTTTAAGCTGGGCAATGTATAGATCCCTTCATATTCTAATAAATGAAGCTATAGTCGTGTTTGCTCAAGATTTTCTGAGGTATTTCATGAAAGATGGGTGATGCTTGCATGGAAGGAGCCAGTTTTTTCCATCTTTTGTTTCCATACTTTGCTGCTGTTGTAAAGCTGAAATTGTAACACAAGCTTAAGCTAGTTCTAATGGTGCTTTGTTGCTTTGGAGGCATAATACATTTTTTGTCAACCACTGATTGGAGGGTGTTGGCTATCACTGCCACAGCTGTTCAGGTCTTTGCTTGGTGGTAAACAGTTTCCAATATAAACTGAATCAACATGTTTTCCTTTGTTTATACTGCATTCAGGATTTGATTCAAATAGGTCCCAACAGCCAATTTCTTTAGCTAAGCTAACTCTAACCGATCATAGCAGAACACCTCGTCATTTATGTCTCTTTGCATTAAAAAATAAAGACAAAATGGGGACCAATTTGTAAAAGACTGCTCCGGATGAACTTATCGGGAAACTCTGTATTTGTTTGCTAAACAAAATATTGCTTGATTATGTTATTGTAAGTTTTATGTTATTTTTTAAGCCATTTTGGGTTGAGGTAGGGTTTGGATCAATACCAGGTAGAACAATAGGTTTTCCAGCAAATCATTTCAGATGCTTTCAAAAGAAAATACATCCCAACTCTTGATCAACCTTTGTTTCCACTCAGGTCTATGTTGCCAAGCAAACCAAGCAGCCAAAACGAGGCAGAAACAGTGGACAACCGTGTTCAGGTTCTCAAGTCTGTTCCCGTCAACCTGTCACTGAACACAGAGCACCAGGAGGCTACACGGGAGCAGTTCAGCACCTCAACAGAAGCAGGTTCAGTAGACGGCTCTCCTGCTGTGGCCGTGGTGAAGGCTGAAGTGTATGCCCCTGTCTTCATGGCAGGAGCTGGGCTCCACTACAGGGTGGAAGGAGAGGAATCGGCTCGTGTGGTCTACGAACAGAGCCCATATGAGGTGACCAACGTCAGTCACAGCTCATACATGAAAGAAGACCAACAGAGTCCACCCGACAGCCCTTATGAGGAGGAGACAGACAGGGTAAGAAAGGAAAGAATATGGACATGAAATGTACCGTTGTTTTAAAGGCACAGCTGTACCATGAAGATGGTTAAACTAGGTAAACATAGAGCTATGCAGACAAAAATGTGGCTTACTACGTGTAATTCTGGTGTAGTAAAAACAACAACTTCGATGTCAAAAAAGTCTATTGATTTCCACTAAAAAAAAAACTTAATAGACCAGCTTGTAGTGCGGCACACAGGAGCAAGCTTTCCTACAAACCACAGATTATCACAAACTGTGCACTATGAGGAGACACTTTGACAATCCCATCATACGTAGTGATGAATCAGATATTAAAAAAAGGAAATAAAGCAGAGCAAATCTGAATGTGAAGAATGATAAAGACCGTTAAAAGCTTCCTAACCTGACAAACACCCTTTGAATGGTCATTTTGTCTGTTCATTGTTGGTTCTGAACTCTATTCATTAAAAATGGCTGCTGCTTTTTGTGTTTTTGCTCATTTGCTGCATTGTTTTACCAGTTCCTCTCAATTGGAATAAACTTTCATAATTTCCTCTTTCTCTTTGTTTTTTGGCTTTTTTCAACAGAAGTACCTCTCACCTTCCTCCCTAGCCACAGATGACTTCTTATTTCAACAGGATGGAGTGTAAGTCACTGCAATGAGTCAGCCCTTGTGTATCACAGTACAGTATAAGCAAAGTGTTTACGTTTAGCTACAGCCTGCACTATTAGATGTAAACAGAGTGGAAGTGATCTATCAAGGAATGCAAAAGTGAGCTTTTGCAAAGGAATTTGTCCTCTGTGGTGATGTTATCTCATGGTACTTTGTTTTTTGTGATCACATCTATCTCTTGTGTGTGTGCAGTGACAGCTTCCAGTATACGCTGGACGCCACTCGCTCGCTCCGTCAGAAGCAAGGCGAGGGACCAATGACCTACCTGAACAAAGGCCAGTTCTATGCCGTCACGCTCAACGAGCTTAGCGCCAACAAACGCCTCCGTCACCCCATTAGTAAAGTCCGGGTGAGCTGGTCATTTCCATCTTCATTTGATTATTTTACCACTATTTAAAAACAACAGATCTTTCATATCTGAATATTGCACACTGTCATATTGCCTGTTTAAAGAGTACAGAAAGCATATTTAAACAACCTCAGTACGGATTCTACGTACTGTTAAAAGGAACTAATCTTGGGAGCAGAAATACTAGCTTCCTGTATTGTTTCTTTCAAGGACATGGGTCTGTTGGTAGGATGGGGATGAAAATAAGGATAGTATGGAAACAAGTATGTGCAAGTGTTTGAGTTTATAGAAGGGTAAGACAAACCATAAAACCTGAGATACAATATATACAGCGAATAAGGACATTAAGGCTTGTAATGAACCTCAATGCTTCAGAGTAGACCAAGTCCAGAGCATGAAGGTATTACAAAGCATGTGTGTAAATGGAATCACCAAAATGCAGCACAGACATATAAAAGACAACTGCAAAATCTCTTTTTGGCCTTGAAATCTTGATTCTAAAGAAAAAGTTTCAGCTTAGTTTTAATACTACAATTATTAGCAGTTTTATTTATCCAAATGATGGATGTGAAAATGAGTAATGTGACAGGCATAGTTGGTGCTTGCTCTCTTGAGCCATGTGGGGCTTTTAAACAACCTTCTGTGAAAATAGGTTTCATTTTGGCTGGTCAACTGTGTTGTTTTAAAAGTGCTATATAAATAAAGTGGAGTTGGAATTGACTCTAATATATACTGTAACAGATATGCTTGTAACCGTATATCTGTGATAACTGGTTGGTTGATCGGCCTGGCTCTACTTACTGTACAAAGTGTGTTGCAACATTTTAAGACCATTATCTTAATAATAAGATAATATATTAGTATTTAATGCTTTTTTTTTCTTTTGCATCCTAAAATTCTGCCAAAATGAACACTAAACTGGCAGACAGACTGATTTAGTTAAGTGTTTCTTAATTAGGAACAACAAACACAGCAAGACCCATGGCCCATGGAGCAAAACACATCAGATAACCATCCAATCAGACAGTCTAAATTAACTCTGATAGAGTGCACCTTGAATGTTGATCCCTAAGCACACAACAAGATGTACAAGAAACAGTGGCAAAAATGGCAGGTCAGAGCTTTTAAGCTAAGGTAAAAAACTGACATTTTGCATTTAATTATCATCCATAGATACAGGATAATACACCTTCCCTGCCTTCAGGACCAGAGCTTTTAACCTTGTACTCTCGCCAGATTCAGATTTTCTGGCCCACATTCCAAATATGAACATCTGGCAGTCTTTATATATTTAATATGTATTGACTAATTATCTTATTTATAGATGCTGTCAAATCGAGTAGAACTATCTTCACTTGTCACAAGCAGAGTAAAATAATTAATGTGGCCAGCTGAAGTGAAACAAGTGCCAATATAGATACATTTTAATCTTTCAGCCCATATTCATTTTGACAGTATTCCTGCCTTGTTCCCTTCACAGAGCGTGATCATGGTTGTGTTCAGTGAGGATAAGAACCGCGACGAGCAACTTAAATATTGGAAGTACTGGCACTCTCGGCAGCACACAGCAAAACAGCGAGTCTTGGACATTGGTAAGACTTTTGTTGCCCATCTTTTGTAAAAAAATGCTAGATTTATGCGGTTGCAAAAGTTGGAAGTTGCTTTGTGAATAAACAAAGCATTACCAAATGGAGAGCAAACAGGCCTCCACCCAACTGTCTGCCTGTGGCTCAGCTGGCCACCATCATCCTACATCAAAAAGGAGGCTGGTCTGTCAAACACACACACACCTGAGTCTCTTAATGTCAAGGTGTTACTGGGACATGCAACGTAAATCCTCTAATCCCCCCATCATTCCCTGAGAGACTGAGCAAAATACAGATTTGTTAAAAACATGACAAGCTAAACCAGCCAGCCGTTATGTCTTAAAGTATTTCCCACGGGTATACATGTACCGATATGGAGCTGTGCAGACTTCACGTGTTGACTTTTTATCTGCCTTCAGTTTTCAGTTGATGCATTTGAATTTGAACCGACTTTCTACGCCTTGTTGACTGTATGTATGTGAGAAGCTTGTTGGCGGTTTGTATTTGACAGGCTCGGGCCTGCAGAGCAGGCAGACATTCAGAGGTATGTGGGAGATTTGTGGAAGAAGGTAGATACACACAAACATACACACACCTCTATGTAGCTTGTTGGGACAAGGAGAGGAATGTTAGCCAGAGTGTTACAGCAACTTGTGTTGGTCTATTATTTTAATCTGAATTCCTATGTTTACGTCAACCAAACCCAATCAGCCTACAATTCACATGCATCTTTATATCTGTTAGAACAGCCGAACGCGTCATGAGATAAATTTTAAAGAAAAGAAAGAGTCAATGGATGGATGGATGGATGCACTTTTTTCTTTTCTCTGAGGGGATTTACAGTGACAATGTTTAGTCAGCTTTAAACGAACTCTGGTCCGATAGGACGGTAATTTTGGAACAGTTCGAATTTGCATTAGTTGCAGAACAAAGAAGCAAAGTCTGGTCTGCTTGAAAACTGGAAGTTCACTCTGGTCTTATGCACTGACGGTGTGAATGCAAACAGTCCATCCAGTGGACAAAAAATAGGAAGTTACATTGGACAGTCAGATAACTCTGTCTCTCTTGCTCACACTGGACGTATTCTGGTAAATTTTAGAGTTTAACGCCAAACTAAAAACAGAAAACAACGTTGGTGTTGCAGTGAACGAGCTGTTTTTCTGTGTGGCCAATCAATGAGCCAGATTTTCTCCTTCTTTCTTGTTGTTAAATGTTGTTACTGCATGACATTGTTCAGGCAGTTTGGTTCACTTGAGTAAAGTGCAGTGTGAAAGCAAACCAAACCAAATGGAGGTACAAAATCTTTTAAATTTCCTGGGACAATCAAACCGAGTCCCCCAGATTTTCCTGATTTCAGTCTGTCTTTAAGGTAGTGTTGGTTGGTCCACCATATCGTTCCAGGGAGAAATATATCTCAGCTACTGGATGCAGCCAATTATTGGACCAAAATTATCAATCCTGATGTTTTTTTTTTATTATTATCTGACTCTACTGTTGTAAGAGGACGTTTATGAACCTGTTGGAATTACAACAGTTTCTGCTTTAATAAGTCAGAAATTTTGTTTTGATCTTTCTCTAACTCACAATCACAGACAAAAATTTAGATGGATGAAGATAAAAGACCAATTTAAGGATCTGATGGAATAAAGATCTAACAGATCAAAAATGAAACTGTGGAGAAAGTCATGCAGACTTATATGTGACCAAATGGATCTTGTTGTTTATTCCAAACTTTACAGGAAGCAAATTGAGGAATGCAAAGAGGGGTTAATGTTGGATCAACAGATTTTTCTGGTGAAGCTGCATTTTTAACCATTTTTACTCTGATTGGGGCAGCTTGTCTATGTCTGGTGAAAAAAAGATCACCATTACCTATGCTTGAGTCATGGCTGACAGACAGTATTAGATTTGTGAGGGACAACATGCTTCTCAATAAAGTGAACATGAAGCTTAAAAGTCATATTCTATACCAAGACTATTGGGATGTCTTACATTATTTCATTTTCACGTGTGACTAAAGTGATAACCTGAAAAGTTGCTATCTTTATTGAAATGCAAAAAGTACTTATAGTTCAGGCTGGGAAAAGTGTGTGCAAATTTGGTGTTCTTCGAATCTTTTGCTGGTAGTCAGGTGCTTCTGTTGCTTCACACACAAGCTTAAAAGTGTGGGATGTCTGGAACAGTTTTGTTGGAACATTCCTCCTCTTATCATTGTGTAAGTCTCATAAATATCTTCAGGAAATTTGCGATGTAGGTTTTTGTGGTTGAAAGAGTTTTTACAACTAATAAAATTCAAGATGGCACCTTCTTTTCTCAGGAAGGTCTGAGTGATTACTCATCGTGTTCAGTAAAGACATATGAAGTACAACTGTGTGTCATAATGTTGATTGCATTTGTTGACAATAGTGACTCAGATGTAGATCAGACCACAATTTTTAAGTAATCAAGTAGATTACTTGGTTCCACAGAAATCACAGACTCTTGCAACAGTTCCTCTTATATATAAATTATCACCTGGTTCTATATAGTCATCAGTGCGTGTGTCATGAGGAAGAGTGATATCCTTTTGAGGACGAACCACCATGCTGAGAAACCGAGTCCAGTGATGGAGGATGGCTCTCTGGGTCGAATGACATACTATCTGCCATCCTGTTAAGCTTCGTCAGCCTATAGCTGGATGTAACTCAAAGATGTCCAAATATCTGGTTTGAATAGCAGTGAAGGATGAGGGGGTGAGGCCAATGGATCGTGCCCCTGGGCTGTGTCGTTGAATGGATCATTTGAATGGGGCCATTTAATGGGGGATGTTAGCAGGGAGGCGTGTTGAAGCCTGCCCTGCAGCTTTGTGCACCTGCTGAGGAAGCAGGAAGTGTTGATGCAACAACGGTCAGGATGATGGAGGACATCACTAAAGGACCTGGGGGCTGTTCTGAGATGTGACCTGCAAATCTATAAAACTGTAGACAATGATTTGCAGACAAGTAAACATAAGGTTAGCATCTTTCAACTTCCAGTGTACGCATTTTATATCATTGACATTCAGTCCCACAACACATTTGAAACTGAGCGAAATTGTCATTGTTTGTAAACTGTTATGCTTGTAATTGGCACATTTCTGTTTTTTCTTTTGCACATTGTAAATTTTGAACATGAGCATTTGAATAGTATACCAGTGAGCGCCATGGAGTCTCTCCTACTTGTTGTCACAGGTCAGCGATAGGTAACCGATGCGGTCAGTTGGCCTATAATTCGACCCTCAGAGTGGAATTAGCCTCCTGTGTTTCCGCTTACTGCCTTTGAAGCCCAAGTTTGTTTGTTCAAGCAGATAAGGCTTTATCTTCTGAAATTGAAGTGTGCCATTTGAGTGCTTATCTTAACAAACAATAGCTACCAGCTTTTGTCTTTTATTGAGCTGCTCATTGTGTGTTTTCATGAAGGGAGGTCTGATGCTTGAGGCACATTTGTTCTACATGTGAAGTTGTGCAGGAATTAACCATGTGCTTGTTTTTTTTTTTTGTTTTGTTTTGTTTTTTTTCTAACAGCTGATTACAAGGAGAGCTTCAACACAATCGGCAATATTGAAGAAATAGCCTACAACGCTATTTCCTTCACCTGGGATGTCAATGAGGAAGCCAAGGTACAGAATGCTAATGTTACAACCTGTTTTGGTTTTTTGTTTTTTTTGTGTGTGTATGTGTGTGTGTGCAGGAGTTAAATGTCATTCTAAATTTTCCCAGAAACCAGTCTACTATGTTCACTCTCACTGAAGGTGTGTTATAATTGTGAAAAAGCAGAAGGACAGGTTTTTTTTTTTTGCGCTGATTCAGGTGCAAGCAAACAATTGCACTCACTTGACAAATGAACCGGTTTTCAGATGTGATGCAAGCATCTGATCTGTATTCACTACAAACACTCAGAAGTTCACTTTAATATTGATAATAAAAGTCTCTGATGTTGCGATCAGTGCAAAACTCAGTCCTAAAAGCCGTTCCTTCTCTTCTACTATGTGTTATAAAACTAATGGGCAGTGTTGTGTACTTTTTCCATGTTTGCTCTTTGTCTCTGTGAAGCCCACTCCTTTGTGGCCACTCCTTAAATGGAGCCCCGTCAGTGTTTGAACTCCAGAGTGCCCCCAAGGGCCAACACACACTAGTCCCTGTCCCCACCCTCCGTTGTTTGTTTTGCCCTCATTTCTGTGTGAACATAAGTGACTATGTGTTTGTTTGGTGTGTGGGTTGTGTCTAACAGTGTTTATATTGCAATAGCTGCCTTTAGACAAAGACACTCTTTTGCCAGTATTTACCTTCTCTTTCTCACTATCTCACTAATTTGTCTTAATATTATAACAGTTAAGTGTGAATAAGCCTCTTGAAGCACTTAAACTACTTTTTTTTTCTTCTTTTTTTACTTTAAAACATTTTTGAATGCATCAGAACTATGCAACTACTGAAAAAGTGAAGTTTACATGTCAAATGAGGAAAATATATTGAATATCAGAACATTTCTGAAGATATGGGTGTCAGTGCAGCTACTGCATGGTGAGCAATACATATGGTTGAACAATTGTTGCCATAATACTGTACACGTATTATGAAGGTAGCCATGATGAAATCTGTTACTTGCTTGCTCGGTTGCTATGGTGATGGAGCAGGTCCTAATGAGTGTGACAGAGGGGCTGTGCACAGGAATGCTATCTGACACCCAAAGTTGCATAGACAAAAAACTCAAAAATTACCCCTCAAACTGATATTCGAAAGCTATAAGTCATATAGCAGACATTGTCCTCACTGTATGATCTAAAGGCTCGATCATGAACTGCCAAGAACCTGCTACTACTGTATGCAGCTAAATCATTCAGCTACAACTCATATACAATCAGAAAGTTATTTTAACAACCGTAAAGTAGCATATGTGGTCCCTGTTTAAGCAGCTCATGCACACAGCTAACAAACAATGCTGCTGTCCACGATAATGAAGGAAATGGAGCGGATCGCCTGCTGCGTGGTTTGGAAAGTTTCATTAATTAATTTAATCAGATAAATAAATAAATGCACAATGCTGACAAATGAATGCTATTCTTTTATGAGAAACATCAGGAACCTTATGGAAAATTTTAATGTAACCTGAAAGTGGACTTGTTTAGGGCTCCACCTTAGAATATCAACTGAGTGTCTGGTTTTATGGTGAGTCTAAACAAAGGAAGGGTAATTGGAGCACTGTTATCATACCTGTGTAAGGCTTTTGATAGAGTCAGTCATTTGATATTTCTTACAAAGCTTTTGAACTACAATTTATCAGTCAATTTAAGTGACTGTATTTAGCTTATACATCTGTTAAGTATGACGATGCAGGGATTTTAATGTATGCAGATGACTCAGTTGTATATACTGTAGATATGACTAATAGACTTAACAAGTAGTAGAACACATCTCAGACTGGCTTAAAGCTTAATGTTTTACCCCAAATATTGAGAAGACTGTCACAATGTATTTCACAAGGAAATGTAACTAAAGATTTGTGTCATTCAATAAAATGTAATAATAATAATGGTAAAATGCAATGTAAAGTCAAATACTTTGATCCAGTTAATTGTATACAGATATTTTTAAACATATACTGCACTTATATAGTTTTCCTATAATCCCTTCAATACATGAAAAAAATCTATACCTTAATTTGATTTTGAGTATCTGTTGAGCTTTAGTGCTATGTGTGTATGTTTACCTGCCATGTGTGGTTGAATTTAACTAGTGGTTACATCTGGTACAAAGCATCTCTTTGTGCATGGTCCCTAAAAGTAAACATGATTTCTAGATACACAGAAATACACAGACATTTCTGTTCAAACTGTGTACAGAAATACACAGAGAGAGAGAAATTATGCTCAAACTACATTATACAAATTAAGCTCTCTATAACATTGAGCTTTACTATCAAGTGCATTAATTCAAGAGATTTTTAAAATTTCAAGTTTAGAGATTTAAATTAAGCTTTCCCCTTAACTGCTGTAGCTCACAGTTTTTATGGTTTGAGTTAATGACCAACCACCATGGCTTTTGTTGTAGATGTAATTAACAACAAAAGCCCAAGATTGATGGTGAGTTGTGTTCTGATTCAAAGAGCAAGAAATGCAACACTTTTGTTACATATTTTCTTTTGCAAATGATGACACCAGTCAAATCAGGAAGAAAATTGCAACTTTTCCTTTATCTGTTGCTCTGCAGTTAGCTGAGTTTAATCTACTGAGATATCTGCCAAGCAGAAAGCAAACAAGTTGAAATGAATTTTGTTTGTGTTGCTTAGAAGTCTGAAAAAATTACACTTGTTAAATTTTTCTCCTAAACTGATCTTCAGTTATGGCTAGTTCGTAGTAGCTCAAAATAGTTTTTACAGACTTGCTGTAAAAGCAGACACAGTGTTGACTCAACATACGTTTCAATGGCAGCAAAGTGTAATCCCAACTGATATTTACCCAAATATACAGCAATTTGGAGAATATTCTCTATACCTAAAGAGAAAGTAGGTTTTTAGATAGATATGTTTACTTATAGTTTAAATAAAGTATGTAAATTTCTCCTCTCATTCCTTGTGCTGCATCCCTGGAAGATCTTCATCACAGTCAACTGTCTGAGTACAGACTTCTCCTCTCAGAAGGGCGTGAAGGGTCTTCCTCTGATGATCCAGATCGACACGTACAGCTATAACAACCGCAGCAACAAGCCACTCCACAGGGCCTACTCACAGATCAAGGTTTTCTGTGACAAGGTGACAAATCGCTTTTTCTTTAAAAGTCTTGCAGAGTTATCAGTGCATTACTTGTAGTTTATGTACTGCTACTGGAAAAGGTCACTCAGTCCCCTTGACTAGGAAGGCTATGACCTTTAAAGAAAAATCTATGAATTCACTCAGTAAGCAGCACCTCTCAAAATATAGCAGTAGATTTTTTATATTGTTCACATGTGGACTAGGAAATGGAAATGGAGAGATTAAACAAATAAAATCTAAACATCAACAATTAATATATAGCAAATTTGAACATTAATATGCTACTAACAGCTTTCTGGATTAGCCTCAGTTCAGTCATCTCTTGTGGTCCTTCCTGTTTAAGCTGCTGAGTGTTACTAATGGAAAGGGCTTACCTTTTATACAAAACATGTGCTAAAGAGTAAACTGCATTTTACTGCAAAATATTGAGACCTTCAGCCGCAGTGTGCACTTTAACTCCTGACATCAGCCCTCCCTCTAGTGGTCAGAGTGCAGTGATCCTCAAAGCTCACCTGAGCATACTGAACAAACACCATGAGCTCTTAGCATATTGTTTGGCTTGTAACATTTTCACAAACCAATGTCTCCTTTTTTTACTTTATTCAGGGAGCAGAGAGGAAGATAAGGGATGAGGAGAGAAAATTACTCCGTAAGAAGTCAAAAGGTTTGAGCCACAAAATAAAATTTAGCTCTTAGGTGCATGTAGCTGTTATAACTTTATCATTTCTACTGCAAACAGCTTCCCATCCAGTAAATATAAGATAAAGAGTTAATTGATAAGTTGTCTTCTTTGTTGCTTTCTGATCAGGAAAAGATGGTAGTGTTGGGGTGATAACTATTCCCAAAAAGTCAGACACCACCTACTTCAAGATCATGACAGACTTGGAGGCCCAGCCGGTACTTTTTATCCCTGATGTTCACTTTGGCAACCTGCAGAGGGCTGGACAGGTAGACCTTCTTTATATTTATATTTATATTTATCTTTATCTATATGAAGGGACTTTAAATATATATATACATATCATTTTAACATGACCAAATTTTGATTTAGGTGTTTTAATTCATGTCATTTTTATGCATTTAGTTCGACACTTCTATTGATACATACTACTTTCTTTCTAGGTGTTTACCTTCAATACAGAGGAGATTGAGAGAGAAGGGTGAGTGCATAAACAGGAAACATGAATTTACATTAGCTCATACAAATATATGGCATGCAAATAAAAGTAGATACACATACCCACCTCACACAGACGAAAGTGCATGATGACATGAAGTAAAAAAGTGCATACATTGTGGGTGTAGCAGAAAACATGTTTATATGTTTTCAGTAGCGTGCTGGTGAAGAGGATGTTCAGGCCATCAGATGAAGACCTGTGTCCGTCACCTCACAAACAGATCAAAGAGGAGACGCACAAGAGAGGTACATAATGGCGGCTCCCTCCGTTTTTTCTTTTTTTTTTTTTTATCTTGCGTATGCATGAAGAAATGATCCAGTCCAGGGACCGGAGCTGTGAAACTTCCAGAAAAGATCGTTTGACTTTTCTGGTGATTTAGTTCACTGTTTACATAAAATCAGACCTGAACAAGAGACACTTTCTTCCCAGGTCAACTCATCCTCTTACATCCAGTAATTTTCCATCATGTTTGAACGTCATTACCAAGATTTTTTTTTTTAGTATTTATAAAAGTTATATTTAAAAAGGCAATTTATCTAATAAAATCCACAAATCCACTGTGCATACTAAGATGTGACGACTACGTTTTATAATGAATCACCACCAATCGCTGTAGCATCTCTCCTAAAGAGGCACAGAGTAGTTTTTCATGAGCCTTGTAGATGCTTAAATTTCCATTTTTCTTAGCTGCATGGGCATAAAATGAGATAATCTGAGCTCATCCTTATCGAAGTGGAGAAAATTACTTTTGAGACAAGGTCCACTGATTCATACAACCTTCCACAGCTGTCATCTTTTTGTTATAGAAACATCTTATTATTCTTAATTATTACCTATGTAGGCAACGTATATAAATAAATAAAAAATAACGCCACAAGGTTTTCTACATGTTTGTTTTGCCCAAATAGAAACCCTTAATGTGACATGCTTGAAGATTCTTGAAAATCATAGCCTAACATGACAAACAGTACAAGTGATCTAAAATTGTCAGTGCTACAAGCCGAAATCAGTGAGTCACACAGACATATATCTCAGTGTTTTATTCCATAGGCATATCTTCTCCCTCTTGTCTGCAGTGCTGCTGTACGTCAGAAAGGAAACAGATGAGGTGTTCGACGCTCTGATGCTGAAGTCTCCAACACTCAGAGGCCTGATGGAGGCTGTGAGTGCTGCCTTTCTGTCCACATGTGTCAAAGGCACAGTTTACAGAGCGCATGTTCACAGGTTATTTTTGTCATTGACAGATATCTGAGAAGTATGGTGTTCCCACGGAAAGTATAGCCAAAGTGTACAAGAAAAGTAAAAAAGGGTGAGTGAGGATTCATGTTAAACATAAAGGGCTACTTTTTAGCTTTCTCAATGTGTAATGAGTGTTTTGTGTTTTATGACAGAATCCTAGTGAATATGGATGATAACATCATTGAGCATTACTCCAACGAAGACACCTTCATTCTCAGCATTGAGAGCTACGCAGACGCCTACAAGATCATACTGACAGAGATTTGACAGCTTGTCAGCAGACCTGAGAGACTGCAAGATAAGTCAAAGGAGAAGCTGTGACTACTGATAAACTGACATACGTTATTGGAGATACAACATTGGTGGAGCTTCGCCAATGTTTTAAGGTCAAAGTGGACTCCACTGATTCATCTCCAACATTTACACTATGAAGCAAGTCATATTTCCTGTGCAGGAAGATGATTTAAATAAAAAAAAGGGGCATTTTTGTGAACTGGTAGTGAACAACAGATCCATGTCCTCCAGTTTTATTGAATATTTTTTATTGTATTAAAAAAACCTTGTATGTTTTTTCTCATTCTGTACAGACATATTGTTTTCTTTTTGTTTGTTTGTTTTTGCCAAATAACAAATCAGGAGCAGCCTCATGAAGTGCCTGATGTATTTTAAGTAGCTACAACTTCAATTATTTGATCCCAAGTAACTTAGCAGCTTATTTGCATGCCAGATTTATGTTTTAATAGATGTGTTATTATTTATTAAGTTTTGCATTTCTAGAGCAACTTATCTAAGAATTTCAAGTACTTTAGTGCATTTCAGCGACTTCCCCTAAAGTCACCATACTCAAGGAGTCTTTTTTCAGCCATTAAATATTTACATGTCAACAAATAGCTTTGGTGTAACTTAGTAGAGCCTTACATGAAATGATAATGATTAATGAACATTATAAACATCTCATGGGGGAGAATTCGTACATAGCTGTAATTTACTGTGTCATATGCTTGGATGTGTTGAAAAGTTAATAAATATAAGTTTAGAAAAACTAGCATTATAATTTCCTATTGGGATTAATAAAGTATTTTTATTCATTTCATTTTCTAAGTCACGTTTTATTTTTGTTTACTTTGTTTTATTATTTTTGGGTGGTTGTGCGTGTACTACATTAGTAAATGGGAGATAACTGATTGTAGTTTTTGTGCTGCAATCGTTAAAACCTAATGCACAATGTTTGCTAGTATGAAGTACCACTTGGCTGCTAGTCAACTAAGAAGAAATATGGCACAAGCCAGTTGATGTACTTCAGAACATTTGAGAACTTTATACACTACATTACATTTGTTTTTTTCTCTGTAGAAAGAGGAGCTCAGAAAGAGTTTAATAAAATGTAGCCTTAACTGGCTAGCTTTTAGCATTAGTTGCTCTTTTAGCATTTATAAATTTTCACTTTAACATGTTGTTGTCAGTAAACTTCTACATTTTTAAAAGTATAACTTACAGAGTAACATAAATCTAAATAAGATTCTAGTTGCTGGTATAAAATTTGACACTTTTATTTTGTTTTTTATTGGGTTTATTTCCATGTGTTAGCATGTTAGCTAATAACAAACTAAAGATAATGGAAGACATTAAACTTTTACCATGAAAATCACATACTTGATTATTATCTTTAAGAATCTTTTCAATCTAATTGGAACATGTGCTTAAACTTTTGAAATTAACTACATTTTACCATGAAAATGACAAAACTGATTACTTTTTCTTTACTGTGACAATTTTACATTCTAAAAATACAGGTTTATGTGTAAATGTTGCATGACTGACTGGATAGAGGTAGTAAAAACTAAACTAATTGTAAGGTTCCCACTTGTCTGAGAGAGGACACAGATGGGAAAAAATTAAACAAAAGTGTTAAAATCTCAAAATGAACCATTATTTTTGATAAAAAAAAAAAGAAAAAGTTAACTTAAATTTTGACACAAGTCAGGCTTCCATAATTTCTAGTCCAGCAAAATTATATAAATTCCACAATTCAAAATGAATAAGATTTAAAAATAATAATAATCATTTTAAAAAAAAGTAAAAAAATCTGATTATCAAGAGGAGCCTTATACCCATGCAGCTCCATCACCCTGCAGTTTAATTTATTTTATTTTATTTTTTTTTAATCACACTCAGAGAAAAGTCAGGGAATCAAAATGATTCTAATTATTCTTTGAAAATATACAGTCATGGTCATTAAAGGTGTTTCCCCCCAGAACAACTGTTTACAATAAGTATTTCTGTCAAGACAAAAATCATTTTCTGAGCTATATTATTAAGTATTTACTAAAAGAAATAAAAATAAACTGATCATTTTCCCATTCTGTCTTTATTTTAATAACAAAATGGACATACTACACAGAACACATAATGCAAGTTAATACAAAATCTACAAAATGATAGTGACAAATTTTTTTTTTTTTTTTGTTCGACAGGTTACAACTGTACAGTATAAATGGCTACAATACTGTTTTTCTTTCATTTATCTATATTTGGCACTTGACCACAAGATGCTATTGAAATGAAATAAGGGTCGAAGTACCTGATCGCCTCACTGACGTGCAGAAGCCCAGAGAATTCATCACAACTATATATTATCATTATTATTTCCCATTTTTCACCCAAAAGTTACATTTAATCAGATGTGAAAACTACGGCATCTCATGATCTTCTCAGACTAGCATGACCAGACATTTGTAAAAGATCCAGGATGGAAGCAGTGAAGAACTTTCTGGAATTTACAGTGAGGCCTGTAATTTTTATTCACAATGAACAGCAGTTCATTATTCAGTCAGTTAAGCATCTCTTACTGTGTATCATATTCTCAAAAAACCTGTTAACCATTCCAGTAGCATTAACTCGGATGAAAGAAAAAAAGTTGCACATTGAAGAAACATTATTCCACATCTTCCCGAACCTTTTTAGATTGTTCTTGCACTTGCAATCTCTAACTGAATGTTTGCAATTTCCTTCAAAATATTTACTGGAAGAGATCAGGAGCAACTCAAATGTATTGACATTTCTTATGCAAAAAAAAAAGGGGGGAGAAAGCCTCATCAGCTAAATGTAGCAAATTATTTTCTAATCCAAATGCATAGCAATGCGTGGTCCTCTCCTTTTCTTTAAAAACATGTTTAGCATAAATATGAGTGAATATACTGTACAACTTTCTTTTATACTTATCAAGTAAAAGAAATTCAAATGTTTGTCATCACATTCCAATAATTTGTCAGTTTTAAAGTGAATCTCTTACAATGCAGTAAATCACCACAATGTTGTCACATAGTAAAAGAATATATAAGCACATACTATATTTTCATATAACATCTATTTTTTCTTATACACTTGTTAAACCATAGGTGATGAAAGAAAATCACAGCTCAGTTTACATGCCTGTCAAGTTCATGTATTTAAATATGTGTGAATGTGTGTACTTGTGGGATGTGTATGTATACATGTACATACACATACAGAACTTGGCATAAAAAGTCACTTTAAAAAGTGGTTTTAGTCTAGTCAGCATGATTCCCCTTCATTTAGTCAGTTGTGGTTCGTCTGTAACATTCTTCCAAAAATATACATAAAAAATTATATACTGGTTAAAAACTACAATTCGCCGTTCTTCTTTCTGAATAAATCTCTGAATCACACCGTAGACCGAGAACACTTGTAGCCCCAGACTCACATACTTCATTTCTTCCAGTGTTGACAAGTTACATTGCAATACTTTGTAAAGATCTGTCCATCATCACTGAACAACCCAAGTCAGTCACAAAGATAAAATAAGCACGATTCTCTTTGAACCAGGAATTATGCTTTTTTTTTTTACAAATAAAAGAAATAAAAACAGCGAACTTGGATTCGTCTGGATTATCCTCGCTGGCCGTCCTCTCAAACAGAGCAGGAACAGCTTTGATTTTAACGGGATTCAGTCCTTTTGAGTCTCATTTTTTTTAACACATGTGAGACCCATGTTTGTGTGGAACCTTTGACCAGGCATAGAGGCGCATGAAAAAATTGAACATTTGCATGCTTGCATGATTAAATTTGCACCAGGCTTCACTATTTGTCATATGTACAGCTGAAGGTCTGTGTTCATGTGCCTCTAAGGGTCAAGTTAGAGAATTAATAATTAAAAAAAAACATCTCAGGTGGGTCAGATGGGGGAGATTTTGAAAATGTGTTAATTTATCAGTGGGAAGAGTCCAGTTTCCTACTGCCCAGCACTGCTGGGATCACACTGCAGCAGTCGTACAATGGAGGGGTCGTTCTTTGCTCCTTCCACAAACTCCTCCAGGGACAGTTTACCTGAAAGATAGAGAGATAAGAGCTTTATGGACGACTGCCTTGTTTATTAGTTGCAGCAAAGTTATTTTATTAGGTCTTCCAAATACAGAGGACTTGTAGTTTTATCTTAAATCACAGTTTTGGCAATAAAGGAAGAAACTGCAATAAATTTTACCATCTCTATTTGTGTCCATCTGCCTGAAGATCTTATCTGTGCGTTTTTCAGGTGTGGACTCGTCCTCAGGCATCTTCATCACAGAAGAAACCATTTTGTAAATAGCCTGAAAAAGAAAAGGAACAACATTCACAATTTTACCAAACAACTGCAAACGCTGCACACTGCGAGGAAAAAGAGACGTCCTTGTGATCTCATCAATCAACTTGTTTCTACTGAAAGAAAAATAAAGGACTCCATTCATTTATTCTTGGCTCAGCTGTCTGATTTAACTGCAGACAAACTGGAAAAGTTCATGCCGAAATAGTGTGGATAAAAACGTTTTATAAGACTAAACAGAAGAGGGTCCCCTTTTTATATTTAATTACATTTTCAGATACTACCTTTGAATTAGTTGAAAACTGGGTGCAAGCTCTGGGTTAGTGCTAGTACCAATTTGAGATTCTCCTCTTTGTAACCATGTAGTAACAGGATTAGGTCTCAGTGAGTTTAAGAAGAACCACATCATTACGTCAGAATTGAATTCTTTTCAAATGGTGGTTTCATTTAGTTTGAACCTCGTCCTAATTGATTCTATTTACTGACCACATTTGTTGTGTCATTTTTCTGCTATACAGTGAATCTGCCTGTTGTTAAATGGTGGTCAAGCTGTTTTTTTTAAACAGAATAGTCCTCTTATATGTTGATATTTGCTTCTAGATTAGATGCTTCTCTAGAACGAATTTCAATGACAAAGACTCATTTATTTGGCTACTAAAACACAAGTAGCTAGCAAAAAAATTCTACTCTGGCTCGAAAAATCGAAATTGTTGCAGTTGAAGTTAAGACATTGCAGAAATGATTGGAAACTTTAGTCCTAAACAGCAACTGATTCCATAAAAATATTTAAATACATAGAATTGGAATTTCAAATATGAAAAGACAATCGAAAGATGAACAAAACGTAATCCTGATATCTGGTGATAAAAACAAAACATTGTTAGTTATTGTTGCACCATCTTACTTCACTATCTTAATTTTTTTTCTTACTATTCATTCAATTGACTGTCTTCATGAGACAGTTTCCTGTGCAACATGAAATACCTATAAAAGTACTTTTGGATTATCTGCACAAATAGCAGAGAATCTCATTAAATGGAGATGCGGATGAGTCTCAGTAACGCCACCTTAAATCAGTGGGGACAACTTCATTTATGCATCAATTCAAATATAAAAACAAGCAGCAAATAGTTTGGACCACAGCTTAACAAAATGAATAAAACATTTAAAAAAAATCTACTATAATACAAACTAATAGTTTAAGCTTCTAGGTGTAAGAATTTACTTATTTACATCACTTTAAAATCGGATTTGTTTTGGTCTGTTAGTCAGACAAAAAATTACCAACAGATCATTCAACAGTGAAAATAATCTTTTAGACATTGCCCTGTATTTAAGTGTTGTTGCTTGTCCAAGAATCTGTACATACAAACACCAGCTCACTTTTCACACACACTATAAATAAAGAAGTAAAACTTGGGAGAATGGGATAACACATTCTTTGGTGCTCTGCTCAATTTAGCACCATGATGTGTGACGTAACAACACGTGTGCAGGATTGCCGGGTGGCGTGTGCGTCCCTATGTGATTAACACAAGTCGGAAGGATTCATCCAATAGCGCGAGGAGTTTGAGTTAGCTGTAAGTGAAGAAGTGCACAGCTGTTAGAGGTAGTGCAGAGTCCATATGAGGTTCAAGGGATGACCGCTCCCTTCTAGACATCCACTATGTCTTTTTTAGAGACGCCTGAGAACCAGAGAGGAACTGCTGATTTCTAAAGTTACACAGTGGCTGGATTTCCTGCTGCAGGCTGCCAAATGGTGCAGAACAGAGAACCAGATGGATATATGATGTAGCAGCTGGTATGGATGGCTGAGCAAAATGTTGCATCACTGCAGGAGTAGTTTTAGGGCTAAGGAACATGATGATACCATGATGCCATGTAACTTCCAAGGGAAGACAAGGATTACATTAAGTACTCTAAAGTCTATAAGATAGAAAAGAATATAAAAGGAAGAGAAGCAAAACTAAAACAGATCACTACAGTAAACTCACCGTTACAATCTCCAACATCTCTGCCTTGCTAATGTATCCATTCCCATCCAGGTCGTACATACTGAATGCCCACTTCAGCTTCTGGTCCAGCCGGCCACGTGAGGTGACGCTGAGGGCAATGATGAACTCCCTGAAGTCTATAGTCCCGTCTCCATTGGCGTCAAATGTGCGGAACACGTGTTCAGCGAACTTGGAGGCATCACCATAGGGAAAGAAGTTGGCGTAGATCTTCTTGAACTCCTCCATGGAAAGAGCGCCGCTGGGGCAGTCTCGCAAGAAGCCCTTGTACCACTCGGTGATCTCGTGCTCGGTGAAGTCCGTGTTCTCCACCAGGTCCTGCATGACGTCGGGACGGAGCTTGCTGTTCTGCTTGCCCATGTTGGCTGTTTATGTTGAGGATGTGGCTGATGTGAGGACAGCGGTGCGTCAGACTGCTGATAAGGACAGAAAAAAGTTGTCAGTCACCTGATGAAGATGAAGAGATGGAGGGATGAAAAGGACAAAAAAGCTGCAGTTATTGTAAAAATCCTATGTTGGTTTTGAAGGCAGCTGAAAATGTTGTGGCTGATGAGACTAAGTTTGG
This sequence comes from Melanotaenia boesemani, assembly GCF_017639745.1. NCBI lineage: Eukaryota > Metazoa > Chordata > Actinopteri > Atheriniformes > Melanotaeniidae > Melanotaenia > Melanotaenia boesemani. The sequence goes on along the minus strand of NC_055698.1, from coordinate 18,064,651 downwards.
CTGTTTATGAAGTTATTGGAGGTCAGAGTACCTCAACATTATTTGTGTTTGAGATGGTAATAATGGTGCTTTCCTCATTGAGATATTTATATACTGATATTTAAGTGCAATACAAAATGTAAACACATTTAGTTTAGTTATGTTCATCAATACTTCAGTTATCACAGAAGGAAAGTAGGATTTTCTGCTCAATTTTCCAACTTTTTTCTTTTTGGAAGATAAATTAGTTGGCTCTTAAAAGTGTTTACAAGATCTATTTTTATCTAGTTTGTTTCTATTTCATGATAAAAAAAAAGCAAGCTAGCTGAGTGAAAAACAAAGACCACCAAACCAAACCGTGTGCAGAGTGTAGAACTATTCCTGAAACACAACCACACCTGCTATTGCATGCTGATATGCCAATGCATGCATCTCTGCAGATGTAACTTCCATTTCCTGCAGGAGCTTTGAGGCTCATTTGTTCATGCACAATTTACATCCTGTGTAGTCATTTTCTAAAAACCTTTTGTGTCACTTCTGAACAGGATTATGGCCAAAACATAAGCATAGTTACAAAATGTCATTAAACAGTTTTGCCATTGTTACTAAGACTGTCTGTTGCTGCAAAGTGCATGCAGTTTTAATGATGCCATCAATTGTAAAAACCTTCTTCTATATCTTCTTTTATTTCACTCGCTTACTGACATATGTTCCATAAACAGCCAGCTATAATCCTTTAATTAACTAGAGTAAACAACAAGCTCTAGCAATATGGCAGCTACCTTCAAAGACTTCCCTGCGGCTACCAATAGCTCACTTCAATGTTGCAACAGCAGATTAGCGCCTGCTTACACACATTAAACTTTCCTGGAACAAAAGAAGTGTCATCAGGAGTTCAACGAGAGTGTAAAATAAACAAACTGGAAGTGAATCTGCCTTTAAATTACACAGAAGCAAAAGTTTGGACACCAGAAGCTATCCATTGATAAACCCGTTAAAGGGACATACTGATCTGATGCTCGGCATAAACGTAACATCAAAGCATCAGGCTTCTTCTCGAGGACCAAAACTATGAAGTTGATCTAACATATGTCCAGGATATGTTGCACAGTATCAACTTTATAGGCTGATCCAAGTTTTCAAACTCTCACTCATATTTCTAATGAAAAGCAATGCAGATGGTGCAGCCAAAGCAGGAAGGAAAGCTCTGAAAAAGGAAAACGTGGTATGAGAATATTAATCTGATCAATCCTGCTGCTACATCAATACAACATGATAATCTAGATCTGATGATGTTTGACTGTGTATTTATTAAATGAACGTGCCGCAGGTCTATTTCTGAAGCATGTGAGAAAGTTTCAGTCTTATGTTGGAAGCAGTTCTGTTATAGATGCTCCCTGTACCAAATAAAGAACAAACTAAAAGCAGTCCATGAGATTACTATAAATGCCTTGATTCAGTTTTCATCATCCATACTCTACGTTTATATGATTAAAAAAAGTTTTAATCATCCAATGATTTTAATTTGCGCAGTTTTAAAGCATTTTAAAGGATTTGTGGATATGAACTTACAGACATCTGTTTATGTAATCTACTAAGTTTGACACACTGCAAAGTCATTTTAGGAGAATACAGCAAGCAAATTATTTGTAGTTTGGGACAATTTTAATAAATAAATTAATGTTAGTTTCAAATCTTTAAAACGTTGGGAAACACACTTTTTAGATTAACCAGTCTACGTATTAGGGCTGCAACGATTAGTCGACGTTGTCGACAATAGTCATAAAAATAAATATAGTCGACAACAAATTTAGCCGTCGACTATTATCAGCAAAAAAAAAAAAAAAAAAAAAAAAAAAAACACCTTGTGTACCACGGAAGTACGTCTGCAATGCTCGAACATTTAAAGAGGAGGCCCGTCGGACTTACTTAACAACCTTATGCAAAATTTCAAAGCTGAAAGTGAAATAAGATCCATTTATAATAATTATGAGATACATAATCCGATTGGTCGACTAGTCGTTTTAATAGTCTGCGACTAATCGACCATCAGAATAGTCATTAGTTGCAACCCTACTACATATTATCGTCTGCTGACAGATGTCAGGAAATGGTAAATGCTCTGTACTTATATTGCACTTTTATCAAAAGTGCTTAACATATACGTCACATTCACCTATTCACACACACACATTCACACACTGATGGCGGAAGCTGCCATGCAAGGCGCTCAACCACGACCCATCAAGAGCAATGAGGTGGTGTCTTGCTCAGGGACACCTCGACATGAGCTCTCTGGGCCAGGATCGAACCGGCAACCCTTGGGCTACAGGATGAGCACGGCCGCCCCCTTAGATGTTTCTAACAAATGGTGCAGATGATGTTTAACTTGAGTCACACAAAGCTGTCATGGTATTGATGTTTTTTTTTTTTTTTCTTAAGAGTACTGATTCTTCAGGAGTTGGTGCTTTAAGATTTCTTATCTCAAAATCCAACCTTTGCCAAAGTATAAGTTGCCATGGCGATACAGCCCAACATGAAGTGAAGCAACTTTAAGGTTGTGTAAATCCAGACCTGAAGTTACCTGATAAGCCAATAATCCTGCTTCATCGTACAAGCCCCAGGACTGCTTAAGGATGTGCACATTAAGCTGCATTTTGCTAATTATGTTGCTAATATTAATAATGCATGTGCACCTGTTTATATCTTCACAAGCAGGATTTTTATGTGGAGTTTGGTTGAGTTTCTCATGAGAAATATCTCTGCCTAAAAGGCCTTTTCACACGAGGAAGGTTTGACATAGCAGGAATGATTATCTGTGACATTATATACAATGGTGATCTGCCTGCTATAAAAAGGCAAAATATATGGTCTAATTAGCAGGCATACTAGCCCAATTAAAAAATGTGAATAAGAAATCGCTTTTAAGAAAAGAAACATCAGAGTTTCAATTGAAAATGGGAGTTTTTGTTTTCAGGTATTAGTTATCCTGTTTTGGTTTAACTAAAAATATTACTATAACCAGGTTCACAACTTAATTCTCATTACCAAAACTCAGGTTTTTATGCAGCAGGACTTTTGCTAACAATCTGACAAGAGGTTATTCTTTCAAGCATGCACTATTTTTCAATAATGTACCGTAACATGTTTTTATGTCCTAATGAGCATTTGGTCTGGGTGGTTTATTGGTTTTGCTAGAGCAGACCAAGTAACCCTGTCAATACAGTCTGAATTGTTTTAGTTCTAATTGATTTATTTACAAAATTATATCGGCTTTTTAGAAGAATCATCTCATTATACAAATAAGCCTGGTGTCCAAACCTTCCTACTCCATGGTTTTCCTGACTATATTTACAGGAGCTGAGATATTTTACCAAGCCAAACAACCTGAGACAAAACAAACCGTTCACTTTTTCCTCCTCGTTGTTGGACACCCTGGATAGCAAATACAAACACGAACATAACAGTTTTTGAAAAGTATTTGTAGATTACTGTTACAGTGATAAAACCTTTGGGAATAAGACTGGGAACTCTGTGGTAACCAGCTGGGACCTTGCACACACGTGATTCCATTCAAACTAGAGGTGTGTATAACAAGCGTTTGCACGTATAACTTGCATACTCAGTCTGCGCAATTAAAAATGTTTCGAGTAGCAAATGCAAACAGTGGACCTTTGTGGACTTGTGAGGATGCTCAAATTTATGCTACACAAGCCACGAGGAAACCTTGTGTTAAAGAAGCCATAAGCCAACTATGTTGTTGTTGACATTTTGTTAAAAAGAAGACTAATTTTCTTCATTATATCACTTGGCATATGGCGGAATTGAGCAAAAATGCTTAAAATAACATGCATATCATTAGCTAAATGAGGTAGTGAGGACCTCAAGTCTATTTAATCTCTATAACAACTTTCAAACAGAAGTGAAACAGAGTGCTTCAAAAACATAAGATTAAAAATCAAAGAGCAGTAATATAATTTAAATTCCAATAGAAAGAAAATATCAATTTAATCTAAAAGGGACCCAAATGACTGAACAGAGACTGATTAGGTCACTTTTACAGATCCATGCCTGAAAAGAGCTTATTTACACAAGAAGTGAATAGAAGAAGTTCACTTTGTTTTACCTGTGTTGGCACACGATGAGTTAAGTAAGTTATGAATCTGACAACCACCGGAGATTGGCGAATCTCTTAATATACAAGGCTTAATAAGATAATTAGACTAAATTAGCAAATTACTTCAAAGTAATGTGGCAGCCTGAAAAATGACAATGCATTATCTTGACTTGATGGGTGAGTTACAATAAAAACATTTTTATTCTGCAAGTGGACAATACAAAATTATATTTCTATCTCATGAATGAATAAGTAATAAGAATAACCATGTGACACTGCTGTTTACCCCATAAACATGTTTACAAGAGACCAATCTTTATTGTGGTTTATTCATGTTTTTAGTCTTTTTAGGGCCTCTTCTTCTTTTGCAGAAAATCCCATTTTTTACCTTCTTTGCTCATGAAGTAGTTTTCTGTCTTCTCAGACAATGTGGTGGTCAGCTTAAATTAGCATTTTAATTGTTTGATGAATTGCAGAGGGTAACCAGGATTATTGGGACAGAGTAGCCATGACAACTGACATCTAATCACTGTTTATCATAGCGAGTGGGCCAGAGGAAAACACATTACTTTACACAGAGGTTTTTGACTTACAACGAGGTTTAATGGTTTCCTCCAAAGACTGACAGCATATTTAATTGTTTGCTTTTGGCTCCAGTTATAATCAATATTTCTCCAGCCACATTGTTTTCACATTAATAAGGAACTCAGCTCACTAAATTGTTTTGTCCAAATTATTACAAACAAGAGAGAGAAGATTAATTAGTCTTTGTCTTAAGAGCTTTCCAAACAGCAACTGGAATTAAAGGATTAATCTGCATGTTGACAGTTTAAATGTGTGTGTTTGGTTAAGATTATTTCCAATCTCAAACAAAAGACAAAATACCTATTTTTTCTTATGGAAAAACAATCAAATCTGAGGATGTCTAATATTCAATTAATTGGAAAATATATATATATATTTTTTTTTAAAACAGCAAATACTCATTTCGATTCAAATAAAACTAATTGATACTTCTAGACAACTTTAAACTCAACATTAATTATATAAATACAGATGCAGGTTTTCAAATCTGATTGTCTTGCAGTATGTTAGTAAATTAAATACACACATACACAGAATAACAGAAGGAAAATGGCTTATTGACAATTAATGCAAGTGTCTCAACCCTACAATGTACTGATATTTATATTTTCCGTATCCAGTACAAGGCAAAAAGGTTTGGATACTCTTGTTGTGGGGGTTTCAGGAGATTTAATTTCCTTCTGCAGTCTGCAGATATAAATATGATGTAAATTTATTTTCCACTCAAGAAACCTCTTCTACATCCGGAGACCTATTACAACAAACATTTCCCCCATCACATCTTTTTCTTTTGCGTTCCTGTTCTTTAGATTTATACACTCTACACTATAAAACTATATTTGTAAGCAGGGCTTACAATTTGCCTGCAATTAAAGTTAAATTTATTATTCTAATATACAATTGTTTAATGTATTGCTTCCATAAAATGAGGAGTTTTATGTCCTTTTACTTTTCCCTTTATGTCCCATTTAAATCAAATCTAATTAAAATCGAACCCAATTAAATGCTTAATTCAATTCACTTTAATTTTCATAACAACAGTTTGAGAGAATCATGTAAGGACAAACCTCATGAGGGAAACCCAGAAAATTCCCTTTGTGCCATCACTGGGCACCATGAACGCTACCCTTGCAAAAGGTTGACCATTAATCATATGTTTTGCTTCCTCTGCAGAACGTCCTAAATTAATGTAATTTAATTAAGTGTCTGCAGTCACATCAACAATCCAACATTTATCTCGGCTGTGTGTCGGGATGTACTTAAAAAGAAGATGGAATGATGGGGTAAGAGCTCAGACCTGCACTGAACATCCCATCAGCCAGTCACCCTAAACAACTTCACTATTTCTGGACCTGCAGGATCACTGTCCACAATTAACCGTTAAGGCTCTTACCTGCAGCTCCTGGCAGACTAGAGGTGGCACTGTTACATAATCGAGCCTTTGACAAGTAGAAAGGTCACATGGTTGAGACAAATTCCCTACCTGATGAGGTCAAGACAAGGCAGGGAACACTAGTTTAACCTTCTGAGCAGAGAACAGGCCCGTAGATAGAGCTTGTGTAGACAGAGTGAACCTAAGCAGTCTACTTTGTTTAGAAACCTGACCACAAGATGGGATCTATCTGCAAGGTTTTCTGACAAATTCAGATTTGGAAACATCAAACCAAACAGTACACTGCATTGAACGGCACAGGAATAACTACAAGTAATCTGAAAAGGACAAAAGTATACAAACCCAACCGCAAATTGGATCAAATCATTAAGTTTAGGCAGGTTTTTTTTGTTGTTTTTTATATTGATCAAAACTGACAAATTGTCCTGAAAACATCATTTAAATAAACAAATATAATCAAGCACTCAATGGGAGCAGGGTATGGTGTGAAGGTTTTTATCTTCTTGGCCTAAATTGTATGTATTCTGGCTTGACTTACATTACAGTACATTTCCTCAACCCGGTTTCTTAATTGTGTAAGCTGCAAGGAAATTTAATTAGTAATCAAATCAGACTATAACAAAATTTTAAGTCCAAAAGTTTCAATTCCTGTTTCTATTAAAAGTTATTTTATTGTTGTTTTTCTTTCTTACTGGGAAAATTCAGGGATAATTAAGAGTAACATTAAAAACTTAATATTGGCACAATTAAAACAATCAGCTAATTAAAATTGTGTTTTAAATTAAATTGTGTTTCAACTACAGCCTAAAAAATATTCTACAATCAGGTAAAGGAGATAAAAGTAAAATGTATAAGGTTAAAAAATAATAAAAACAAGATTTATCCAATTATCTCAACTCACAGTTCACGTCACACAGAAACAAACAGCTACTGTGTGCAGTCAATCTCTGTATTGTACTGAAGTTGCCTTGTTCTTGCTGTTTAAATTTAAGGCCCTGCACACGGCATTCATCCCAGAACATCTTGTAGTCCACTTATGTAACAGGCGCAAGTCTCCATTTATATCCTTCAGGTAAATCTTAACGCAAACAGATACAGAGTCCAACAGATAATCCAACAACAGTGGGAGTTGAAGGAGGCCGTCTGAGAGACTGAATGACTGAAAGAGATCTGACAACAGATAAGGAGTTTATGAATGATGCATTCACTATGAAATATGATGCATCTGTGACCAGGCTGCAGAGCTGAGGGCAGCCATTCTTGACCACACAGGCAAGCAGTTATTACACCTCCACGATCTGCAACCTGATATATAAGCCTGCATCAAGATTATGTCCGCTGTGATAAAATAGAAAAGAAAGCAACAAGAGAAAGCCAAATATGAGCAGCCCCAGAAGCTGCAGCTCACATCAAAATTTAATTTCAGGCAACACTAAGCAGACATATTATTGAGAGTTCTGCAATATAACCAAGCTTGTTCTTTTTGCCATTTAATTGATCTATCAGTAATTTAGTTTTGCCTCATTTATGGTCATTGGTGCAGAATAAATGTAGCCCAGCAACAAACATTTGATGGGGTTTAATTGTCCTGAAGATGCTGTTCTCTGGTGTGAAAGGAGACCATTTCTTGTACAATCCCTGAGGCGTACCACAAGATTAAGCTGACTCCTCACCCTGCTAGAGTGTTTTTTGTTTTATTTTATTGTCAACTTAAACTGCTTTCATTTTGCAAAGTGCCTCATTCCATTTGAATTGTGCATGTAGCCCGATCCCTTTAGTCCATAAATCTTAACATATTTTTCCATATAGAATAAACTGATGAAATTTAACTGAACGTTTTCTTTTTAATACATATTTTGAGACACAAAACATAATTCTAGATATGCAAAAGAATGCAGATTAGCTTTAAATACATTAAAAATACTGTCATAAAATGTCTCATTTCTGTGGCAACCTTGCAAAAATGATGGAGCAGCTTATATTTCAAAGTGACAGGAAAGCTCTGGTTAAGGTTTAAGCAGCTGGCAGGGCTGATCTTATTCATTTCACATCCTTTCTGTCTTATTTTAAATTAATTTCTTCTCTCAGAGTTGAATTTGTTGGAGAAGATTGATATTTGGTGCAACACAGCTTTGCAAACCTTATTTAACAAGCACATCCTTTGACGTTTCAATCATGACATAAGCATCAGTGGTATTTATATGCAGTTAAGTGTAATGTCGAAAGATACAGACTAGTGCACGTGCAAGTCTTTTATCTCACAACCACTTGTTTCACCTCATTTGTGATGTTTTACCTAAAGGTGCATGTGAGAAACGGAGTACACTGAAGCGGCTTTAACCCAAATTACAATTAGTCTTGTTCAGCTAGACAAGGAAAGCTCACACAGTACGTAAGAAAAAACAAACAGGATACAGATAGATTAAATGTTCATTCATGTTAAAGCCCAACACATATTTGGCTCAGATTTTACCAGCTCTAAAACTAATGACCTGCATCTGTGTCAGATCATCTATAAACAAGTCCCGGCTACCAACTATTTGCAATGAAATCACCATTAAACACAGCTGCAGCCCAACATAGCTTTGGGAGCAAACATGCTCACATTACAAGTACCATGACAAGTTGTGTTCGCTGTGGCAAGCTTTAGTAGCTTCTTGAATGTCTGGTTGCAATTCTATCCGCCATGTTATTTGGTGTAAGGTCAGAGCTGGACTACTGTTGGTCCGATGTGTACCAGAGACGGAACAGTCCTCTACAAGAGGCTCCTGTTGATGAAACAGGAATTAAAAAATTTAGGTTGGAGGAATCCCAAAAGTTTTAGAAGTTAGTAAGAGGTGAAAAAAGAAAAACTACATATATCTGACTGACTTAAATTACTACCAGCTATGCTAAAACAAACAAACAAAAAAAAACACTTCACACACCTTCACAATTCTCAATTAATTTTAACATGTGATTAAAAATAACATTTTATTTATACCTTTATATGTCATTTCAGTGAGCATTTGTGTGGAAATTTGGCAGTATTTTGTTTGCTTTCCAATATTCCACATATGATTTGCATGATTTACAGACTCATGGCACATTTTCCTCAATGATGCTCCAGACCAATAAGTTCCTTTCTCAAATGCTATCATTAAAAATAAATAAACAAATAACAGAGATAAAATGATTCCATCCTGTATTTGAGAAATCTGAGGCACCAACTTCATCATAATGCAGTACACATGAGCTCCTATTGTGAACTGGAGAGCTTTGTGCGTCAAAGCACTGCAAAAAAAAAAAAAAAAAAACCCACAATGATGACACTGAAGCCATTATAAGGCAGCAAATGAGAACAAGATTAAAAAAAAAAAGCGTCACTGATGACATCTGCAAAAGGAACAGCAGAGAGGCGAAACAGATGCAGGATTGGACAAACACTAACAGCAAATTGCTTCTGATTACATATGGAGAGTGTGTTTATGTTGCACTGAATATCTAAATCTGTTTCCCTAGAGCAGCCAGTTGGAGAGACAAATGGCTGCAGAGATGGAAATGTCAATCTGATGACTGAACACCACCCATCTCTGTCAGAGTTATGTGCTGCACAGCATGAGAGAAAAGCAACAGACCATAATCTTCTTTTTGTCTCATTTTTTTTTATCTCAATGTCTCCATTGCTTTGTTCTTCCTCAGTTTATTTTTTAACTCATACTTGCTCTTAGCCAATCACTCTCCCCATTCCCTTTCTTAAAAGTAAAAGGTCTAATTCAGTTCGAAAGAGTACTGACTGCTGCCTGGACGAGCCTAACTACAGGCCATGCTGCCATTGCGGTCGGTCTGGCCCAAAACAAACCCACGGCAACAAAAATAGAACATCTGTTCAAATTTAGCAAATGTTTGTGAGAGTTCAGCATCTTGAAATGTTTAGAGATGCTTTTAACGCCAAGGTGGCTATTATCTTGACTCCACCCTTGTGTCAACACCTCTACAGGTCTTTCAATTTTCTCGCTGTTTTATTATTAGCTTGAGATGTTAAATTGCTAAAATCAAATCAGAAGTTTGGTTTAGTTGTAGTTTTCTGTTTCATTTTTGAGACGAAGCCTCTTTTTTTCCCCTCATTACCTGCATCTTAATATTTCACCTGGTCAGTAAACCTTATATTTTTGTGGCAGCAACATTTATTTGCCCAGTCTTGTTGTCCATTCATTTTAATGCCACTACGCTCTCTGATTCCTTCATAAACATCTCAGTGGGTCGCAGAGAGGAAATTTGGCCATGATCTGTTTCCATTTACACACCACATCAAGCTAAAGACATTAAAAAAACCACAAACCACCAACCAAAAAGAAGCTAATTTGCACAGGGCCAAGTGGTACTTTTTTACAAGCAACTTTCAGAAGCAGGCTTCGGCCCGTTTAATCCTCAGACCAACTTCAGCCGCCTCATAGTCTGGTGAAAAACGAAACATGATCAAATGCTGTTAATTACTCTTGGTTTGATCTCTTGTATAAAAGGTACCTTAACTAAAGAAACAAATCACAGAAAGGTTCATCCTTAAATGCTTTGTATCATGTGCAAATCTTTTACCTTTGTGAAACAGAAAGGAACAATTTAGAGGGCGTCTTCTGTTTGTGTTTGTTTTAATTCTGCTTTCACATTATACTTTTTACACTTAAAATCCTGGTCATTTAATGTCTGTGTGTGTATATATATATATATATATATATATATATACACACACACACACACACATATAATCTTGTTAAAAATGTCCAAATTTTAAATTACATCTAACTTACTTGCAATTTATGTTGTTATTGCATCTCAACCAACCTGGGGCTAAGCATATATAGTTTACAATTGTCTTACATTTTAGAGTCAGATATTGTAGGCGTGAAATTTGCAAAGCCTCAAATCACATTAGCTGCAACTTATAATGTCTGAGGTGATACGAATATTATAAAGGCAAGATCTGGTCATAATATTTGAAAAGTCAAGCAAATGACAGCATGTATTAAAATATAATTGCACAAAAACCAGTCGACTTAGTATATGAAAACAAAGTGACTGCTGCAGCACTACTGAAAAAGAAATCACACTGTACAAAGGCATTGTCAGAAAAACAAATATTTCCACTCATTTGTCAGGGAAAAGTCCGTCTAAAGAGCTGTCTCCTCTCCTGCTTTAATCTACTGACTGACTGATGTGTATTTGCTGAAATTAGATACTCTGCCTCACTCACCCTTGTGTGGTCGCAGGACTTCTTTTTTCCACTTCCTGTTCTCACTCATTTTCAGTTTAATGTGACAACAAGCCCATCTCCTGTCTCTCTCGAGGTTTATTAAGGATAAAAAGGAGCAGCTTCATCCGATTACAAATGCAGGCAAAGCCTTATCCGCTGCTAGCATCGTGTCATGCTGCTACACAGCAAAGTTATGGAAGAAAATGTGTAAGTACTTAATAATTTTCCACGAACAGACGTGACGGCAACAGGTTAACTCCACAAGGTGACTTGTTCAACCTGTAAACTCATCTCACCTGAGCTCCCATAAAATGAAAAAGGAAAAAAAAAGTATCAGGAAGCGTGTAAACTAAGAGGGAGGGACACATTAGCCACAACTTACCTCGCTTTTAAGTTGTTGCTGAGGAATTGTTAAAAGTCTCCTTAATAGTCCATTACTTCGTGTCAAAGGGGGAGGACGGTGAAAGTTTCAGAGAAACTAACGTGATATAGCAGGAGGCACACAAGAGCTCAGTTCCCGGCTGCTCGCAGTCCAAACTCCAGCAAGCAGTTCCTGAGCCGCTGTTCAGACTCCGCTTAGCCCCGCAGCTTCTCACGGTGACGTCAAGACCGCGCGTCACGTGGTAAGATAGGAACCAATGAGAAGCAGCGTTGTCCTGGCAACAGGAGCCCAGCACATAAATGGCGATTAGTATGTAAAAATGTAGACAGAAGTTGTTGGCTTTCTGTCAAATACATCGAAATTTCTTTCTGTACTAATATGAACATTAAGCAGTGACAATATCGTGAAATAAACCTGCATTCATTCATCTTAAGAACATTAAGAAACTACTTAATTTTGACAAGATTTCCTGGCAAATACATCACTGCACACAGAAACTATTTGAAACTACTGAACTTACATTTTTTTAAAGTAAATTTTTATTTTGAAAGTAAATAACAAAAAATTATTTGCTGAGGCTTTTACATTTTTTGTCATAAAAAATGTCTTGAAGTATTATTTTAAAAATAAAAATAAAAACTGAACATATTTATTTATTGCTTTTCTGTAAGCAGAGCTGCAAAAAACAGCAAAACTGTGTGTGCATGCATGCTTCTATTTATATGTTTTTTTTTCTCTATATAGTTTTGCATCCCATCTGTGTGTCAATTTTTGAATTTTTTTCCTCCAAGACATGTATTTGCAGCCATGATCTTTGAAGGGATTCAAAATATTTACAACTGACTTTATGACTTTATTTTACATCATTTGCATTAAAAAGCTCATTCACCTTGCATGCAGGTGATGCATTTTGTTTAAGCGACTCTGTAATGAGCTTACTTATTTCTGAGTATTGCACAATGATGATGATAATGATGAGAGCTTACAGCGATAACCACCATGCATTTGCTGTGGCCCAGTACAGGTGTTCCCATGCAAGCACATTGGGAGGCATGCTTTGCCTAAGATGATTAGTGGAAGTCAAAGCCACAGGGCTTATTCAGCCACTGTTCTAAGGTGCGTTTTCTTAATGGCCTTATAAAGTACACTGAGAGCCCCTCCTTGCAGCTGACTCAGCAAAATCCAGATCACAGAGTTCACAATGATCCATTACATGCAAAAAACAAACATATAAACAATATATGCAAAGAAGAGGCATCTTTTGAGCTTCTGTGAGTTTAAATTTTATAGTTTTGCCAAAGTCTATATATTATTGTAGTATTTAACGTGTCCTTCTCTTTATCTTTCCTTCTCCTTTTCCCTTTCAAATATGGCTGTTGGTTGGAAACAGATATAAAATTAATTTATACAGATCCTGCATCTCAGTGGGAGTCCATTCAGGAGAATTGACTTGAGTCCCCTTGCAACCCCCCTGGATTACGTGGATTTAAAAGATGGATGGATGGATGGATGGATGGATGGACATTGTTGTATGTAATGTGTTAAAAGTAACCGAGCATCTGCAGCTTAGAGCCTTTAAAGATAATCTAGTACTGCATGATCATTGTTTTTGATCAAAACCCAACAAAATATGAAAAAAAATATTTACCAAGAAATCAGAAAAAGCAGTGAAAGTACCAATAAATATTTTTATTTAGCCTTTGATGTAGATTCCAAAAACCACTTCAAACTCTGGTACTTCCATTAAAGATTCAGGAGCCCCTGCAACTAATGTATGAAAAATAATGCTATAACAATATACAGCAGATCTCTGTCAGGGGCATTTTATCAACACATAACATTATTGTTCACATTTAACAGAGGTGAGAGCTCATCAGTGAGTTTGACCCTGAGGGTGAGTAGTACTGCAACCTCTGACTAATAGGTTTGCATAACATTGATCTGACTGGCTGTCAACTGAAGAGCAATCCCTAACTCAGCACTCAGCCTGACATATGCATACACACGCACTCACACTCACACAACAGTAAGACCTGGTGTGACAGGTCACAGGCCAAGTCTTTGAACTGGACAGCCACCCTTTAAATCAGCAGGCCCATGGCCCTACACGGGCTCTGTCATTAGGTAACAGCTTTAGAAGTGAAGTTAAGCAGCAGGTGCTGGTTGGAGAAGCCAATGAGGTGCAGAGTGAAGGACCAACAACCTTTCCTTGCTGATTATCTCTTACCTAACCAGACAGAGCTGACCTTGTGCTGTGCTGAACCTGTTGAGGAAGAAACATAAGTTTTGAGGTGACCTAAGCTCTTGGGCAGCTTTCCCTGGCAGAGTGTGGCGATATTGAGAAAAAAAAAGAATTAAAGATGCACTGTGAGAAACTTACACATTTAAAACATATATTCACACATGAGGGTGCATCATGTAGGTGTCTAGTAAATTCTCACATTTTCTAACTGTTTCAACTCAAGGCCAAACTGCTGATTAATATTACAATCTTATGCAAAAAAACTTTCATTTGTTCTCACCGGTGCCTCCTGAATGAACAAATAAAGCATGGTTCAGAAGACACTAGAGAGAATCAGATGATCCCCAGCAGACAAAAACCAAAACAAAACAAGCTGTGCGTCATAAACGGCAGACTAATTCTCAGGCTGACTGGATTACCCAGCAGGTGAATTTATTCTCAACCAGAACATGCTGAGTGCTGCGTGTTGAGCTACTTCAGAAGCATCAGAGTAGCACAGGTGTCAAATCTGTGTGTATTTTCTGTTGGATTTTGGCAACACAGCAGCACCTGCAGGAGGGGAAATACTCTGAAGCAATCCAAGGACAACTGAGGAGGAAAAACCCAAGGAGATCCTGAGAGACTGAAGAGAGGTGTTATCAAGTGTAACTTTTTATTGATTAGTGCACCAGGTGTCTTCTACATGCAAGCATACAAATGAATGTTCATCCCAAAGAATTTGATTCAATTAGTTGCTTAAAGGCATATATCTTTGCTAGGGCTGTGACACATTTTATTTTATTAATTTACCTCAAAAATTTTAAGTTTCAACTATATCATGAATATCACATTTAAGATTTAATTCAGAGGGTCATCCCATTCAAATTTAAATAAAGCATTCAATTACAGCCCTTCAATATGAGGAGTCATCTGGTTAATGTTCTGTTGGCCGATATGGCGAATGTATGGCGAATATAATATGTTTTACACAGCTCAGCTCGGCGATGCATGACTTCCATGCTGTTAACTTGGTGCTTAGAATATGTTCAAATGCAATATTACATTTTCTTCATTGAATGTGAGGAGGCTTAAAGACTTAACAAAGAGAAAGGCATTATTTCTGTTTTGTAAATGGCACAAGTATCAGTGTTTATTATTCCAAGAAATGCATTCATCCAGAATGGATGAGAACTTTTGGATCAATCAATGAGGTGATCAGATTTTTTTTAGTCATGGAAACAATAGTTCTGCTGGTGTTGCTATCTGGTGATATTATAAGGCACAAATCATATGTAAATGGTCATTGGTTAATGGTGGTTTTGAAAGTGGAAAACAGCTTCCTCATTTTAACAAACACATATAGTTATAGAACCAATAGTCAAAATAAACAAATGCTAGAAGAGATAACAAACACAGTGATCGAATTCAGAACTCTACCCAATAGATTTAATCCTAACGGGAGGCGACTAGAACGTCACTCCTGATGAATGGGAAGATAGAAGGCCCTCTAAATTTGACAGTCATTATTATTATTATTATTATTATTATTATTATTATTATTATTATTATTATTACTATTATTATTATTATTATTATTATTGTGTCTTATAGACATTTGGAGAAACAAGAATCCAGGGATAAAAAACACCACTTGGTTTAAACCTAATTTACCAACAAATCAAGAATCAACTATTGGTTTACCACTAATACACTTGAAGAGGTGGTTTCTGATATTCTGATTTCTACAGCTTCTTTGACTGACCATGCTTTCATTGGTATTAAAATACTATTATTTTTAAAATAAATCCTTCTCCCAAGACTGAAAGGAACAAGGATAATTCAGATCTACTGAAAAACCAGTAATATTGTACCAAGATAAGCGTAAGAAAAAAGGAGGATCTGTAACAAACAGCAGATCTCTGTAACAAATGGGAATTTTTAAAATATGAAATTAGGAAATTTTCAGTTCAGTAAAGATTTAAATACTGAAAAAGAATAGAAGAATATGAATTGTTTATTGAAACTGATCAATATTGTAAGAAGGATTATTTAAACAGTGATGATGGACAATGTTTATCATTCTTATAATACAAACTAGACGACATGTATCTTAATAAAGCTCAAGGTGCGTTTATCAGGTCGAAAGGAAAATGGATAGAGGAAGAAGAAATAAATACTAACTATTTTAGTAAATTAGAAAAATGAAGACAAGAAAACAAAGCAGTATCAAGTTTATTGATTAACAATGTTGAGTGTAAAGCTGACAAACTCATTAGTAGAGAAGTTTTTAATTTATACAGTTGTCTTTACACTTCAGCTTATTCTAATGTGGAATCATTCTTTGACAAAATACACAATTACATACTGAAAATTAATCAACCATTTAGAAAAATTTGTGAACTGGATTCAGAAATAATTGGATGCTATATTTCAACGGCTACCATCCATCAAGTCCCCAGGTTTCGGACGGGCTCACATCTGAAGTTTTTTGGAATGACCTCAGGGGGCTGCTGTTTCAGACCATTTCAAAATGCATAAAAAATCTGAACTATTACCCCCCCATGAAACAAGCATTAAAAACCCTCATCCCTAAAGATGGAAAAGATAAGCGACTGCTTGACAGTCTGTGCCCTATTACACTGCTCAGTACAGATTATAAGTTGTTATCTGGAGCTATTGCAGCAAGATTAAAAAAAAAAGCATAAATCAAATAATAGATGAAACGCAATCCGGCTTTCTATAAGGTAGATCAATCCATAATAATATGAGATTAATTTTGGACCTCGTTGATTACAGCCATGTCCTTGTAGAGAAAGGTTAAATTCTGCTCCTTAATTTTTTCAAGGCCTTCGATTCTGTAGAACACCTCTTTATATTTAAAACTTTGAGCACTTTGGTTTTGGAAACAAATTTATAAACTTGATTTATATGTTGTACAATAATATCAACAGTTATGTGGGACTTAAATATAATACTTGTCCAAGGTTCTGTGTAAAGAGGGACATAAGACAAGTCTGTAATACGACACCTTTACTTTTCGTATTGGTCGCAGAGAGGTCTGAATGCCATTGATTTTTCTATTTTGAACAGTGTTATAAAACTGAAATGGCTCCACTACTATATTTCACACAAAGATTCTCTGGTTTGTTATTTCTGATCTTTCAGCCACTTAGTGGCATTGATCTATTGCTGCGATGTTAAATTAACGAAACTCACAGGTTCATCCCAGTTCCATCAAAACAATGATTTATCAGCATGTAAACTGTTCTAATGCAGTCTTGGAGCTCTGTATTGGGGGTACCAGTTTACACAGTAAACAGTTTTATAATAAATTAACAAGAAAACACTTATTGATGCAATACTTCCAACGTCAACCTCAAAGAAACTACATTTTACAGGATTATAAGAAAAAAGAAACAATAAAGATAAAAAAAAAGGTTTCTTTTCCTACCCAATTTTACCCAAGTCAAAGGAAGTGAATTTTAAACATTTAAATGGGATTAATCCATCTAACCACTTACTGCATAATAAAATTCAACTGGGAAAACATTTCATGTACATTCTGCACTGAAACAACAGAACACATCTTCCTTCAATGTGAACCAGAGTGGATCCAGAGTTAGTTTCAGCAAAAAAAATATTCAAATACAATCAATGAACCAGTCTTTTGTGAGAGATTGAAGGTTTATAAAAGATAATAATTTTGAATTTCTGATTAATAACTTGGTTATTTTAGCTAAACATTACAGACACAGATGCAGCCTCAGATCCATAGTAGTATAAATGACATGACTGCATATGCAGATTGCATATTTCTATATTTATCAAACAAACTGATTTCTTAAAACAAGTACATGTTCTTTGATATAAAGTTTCAGTCATTGATTCAGTATATTTAATTATATAACAACCCCTCCACCATGCAACCCTCTTACTATTTCAATTACTAGTTCAATTAAAAACACTTTATTTGTCCCTAAGGGGCAGTTAGTGGCACACAAAGTAGTTATCTGTTTCACAGTATGTAGAAGAAACAACAAGAGGGCAGAAAAAACAAGTAACTGTGTAAAAAGGGCATAGAAAATTATATAAAATAAAATAAAGTAAAATAAAACAAGTATAGTAATAATAAAAATAAGTATCATACACTAAACACTGTAACAATAACATAACACACCACAATAATATAATATAATATAATATAATATAATATAATATAATATAATATAATATAATATAATATAATATAATATAATATAATATAATATAATATACATTATAGAGAGTCTGAAAATATAATCAGACAATAATAAAGTGATTTTATCAACTGTGATCAAATCAAAATATCATTGTGTGTTTTATTAATAAAATATCAATACTACCTTTTTGATGTCACAATAATCATCAGTTATGTATATTTAAGACCCTTAGTTAAAGATAAAATGACTCATCGGAATATCAAAGATGATTCAGTTAATTTCGCATTATCTCAAAATGTCAGCTCAAGTTATTTTAAAGGTACAGTCCAATTTAATCAAATCAAATCATAATCCAGTTCAGTTTAATGTACTGTAATACAGTTAGAATCAAATTAGTCCTCAGTAAATTCATTATAAATATATTTATGTAAGGCCAGTTCATAAAAAGTTCCCAAGGGAAAACAGCTTGCACTCAATTTGAGCTTTTATTCAATCCCCCACCCCAAGCATGCACAAAGTGACAGTAAATAGGAAAACTCCCTTTTAACAAGAAAAACCTCCACCAGAACCTGACTAGGGAAGGGTGGCCATCGGCCTCGACTGGCTAGGGGCTGTGAGGACAGGAAAGAGATTCAACAAGTACCATGACTTTAGGGCCAGGGATTCCTGCTAAGAAAGGAGAATAAAGATGAACAAACATTTAATAATAGACATAAACCTGAGAAACTATCAAATATCTGGTGCAAACAAACACAAAGGCAGGTTAGTATCAATCTTGTTTTATTAAATTAAAAAAGTATAAAGAACATAAGGAATTATTTTTATGACGTGTAGAAAAGAACTTAATCAAAAAAAATGAAGAATTCAAGTAAAATAGGACATAAATTCTTTGAAATAACACATTCACATATTCTAACTCTAATGATGACTACCACTACCTTAAATACAAATACATGATCTATTGTATAATGTACAAATCTCTAAAATCTCCACAAATTTTTTGGCATTTTTAAATTGTTTTATTTTTTGTCCCATGAGAAGGAACATGGAAACTAAGCTCTGCTGTGCCGACAAGCTGAGTCAGGATGGGTTAGCGGACTCACGTCAGCACTCTATAATAGTTTGCTTAAGGACTTTCACTCTCAGTATCTCTCTGCTCTGTACCATGACAACTGTGACACCAGAGGTCAGGTTTAAAACTACCTGCAGACACAGGACTGTGTGAGATGCAACATACTCTATCTTCAAAGCTTGTGTTTAAAGCCTTTTTCTTGGCCCTCCTGATGTGACACGATGAGTCATACTTCCACGACATGTGAGGAGCACTAACGACATGATCCAAAATGCTGTGTAACGAAGCAGAGAGATAATAGCCGTGCCTACCAAATGAGTCAGCACTTTACTAAAAGGCCACCTGCCATTGGATGTGGTGGCAGATGAAGGGGAGCTTGGCTGGAAGTCTGAACTGGCTTAGTGAAAGCCTAAATGACTCCTGGCCAAGTTAAGATTACAATGCTATGGACATCGTGAGCGCAAAGAAGGAGGAAGAGGACAGCTAAGGTGAAGGAATAAAAGGCAGGGAGGTATATGGAAGAGGATTGATAGAGACAGGTGATGAGAAAGAGTGAACGGACAGGGGAAAAGGAGGATGAGACACCCTTACATTAAAGGTGGAGAGATTATGCAACAGTGAAGCAGGTAAACTGCTGATCTGCAGCTGCACATGGCCATCCCCAATGCTCTGATATAGGATCACACACACAAGTACATTCAGGTAATTACATAAAGACCAGCTCCTCGTTCTTGCTGAGTGTGACCTTAACAAGTCTCTCAACTACAAATTTACATGATCAACTTCTAAGTTTTTAGATAAGTGTATGAGAATAGACAATGTTGTTACAGTGCAGTGCAAACATTTTACAGTTACACCTTTCTATCACGAGATTAGGTGCAGGCCAGTCACAGAAGTTTAATTTGCATCTGACTCGCACCTAATTTATAGACAGACATCTCAGAATGTAAGATCCAATAGCCAGTGAGAATCTCCAGAATCTGGGACTTAACTCCATCCTCCAGGACGCTCTCCCCAAAAGAGCCAAGATCATCAGGGTACCTCCAAAATTTGGGAGTGGAGAGTATGGAATAGCCTGAGTATGGAATGAGACCAGACCTCAGCCCAGTTGAACGCTTGTGAGATCAGCTTATATCAGCTTATTATTTGTGCTAGTGTGACCAACACAGCCTTGCTGGTTGACTTCCAACAAGACCCAGTTGAGGAATGGGATACCATCCAGCAAAATGTTACCAGGGCGGTGGCCAATATGTGGAGAAGGTGCTAAGCTGGTGTGGCTGTGTATTTAATAAAGTGTAAAAATGTCTTCTTTTGCTTTTCTTGTTACTGTGGGAGAGCACAATCATCCAATCCACCAAGCAACTTGAACCAAGAGTGAATAAAGACAGGAGACTATTGCAGGGGATTGTGGTAGCTTTTTGGGGGGATGCGTTACACACACGTTTAACTGTGTTGTTCATTTCACAAAAGCATGATCCTTACATGGTGAGGGATATTGGTAAAATGATGCTGAGGCTGGAACTACCAGAAATAAAGGCCCAGAGGAAGACCAAGAAGTACGTGAAGTTAGTTGGTGTAAGAGGAGAGAGTGCAGAGGACTGGGTTAGATGGCAGCAGATGATTCACTATGGTGACCCCTGCAGGGAACAGCCAAAAACATAAAGAAGAAGAAGGATATTCACTTTTAAATAAATTGTCTGATGAACACGACAACAATAACTAACAACTAAGTGAAGGGTTTGTCAGGTTTACTGTTATCAAGGTTGTTATTTCAATGAGATTTACATGAATTTATTCAACAAGACTGACATCAGAAACATAAGAGTTCTGGTTCATATAAGATTAAATTTTGTTTTGTTAAAGATGATGTTGACCAAACCTATATACAGCTGACATGGCAGATTTGTTTAAAACTAAAAGAAAGTCATATAATGGAATAGAAATTCATTTCATGTTATTCTTTATGTTAATCAGGCAAGAAGATTAAGTACCATCATATAGTTTTGCCTCATTAGGCATTTATACAACCTTTTAATGAACTAAATCTGAACTCCATGTGTGCACCTCAACTTCCTAATTTTAAATCACAAGTCAAATTGGGCATAAATAGGCTTTTTGACACAATATTTCTGTTGTCTAAAGGTTGCAAAGAGAAAACATAAGCTTACAAAAGCAGAATCAGGTGCCACATAGTTGCTGGCTTATATCTCAATGCCACCTAGTGGAGGTTTGAATATTGAGAGTGCAAAAAGAAGCTTTGTAGCTCATCCAGATTCAGTTTGCATGCTGACTAAATCGTAAATGTTTCCATTAGTGGAGTTTGTTTCTGTCAATAGCAACTGGGAATAAGTAATTTTTTAATACTAATGAACAACTTGACTCGCTCACAGTGTTTCTTGTGATCAGCTGCCTGCTTCGCTTTGCAGGTGTCACAAGCGGTTTCCTTTTATCATGTCAACTGCTTGTTTTGTGGTTTCTGCAACATTTTCCTCCCTTCCTGTTCTGCTGTCTTCTCTTTTTTTTACAACAATTTGTTATTGTTTAGATTTGCATATTGGGATGCATGTGATAAGCGTATTTTTCTTTTCTTTTGTATCTTTTCAGGATTGATTAAATATTTTATATGTTTCTTTTTTACATTTTTCTTACTAGTTTGCAACAGTTACGAATATAAGTTACATTTACCCCATCTTTCAAATCATACTGCTCTTCCAATTATTATTTTCTGCTACAGTGTGCTTATTTTCCCCTTCTGGGATTAGTAGTTTTATATACCCAACGCTGAAATTCCGGCTGAATTTGAAGGAAAGATGATGAAGTATGAGAAGAAGTGACTGGAAAAATAACTGAACCAAGTATAATCAGTGACATGTACTGTCTCTTTATGGACACTGGGGTAGTTCACGACCTTTGATCGCTCAGTTTTTTGCTCCAATCACCACCCCAGAGCTTAGCCTGTCCGGTCATTGCGCTTAATGAATTCTTTCCCTCCTCCCTACTCTATGCCTGAAGGAGTAGATGGCCCACTGTGCAGCTTTAAGACCAACTTCAAGTTAAGTTTAGTCTGTTTAATGCTCATCTAGATTCAGTGTTTCTTTAGCTCTTTTCTTGCTTGTTTGTAGTCCAGGCTCAGGAAACAACAGGACTGAGATTAAGTGTAACTGAAAAGGTGAGAGTTGCTCTGTCTTACCATGATGTAAAATGTTGATCCAGCTTAAAGTATTTATTACTTTGCCATTTGTTTATGAATTTTTTTTCTGAGTATCCATACTTTTATTCTGTATAGTTGACCTTTACGTGTGTGGTAATCATTTATTCACTAAAATCCAACAAGTGGACTTTCAAGAAATTTTTAAACAAATATATGCACATGTAGCTAAAATATAACAAATATTTTATCCCTTTTGGGTACTGTCTCTTGTACATCCAACCAACATCAGCTGCTGATTATTTACTCAATTCTGCCCACACTTTTCATGTGTTTTAATACATTTTTTAGAGAGTTAGAATATATAACAATAAATAACTATATAACTTACAGTATCAGTGACTTGTCAGCTAGAATGCGATGCCTTGGCTTTGTCCGCTGCTTGAGAAAACGGTGGGCCCCAGCACAAACATCCCGGCTTGTTAATGAGAGAAATCTGCATAGATCTGTGCATCGTCTGGAACAGAAGAAGGTATTTTATGGTTTGAATTTAAATGATAAATAGACTGGATTGAGCTTTTCTAGCTGTTTGGCCACTCACTACATGCCACATTCATCCAGTCATGCACACAGCATTCCTTGGTATACATATTTTTTGCTTTTTCTGTATACTAATACATACTATTGGCGGCAATGTGGGGTTCAGTGTCTTTCCCAGGGATAAAGTTGGGATAGCCAAGAATTCAACCACAACCTTCCATTTGGTTGACCACTGCACTTCTTCCTGCTGCTTTGTGGATGGAGAGGATGAGGAACAGTTAAATGGAAGCAAAATTCTCTTACACAAAAACTTCACAGGAAAAATTTAGTCAGAAAACAAACAAACATATGACCCCTCGATTTAAGAAATGTTGCCCTTAGAATTCAGTTTTTATGTGCATATAGGGTAATATTTTTGCAACATACAGTATGTGATCTGTATATACTGTATTTGTATATATACTTGTGTGATATATAGAAAAATGTACCTGGATGAAAGTAACAATAATGGCTGCCTGTTAAAATTTATTCTAGCATTGGAGAAAAAATGTCTTGATCAAAGTCCACTTCCACCTGTAGCTGTAGATTAATATGTTCAACCTGTGACCAGATCTGCACACATTTCACTGTTTAAAAGATCATTTTATGTATGAATAATAATCTTTGTTTTCCATCTTCATTACTGTAATAATTATTACTGGAGGTGAAAACAGTTAAAAGTATGTCTGGAGACCTGTTTGTTTAAAAGCTCTTATTCTGAAGCCTTCTAAACTCTTTAAGTACTTCCTGTTTCACGAACGGCAGGAAGTCAAAACAACAAGCACTTGTAAGTAGACTCAAGTCAGTTTCCAGGTTTTGTAGATTTTTATGCTTATTCCTCATGACTCACATGCAACCTTCAGATGTGTTCCTGGTTAATATTTAAAGAACAACCAGTAAAGATGAGCTGCTGTGATGAAATGATGTGATGAAAGGCATTCTATTCTATTCTATTCTATTCTATTCTATTCTATTCTATTCTGTGATGAAATGAGGTGTTATCAGTTAGTACATGTTCACAGAGGGATTATAAATAAATACTACAAGAAGATTTTTGGTCTTTGATGACATGTCTCTCCCTCTATGCACGTTTGCTTGTGTATTACTAGTAAATAATCAATCGTAGCTTAATTACAGTTTGGATTATATGCACACTTAAGGCCGAATATATATATATATATAGATATATATATATATATATATATATATATATATAGAGAGAGAGAGAGAGAGAGAGAGAGAGAGAGAGATCAACCAAAGCATTAAAACCACCTACTATATATTGTACAGGTCCCCTTCCTGCTACCCAAACAGTCTGACCTGTCAAGGTATGGACTTCATAAGAGTCTGTCCTGTAAAATTCATAGGTAGCCTCCATATGTTTTCCATATACATGGTCCAGTTTTGAGGCCTATATGTTCATTATAATTGCTCCAATGTATCCTGAGTCTCCATAAGATGCTCTGACCCAGCTTCTCATATCTGGTCCATGTCAAAGTTGTCCCATTCTTGTATTCTTGCTGCATATTTTTCCCGCTTCCAACACATCAACTTCAAGAACTAACCATTGACTTGCTGTCTTGTAATTGACACCCTTTGACAGATGCCTTTTTTTGAAAATAATTAGTTATTCCAGGTAACTTTCATTGGTTTTATTGTTAGCAACTTGGCAGAAGGTGAATAATTTTGTAAAGTAAAAATAAAAAGAAAGATTGATACATTTCCAGTAGGCCTGTCAGTAATTCCTGTACCTAACTCCACCAGATGATGGCAGAGAACACACCATGGGCTCTGATCTCAGAGGTGGGCGGGGAGGGTTACCTTGAAGATTGCACCAATATTATGAAACAACACTTCAACATCATCTCCAACAAAGACTTTCTACAAAACCCCGTCCTGCATGGCCCAAAAATCCAGGCCCTGTTTGTCTGGAACTGCTGTCCTGCAGCTGAGCCTTCGCTGCTGAGTTCCCTGCCATCGCTGAAAGTGGTCGCCAACGGGGGAGTGGGTATCGACCACCTGGATGTGCCGTACATCAACAGTCTTGGTGTGAAGGTGACCAACACGCCCGGCGTGGTGAGTGATGCAACTGCAGATATCGCCATGGGTTTGCTTCTGGCATCAGCACGGAAGATTGTTGAGGGTGAGATAAGATGAGCCTAAACTATAATTAACTAACTCAAGATTTTTATTTGTCATAATAAATAATCTCACAAGTAATTTTCATACTGCTTTATTATGGACAGTTTTTATGTAATGTACTTTCCAACTAAATATAACGTTTTATTTTGTCTCCTTCTAGGTCACCTAGTAGCTGTTGATCCCAAGACCACCCACATACCTCAAAGCCTGATGGGAGTTGAAGTCACAGGGTCGACTTTGGGGATTATTGGAATGGGACACATTGGATACAAAATCGCTCAGAGAAGCAAAGGCTTTGATATGAAGATCCTTTATCACAACAGAAGCAGAAGGTAAAAGCGAGGACACAATTCCCTTAAGTAGAAAAATGTCTTTCATATTATCCAGTACTGCATTCTGCAGTGATGTGTGAATTGCTAATGAAGCCAGAAATCTAAAACATATTTAACACAATGAATAATCAAAACAGTTTTTATGCAAAGCTTCTTTCTTGCTGTTGCTCAGGAGTGTTGAAGATGAGCAGGCGTTGGGGGCAATTTACTGCAAGAACATAGATGACCTGCTGAAAGAGTCGGACTTTGTCATGCTGGTAGTCAGTCTGACCTCAGAGACCACAGGCTTGATCAGCCACAGAGAGTTGTCCCTCATGAAACCCACAGCAACACTGATCAATGTCAGCAGAGGTGGGAGTAAAGCCTCCCCTGCCAATATTACTTATTCAGAAGCAGTCATTTGTTTCTCTGATGTTGTCTTGTCATATGTCTCAGGTTTGGTTGTGGACCAGGGGGCTTTAGTCAAAGCTCTGCAGTCTGGAGGAATCCGAGCAGCAGCTTTAGATGTGACCCACCCTGAACCTTTACCCAGGTACCATCTCTATGAAAACACCAACACCCATAACCTGTTTACCAGTCTGAACATACAGCTGTATGGAATGCGAAAATTAACTGTAAGTACTTGGTTTGTGTAGGGATCACCCTCTCCTCAGTCTACCCAATGTGCTGATCACTCCTCATGTCGGGACCAACACGTATACCACCACAAGAAGGATGGTGCAGCGGATGGTAGAAAATGCAGTGGCTGCTGTGAAAGGTCTTTCTGTTCCCAACGAAGTCAAACCGAAATTACTGCATTGACCTTATCTGTTGGTACTGAGGACCATACACCTGTTTTTATCTGGTTGGTTGCATCTTAGATAGTCAACATGGATGCCCCAAGCTGCAAAAAATTCACAATTGTGGCAGTTTGTCAGTAATGACAACTAAAGATATAATTGCTGACAGTAAATATGACTTTTCTAATAAAGAATTTAGTTTTACTGGATAATAAAGCAATCAAAATATTCTTGTTTCTTTCTACTGTTTTCAGATTAGTGCACCGTCTTTAATCTCTAACATCAGCTAGAAAAATTGGAAAAAAAGATTTTTAGAAAGGCAGACACTCAGCATCTGTTCTTGTAATGGTACAAAACTGCAGATGATTTATAATCGATGCATGGACCTTGTATTTATTAATTGAATATGCTACTCTTGCTGTAGCCACAAGACTTCTGTTGTAATTGTATTAATTTATTGCATTTTGCTAAATTCCAGTCCACAATTTTATTAAAATTCTCATTATGGTGCCCCATTTTTTTCATGATCAATAAATGTCATAGCTATTGTATTATGACAATGATCTCATTTATTGTCACATTTGATTTAAATGTTCATCTGATAGTTTTCCTTTAACCTCTTAAATGTCTTTCTCTAACTCTTAAAAACAAAATATAAATTATTTCTTTCTTTCTTTTCTTTCTTTTCTTTCTTTCTTTCTTTACAAGATATAGGGTAATGTGGGTTGACGATCTCTAACGCGCAACTTAATCTTTGCAGAGCTGCTATTTGACCGTTTGGTTGCCTGATTATAAAAACAAAATCAGTTATCATTTTTAACAATAGCGTAAATAGGATGCATACAGAACTAATAAATACAATTAACAACAATCGCAGTAAATATTTATTTTATATCAGTTTTTAAAATAAATTAAGAGTTATTGCTGCATTTTATTCAGGCACTTAACGAAACCCTAAATTTGTTTTAATCATCAATAATCGACAGCCAAGAAGGTCCTCAACACAACAGGCATGAAACTTTAAGTGAAAACGAAAGGTTCAAATTTTTTGTAGGTAGCTACATTTATCTATTTTACTGCACAACTGTTTATTTTTGCGTTTGTTCGCCGGACATCACCATGTTCATCTCTTCAGAAGACGCACCGCCCGTCTTAAAGAATTTCACCCTCGTCATGGTGAGTTTGTGGATTTATGCCGGTGTAATCCTTTGCAACATTTGAGTTGTTTCTATTTTGCGCTGTCCATTAATCTGATTTAGGATTTTGTTGACATTATAATATGAAAAAAAGACCAGAGTGCATGTATAAACAAAATATGAATAAACGTCAGAGACTGGATGAAAAAAGGAAACCGATGCTATCATACCTGGAAATTAAATCCTTATGTAATTAGTACGGATGCATTAACATGTACACGGCATGTTACTGTTTCTATAAGTAATTATTTTGTTATTATTAAGTAGTTTCCTCAGTAACCTCAGTACCCAACTGGTGTTAGTGGGGTAGTCTTCAGCTCACTTCAGCTTTATTTGCCAATTCACAATAACGTCATATCAGGGGCACTTAACATGCAATCAATTAATTGTCATCCAGTCTGTATTCATACAAGCCACTTCATAATAAATAATAGCTTAGTTAAGATAAATCAACAGATTTAATCGAATCTTGGTTTGGTTAACAAAACACTAACATTATAAAACAACACTACATGGAAAAAACATACATATTAGATATAATTTTATTGTCTGTGTATTAATGTAAAAGAATAAGTTTGTTGTTTGAGTCAGTTGAGCTGATTTTTTTTTTTTAATTATCTTATCTGTTGATAATCTTCATTGTGAAAAACCTGCTGATAATTTTATTTTTTGAGAAATTAACTATTTGGTTTGTTGAAATTCGGAAGATATCAGGTACATTATTGCAAAGTGCGAAATTATTATGAAAATGAAAACATTGAGTAAATATACTTGGATACATTCCTCTTCTGAGTTTGAACAATATATGGTGTAAATGGACTGCATTTTATTTGTTCAAATAAAAATGCAGTCCATTTACACATATGAGGAGCTGAAACCTTGCAAAGCGCAGCATATTTGCATAAAACTCTTTTAATCTAACTCTTGTTGTCATTTAAAATAATAAATAAATAAATAATTATTCCCTCCAGCCAGCAGTGGCTGTCGGTAATGTGGGTCAACTGGCAGTCGACCTCATTGTTTCCACTCTCAACATGAGTAGAGTGGGCTACATACACACAGACTGTCTCATCCCGATGGCAGGGAACAACCCATACACCACCTGCAAAGAGGACGCTGAGGTGCTGCACACTCCTGCAGAAGGTAGTCTCATCTGATTAGAATCTATGTGTTGTGTCTGTTCGACTAATGTCATGCAAGCCTGCTTGTACTGATCAGAAGTTAAATTTGTTTGTGTTGAAGAAACAGAGTTGTTAACAGAGGTCAAAAATGAAGACTGAGCAGGTCCTGTAATTTTGTAAAAACTGAGACCACAATGACTTTAGGTCATGTGTAATGTTTTTTTTTTTTTCTGTTTTGAAATTAAAATATATCTTTTTTAAAATGAAGTCTATCTTACCACCATCTGTCATGTATAGTTTACACTTCAGCAGAACTGAAGCTGGCAGTTCTTCAGATCAGAGCACCAATTATTCAGGTAAATCACAATTGGCTGCACCAGCATGGTTTTATTCTGCTTGTTATTTAGCTGAGATATGATTTAATCATATCGGACGGGAACGAATGTGGTACTATTCAATTAACATCTCCAACTTTGGTTTTTACGGCAGACAAAGTCCAAAAAGTTCCGTCAGCAGCTCGTGTCTTGGATCAAAGCCAGTGGCTTTTCCAGGATAGTGGTTCTGTCCAGCAGCCATGCATATCAGAGGGACGACCAGCAGCTGCAAGGGTAATCATGTCCTCACCATCTATGTATTTATCTTGCTTTAGCTATTAATAATCAGCTTGTGTATTAACAACTGCGTGCATGCATGTATGTTAGCACTCCTCTGAGGTACCTGGTCACCCCGTCTCTGCTAAAGATGAGTGCAGATGCTCTGAAGGAGCTGGGATGGAGGGAGATGGAGCAACTGCCGGCTTTTCCTGAACTAACAGACGCCAATGCAAAGCCTTGGCTCTACATACCAGGAGCAGGCATCACCAAAGGACTATACACAGACAGGTAGACAGAAAGACATGAAGCCATTGAAAACACGGAAGACATTTAGAACTAGACTGGGCTCCTTAAAACTTTTTTACTGTCCTGATAAAACTTGTTTTATTAATGTCCTGCGGAGGTTTGGCTGGTGATTCTGGGATGGGATTGTGATTACTGTTTTTAAGAACGGGAGCAGAGGAGATGTTCTTACTCTAGGTATATCACACATACTTCTTAGTCAAACTGTCATGATATTTGTCAGGGTGTTGGGGAGTATATTCATCAAATGAGTTTTGGGTTCAAGAGTATCACTGTGATTTGGACTTTCACTTTCTCCTTTAAAGCATAGATTTTGTCCAACCGCAGAGGACATGACTCTTCCTCTGGCCATCTTTTCAAGGTTATCTCTGAAGGCAATAGTTAGCTCACTGCTGTAAGCCAGCACTGAGTCAGACATAGATTCAGTTCATAACTCTTATGGCCAGGATTTTGAGGATTTGAAGGTGTCTGATGTGTTTAGGATTGGCTTTATGTGCAGATGACGTGGTCCTGCTGACTTCATCAATCGGTGCCTGTAACACTGACTTGGATTGGTTAAAGTCAGCTGTAGTGGTTTGGTTTAGAATTACAACCCCTAAGCTGGTCTGGAAGGTATGTTGCCTGCTGTGGGTTATGGATGAGTTGTTGCGTCGAGGGCTGGAAGATAAAGCATTTAGAGAAAGGAGCAGTAGATTGGTGCTGTGCCTGCTGTGATGTACCTGTACCTGCACATATGTGGTAGAAAATAGAAAGATGTATCTAGCTTCTCTAATGTTAAGTAAAAAATAGTTGCAGCTCCCTTCTCTGCAAAATTAGTAACAGTTCTGTCATTTTTATTTACAACTCCACAGATTTAGTCTCACTCATCTCAATTGTTCATTCTGTGTGAACCAAATATTTGCATGTGTGATAGTTCAACGTGTTCCACATTTTTTGTCATAATTCTTAAAGCTTTGTTCAGAATTGTATCTTGCTCAGTTACATCTACAGGATATGGGTGTTTTCTACCTTTATGTAGGGCTAACATACTTTACATTCATGATGAGATCACAAGGAAAGAACAAAATGCACTTCTGTCTTCTCATTGAAGAAACGTTTATTATCAGATGCTTCTTTGTGTCTGATCACATGTGCTGGGATGTGTGTTTAGTTGCAAAGAGGATCTCCCGCTAGCGGTGCTGCTGCTCTTCTGCTCAGAAGGCGACAACATCCCAGATGCCTTCACCCTCGTCAACCATCTCAACGACTGGCTCCATCTGCTGGACAACCAGGTGAGTAAAAGCCCTGAATAACCACTTTCCTGTAAACTTAGACTTAAGAGAACTGTGTTATGTTAAGGCTGATGAGGTGCAGTTGAGAGTTTAAAGTTACAAATATGTGCTCCCATTTCAGAGCCAAGAGCCTAACAGCAAGTGGAAGATTCCTGCTTCCTGGAATCTCCTGTTTGGAAGTGGCATCCCTCCTGCACTGTTCTGATTCACATTTCTGTTGTTTTTTTTATTTTATTTTGATGCTATAAATAGTTTGTGATACATACAATTTAAAAAATACTTTAAAGCAACAAATGTTCAGTCTAAATAAAAACTTATATTCAGACAGCTTCATGTTGAATTAACCAGGTCAGGATATGAAATGTGGTCGTATAAGCCCCTCACAATAACAATCTCCATTCTTCCTGTTTTTCACATTTATCTTCACATGTGCCATGATTACAGGAATTGACCTCCTAAACAAGCACTTCTGATGTACTATATTATAGTATTTGAATATTTTCCAATAAAAGATTGTCATGGGAATTCACATGTCCTCATCTCAAAGAGTTTGTTTCACTCACTGGATACTGCCTCCACCCACTTAACTGAAAACGCTTGGCCAGGCGCCATCCTGTATTCCTGGTAGTCCAGCCTCTGAGTAATATGATTCCCCTCTACAACTCGCACTGTGGTAACGGCAGGACAACTCTCTTATTCAGTTACTAAGCTGATTGCCAAGTTCATGGTTTTCCCCTTCAGTCTGCATCATTGTTTTGGCTAGTTTCTGCGTAGGCTGGTTGTGGGAAAGGAATGTGCTGACGGCATTTAAAAAAAACAAAAAAAAAAAACATGGAGCAATAACATAGTTTAGCACTTTATATACTAAAATGCACAAACCCTTAATTAAAAATCATTTTACTCAAGTGTCAATCTATTGCCTTTATTCTCAATAGAATATAAACAAATCAGAAGGTTAAACTGAGACATATTAGATATTAGCTCATTTTGAATTTGATGGCAGCAACCCATCTTAAAAAAGTTGGAACAGGAGGATGTTTACTATTGTGTAGCATCCCCCCCCTTCTTTCAAAAGCTGTCTGGGAAATGAGGACACCAGAGACCTGTTCCAGAAAGCAGGTTCAACTAACTGAATCTAGCTCTGATACCTGTATTCGCCATGGCAACTGCTGACAAAAAGCATGCTAGTTATTTCACTCTATTGGAGCAAGAGGTTCTTGTGCAAGAGTATGAGAAATGCAAAAAATCTTTCCAAAAAAAGGGAACAGGAGAAAGAAGCAGCACAGGAGAAAATTACTCCCAGTGTCAGTTTGGAAGCTGGAATCTTAGTCTACTGATTTGATATTTAACTTTATTAAAACTGTATCATGTGGGTTGAAATACCGGTGGATATAATAAAGTATTGAGTTTTATTTAGGTTCAGTTCCACTGGGGAAAAACATACGCAGATGCAACTAAACTAAAATATAAAAACATCTCTCAGAAAGGAATATTGTATATTGTTGTAGGCCATGATTTTTATCTCTTATGTTTCTTTTTCACACTGGCTAACATACAAAGTAAATATTCAGTGGCTATTCCTACATCCAGTAATTTAAACCTAAACAAATGCTGCTTTAACACAAGTCTTTTTTCCTCTCATCTAATATCCTGATAAATATTTCAGGTCAGTATTTTTATCTTGAGGTACTAATAACAAGCTGCTGGATGGTTCCCCGTTCCTCTCTGGTCTGCAGGACATAAGAGTCCATGGTTTTCATATTGATTTTAAACTTTTGACTCATTTGACCACAGAATACTTCCCCATTTTGGCTCAGGACATTTGGTACAGAGAAGATGGCAGCATTTCTGGACCGTGTTCACATAGAGGTTCTTTTTATGACAGAGCTTTAAATTGCATTTGTGGATTGTGCAACAAACTGTGCTCATTTGGTCGGTGATTCATAGAAGTGTTCCTGAGCCCATGCAGTGACGTCCAGTAGAGAATCATGCCCGTTTTAAATTCAGTACTATTTGAGGGACAAAGATCATGAGCTTCCAGTTTTGGCTTTCAGCTTTGAGATTATTCCTGATTCTCGGACGTGATCTTCCGTCTTACAATGTGCCAACTCCTCTTCCAGGATTTCATTGCCCCTGTTCCAACTTTCTATTTATGCAGCATTCCAAAAGAAAGGGAAAAGGTGCAGCTAATGATGAATCACCTAACAGGTTAAGTAAGAAAAACAAATACACTTTCATATGTAAACTAGGTGATACTGGTTTTATTGGAGACAAGAAGGAAACTTAAGACAAATTCATTTCAAAAGGAGAACAAGTTTAAGAGCTGTCTGCTGTATTCAGATCTGTAACATAAGCTCTTTGTTTTTACAAGCAAAAAATATGTCTTTTATTCACATCTTTTTTAAAAATAGTACTATGTACATCATGGAAACATTTCATGCCACTGTAATAATTGTGGGAGGAAGCAGTGTTTGTCATGATACCAACCCCACGTCACCTGAAAAACTTCCAAGTAAAGTTTTCTTTTTTATAAAAAATAGAACATTTTTATTTTTGCCTCTGAAAAATGTTTTCCAAAAATACACATATGAACAGCATTTGAAATTGGCAATGCATAGCCCCTATTTTCAGTCATGTCACAAATTTCATGAATGCAAATAAGCACAAAAAACAGGGAAAGCTGCAAGGAAAAAAAAAAAGATCTTTAATGCTGTGCTAACAGTGGCTGCGGGGTGGTCTGGGGGTAAAGCGCTGGTGTGTTTGTCTTCAGAGAATGTCAAAGTGTCATCTGTAAACAGTTCAGAGAGGATGAGAAGAATCTGGAAAGCTGAGGAGGGGCTCGGAGGCAACTGCTGCTAACAAAAGGGAAGAATGATGAGGTGTGCAGTGCTAAAAAAATGCACTTTGGCCAGGCAGCAAAAAAAGAAAAAAAAAATAGACAAAAAAAAAAAAAAGCAACGAAGAGGTGAGGAAGATTGGGTTGGAGTTGTGGAGGAAGAACAGAGAGGTCAGAGTGAGCTGAAGTTCCCTGCCGGTGCTGGCTTTGTGCCGGAGCTGTAGTCATGTAGCTGCTGGTGGAGACGATTAGCAGTCACTGGTTTTCACCCTGTCATAAGACACAAAATTGAGCAGAATTCAAACAACTTTTCTCCTCTCTGTAGAAGCTTTGGTATGATTAAAAACAAACAATAACAACTCATGCCAAGATCCAGTAACTTGGTCAAGGATTCAACATGAATTGCAAAAGGAAATGAAAAGTGGCCAAAAGGAGCTTCAGGAAATATCTTGAAACATTGATCATATAAAGTCAGATAATCAATGCAGCAAAAGCAGCTGAAATTATTAAAAAGCAACAAGTCACAGCGTCTTCAGAGGATCTTAGTTGTAAGCAGAAATAACTCCATTCAGCACTGCAGAGCATTCAAGAACATCACTGGATCCGATCATGTCGCATAAAGCAAGCTCTGTCTCCAAGGAGTTTGGATTACTTACGTAGTTATGACAGCTGTGGTGTGCAAATCGATACTGAAATATTCATTGAAAATTTAGTAATTTGGGGTACATATCTAGTTTATCCTTCAAAGAAAAACAGTTAAAATTACCTATCGGGATGTAGTTTAAATGATGCCCATAATTTTCCTAGACAAAATTCAAACATTTAAACTCAAGATTGTAACAACCAAACCAAACCTAAGAGGAAAGGCACCATGCCAAGATTCTGGACAAAGTTGAAGTCCTCATATCAGAAAGGTTAAACCACCAAAAGTAACATGCAACAAACCTTAGAGAAACCAACTTGATGTGATGGGTCGAAAGCATTTCATTACACATTTATTACTGAGCAACTTCATAAGTGACAATCATGACTCCATGTGCTGTCTCAGAGATCTCATTTGCATACAAAAGTCAAAACTACTTTTACTTACAATGCAGTGGGCTTTGACTATCAGCTCCTTATTGTGTACTGTCTTTCATTACTGAACACACAGATCAACTCTGCCACCAAATTTGAATATGATGCACAACATAAATTTGCATTTTGCATCGTTTCAGCTGCACCTGACATTTCAGTTTCAAAGAAGTGTTCACACGTACACACGCCATGCTAGAGTGCAGTCACAATTAACACAACTCCAAACCACAAGAGCCAAGCAAATCACAAGATCAGAAGCCCAACAGAAACAAAACACTGCAGACAGCAAGTACACACACACACACACACACACCTCCAGGTACAAGAGTGGGCGTTCTTTCTTTTTTTTTTTTTTTTCTAAAGCGGTAGGCAAACTTCTTCCTCTAAATGTGCTCTTCGTGGTTGTTGTTGTTGTCTCAGAGGGGGGTAAAGATAGGCTACTCCCCACCAGACAGGTCAGCTCTTGTCATGTGCAGCAAATACACCCCAAACTGTCCAGAAAAACCACAACAGCAGAGTGAGACCTAATCAGAAAGGGTGCACTTTCGACCGTATTGCTGAAATGACACTGACATAATCACACAACAAAGGAAGGTTTCTCAGAAATGACTTGGAAGGTGCACTGTCATCAGAGAGAAGTGCTTTATCAGGTCTGTCGGCCTTTAAAGCAACAGAGGAAAGAAGTCATTTAGCTAGACTTTGTCACACTACATGCCAGAGAATGATGGGAGGAGAGTGGAAAGGAAATAAAAAAGCAAAAGAAAAAAAGAGTCTGCATTGCTTCGGTATTCAAAGGTTGAATTAAGCACTAAAAAAGCCTGTACTGACTTCCTTCTGTCAGTGGGTTTAAAAGAAATCTTGCTTAAAAAAGGTTTTCTTTAACATCTCTTTAAAAGGCATTGTACAGGAAAAAGGTTTTTTCATCCATTTAAAGGATTATAAAAGAGAAAATGGTGCTGCAATTTTTGAACATGTATATTTTTACACATATACACCCCCCCCAAAAAAGTTGAGACTTTATGGAACATGTGGAAAGCAGTGTATTCTGCATTTAATTTATAGAAATTACAAACCTCTGTCATCTACTTAACTTGTTAGTAAGTAAACATCCACTTCGAGGCCAATTTAGGGACAGAAATTAAAATAATAAATAAAATTATGTTGTTTTAAAAAGGAGAATCGTGATTTGTTACAAAAGCAGTAGCTATGAAAGACTGGAATCTCCAGATTGCCAACATATAAGAGAAAATCATTGAACTGTTGTTCTCAAAGAAAATTCAGAAGGGATTTAGATATTTCTCTCTCTACAGTCCATAACATCATTAAACCATTCAGGAAACCTGGAGAAACTATGAGAAGTGTGTAAATGGCAAAGTTGCAAGACTGAGTCGGACACCTTTGATTTCCGACCCTTCGCAAGTCACTGCATTAAGAACCCTTAGAAGCCTATCTAATCAATAATAATAGATGTAACCAGAACAAGGGATTCCTTTGGGAAAACTTTGTCAAGAACTACAATATGAAGCTATATTTACAAATGCCATTTAAACTTTACTGTGCTTATGTTAACATTGTGCTGAGAGGCTGATGAATTTTTGGACTTGAAGGCAGGCAGGATGGACTATCTCAGAGCTGCAGTTTGTGTCTTGCTGAAAACAATCAGTATTCCAAATAGACCATACAAAACAACATTCTGCTTGAAGTGAGGAATTTGTGGAGGATTTTGAAAAGAAAAAAAAAAAAACACGTAAAACAGTTCATTGGTATCGTCAATGCCGTAACATCAACGTTACAAAGTGGTAAAATCTTTACTGGCCCAACTTTGGTGTGGAAAGTGTTGCAGGGCTGAAACAAAACAGATGTATATTAAAGGATGTCCCTTGTTTATGTTAAAGTAAACCTAAAAACTGCTGGGTTTTTTTAAAAGTTGTAGTTTCCATACTGTCTTGACTTTTTCAGATTTGGGTTTGCAGCTTTATTTTTTTGAACAAACAGAAAAGTGTCTGTGTTAACCAGTATCTACATATAGCATATCTACTACACTTAGTGTGAAGAAGTAATAATACCACGCTGCATGCAGCTTCATGATTTGTCTAAGAAAGAAATGGTTGTAACCCAAAGATTTAAATCACCTTTTCCTCTTCCTCTCTGAGTCATTTGACCTGGACTTGCTTTGGGATGTTTTGGCTGTGCCGGATTTGGAAATGCTGTCTTCTCTGCGTCGTTTGCTGTGCAAAAAGAAGAAAAATTGTTAAACAGCTTTCTTGCTAATAACTACAGATGACGTAGTTTGTGTTTACAATGGTGCAGGCCATATTCAGATAATTCTGACAAATAGCTGATCAAGTTTTTAAGATTACTTAAATTTGATTAATTTGTCTAATTAAAAATCCTGGATGTTAAAACTTTTTAATTTCAAGCTGACTGTAAAAGTAGTTAGCTGCTGGCCTATCCAAATCATCAGCTAAAAACGACCTCTGGCCAATAATCATTGTGCGTTTCGTTTCTTCAACTCACTGTACTGACTGTGCTGTGCTGCCATCCTGCTCCTGTTCCTTGCAGGGAGACTGTGTAGGTACTTTGCCATCCTGTCTGTATTCTCCTCCCTCCTCGTGCTGACCTCCTCGTTGGCTGCCATTGTATCGCTCCACCGGACACCTGGCTTGAGGCTGAGCCGAGGGCGGAGACTCTGAAGACGGCGCCTGATCTTCTTTGGATAATTCGCGCCATTGGTTCTATGCAGGGAGAGGAAAAGGAAAGATAAACAGAGAAATAAAAGTTTCTCCAGATATAATAATACAAAAAAATAATTAAAAAACATTGAAAATTCGTGTTTTGCCAAAGAGGTCACTCAGAATGCTTTTTTAGTTTTGTTTTATGGAAACAGTCTATAATTGGTAACAGTCAAATCATTTGATAAAATCATGTTCCAGTGGAGGTTCTGCTGTGATAAAGATGGTAAAAGAAGATTATGTCAGAAAAAATAAAACATAGAAGAATCATGTTTCAAAGTTTCAATCTGACCTAAAAACCATTTTACGGTGTATAAAACCGTGTCTGGTACTTAAAGTGGAAGGCTAATAATTTTATTATGTTTCATATCGGAGACTGTTTCAATAACAGATCAGTCACACAAAGAGAATGTCAAAGCTCATGTGAATGCAGATTTTGTTTACACATGCCAC
Organism: Melanotaenia boesemani; assembly: GCF_017639745.1. Taxonomy (NCBI): domain Eukaryota; kingdom Metazoa; phylum Chordata; class Actinopteri; order Atheriniformes; family Melanotaeniidae; genus Melanotaenia; species Melanotaenia boesemani. Next base: position 18,026,911 of record NC_055698.1, on the reverse strand, counting down.
CAAGATTAATGATAAAGTTATCTACATAAATCATGAAGTAAATAAGTATAAATCTGGATTAATATGCTACCTGTACAGAGGAGTCTCCCATGATGAACTTGCCTCCTTCAAGGACAGCCATGTAGGAGAAGCGTAGCTGGTCAGGAGTTTGGATCAGGCCCATGCGGTACTTCCTCATGTTCAACAGGATGCTTTTAATGTCCACTGAAGAAGTGTCTTTCCGCTTCTCCATCTCCAAAAGAAATAAAAACTATTTTGCTAAACAATCAAGAAAATCTTTTTTTTTTTTGGTATGATTTCATAATGCCCCGTGTTGTTTTGCATTTTTTTAAATGGAAGAAACCTTTAACGCAGATGGAGTCAGGATATCAGTATAAGTCAGTAGAGTTTTATTTTTTTTAAAGCCACAATCACTACATAAATGTACGAATTCAGCTTAGGTAACATGCTTTTTTTGTGAATTTTACTGTTTTCAAGCATGTGTTTTAATCTTGTCACAGATTTGGTGCAGTCATCAGGCACTTAGGGCAGAAATGTTTGGGTGTACAACACAAGCATAAAGGTAGGTCTGTGTTCAGCTGCACATGACGTGCATGTGATTTCCACAATGTGAATCTGAGGCATGCTCAGACACACTTGTAATCTTAATGTTTATGCTGGCTGAAAATTTTGGCAGTTTTCAAGAGGCACTAATATTTTCTTTTTTCCATATTTATCCAGGTGTGAAAACACTAACAACAAATTCCATGAACCATGTAATTAATATATTTTCAAACTGTACAGGAAGTCATGGCTACTAGAGACTGAAAGTAAACTGAAACAAATATCATGTACTGTCCTTGCGTAATAGGCTAAATTCTCTGTCTGAATATCAGCCCTTGGTTGTACACAACCACATAGAAAGGTTTAAAAAGAAAACATTATAAAGACATCAGATAGATAAAGAAGCAGCACTTACGAGGACTAGGCATGTGTCAACTAATGAAAACGTCCCTGAGCGTCCAATTCCAGCACTGCAGTGTACCACAGCTGGTCCATGATCCACCCCCAATGCTCCAGACTCCCGTACCTTAAAAAGGAAGTTTAGGAAGGATGCTGGGGACTCAGGAACACCAAAATCAGGCCACGTGGTATAATGGAAATGGTAAATCTCCCTCTTCTCCCCTGTCTGTGACAGCAAACAAAACAGGCTGCATTAGAAGCATGAAAATGATAAAACTCATTAGCATTAACTCTGACAAGGCTGATATTTATCATAATGTGTGATTACGGGAGGTTACTTCAGATGTGTTTAACTGGTGTACAAGGTAAATATTTCAGTAGTTGGTTTCAAGTATTGATATTTAATAAACCAGCCTCTGGAAAAGTCCTTGAAGGGCACTTAAAGGCAAGTATGAACTTAATTAATTTTCATGCTTGCTATATTATAATGTTGATATTCAACTTTTTTTTTTTTTTTAATTTAATATTGTTTATCTTGAATACTAAAATTACCAATTGCATGCATGTGTAGGATGATATAACTCTGCATGAAAATGCCATCCAAACTACTCTTATCTATGCCAAAAAATTGTGTTTTCGCTATTAAGAATCTTTAGATCAAAAAGGGTCATGTCATCTTGGTGTGTCACCCTCAGGTTACAGCAGTTCAGTGGGAATTTTCCATGTTTTAAATAATGAAGTAGCCTACATTAAGATTCTGCATCTCCAATACTCTGGTGGTGTAGTAAGACTTGGTGTCTTCTGACAACAATGTGACCAAGAAATGTGTGTCTCTAAAGGCCATCTCTCTCTCCTCGGCTGTGGGCCAGTACTGGGCGCACTTTTCCTGTCACAAAAAAATTAAAAGAGACAAAAAATTAAAAAAGATATTTCAAAGAAAATGAACATCCATCCAAGATATACCCAACGAGAAGCAGATGCTTGTCAGTCTGATCCCTGATAAGCTGTAATGATGTGGAGGATACAAGTCCTTTATTTTATCATGTTTTTGTCTTCTCTAGTTACCAAATACCTGCACACTGATTTAGTAACACAAAAACCATTTTGAATTAAATTAGGTTAATAGGTGCTGTGCTGAAGGTACAACCATTTTAACATTTGATAGAGAATAGATAAAAAGGTCACGTCTACAGCCAACATTTCACCAATTTGCTTAGAAACAGTAACAAAACTGGTCAGGATAAGTTTGTAAAGCTGCTGAAAAACCGTAGATGTGGCCAACATAAAAGAGTCTTGTGAGGTTAAAAATATCTGTTCACTAGGTGCTCTTTATCTTCCATTTCTGAGAAAAAGTTAGCGAGTGAATCTCACGAAACAGCAAGATCCATTCCAGCTGCTTTACTGAGAAACAGGGAGGTCACAGCTGGTCTGGCTGAAAGAGTTTTAGAGTGCCTGTTTAATCTTCACATAACAGAATTACTGGAACTACAGGGGTTTGGAGGTTGGGTGTCAACCCAGATCCTGTACTTCAGTGAAAATGTTGTTAAAACACCAAATTCTAGTTATGCTGCCTGGAGACGGAGAGCACATTTATAGTAAGATAATTAAATTAGGATTTTATGCATTTTTGTAATGCTTCAGTGATTCAGGTAGTATAAAACAGTGTCTAATCAAAAACTAGCTTTTACAAAACAGTCTTTGTAGGGTGCCAAAATAAGTGATGAGTGATAATGTTTCAGTCAGCATGTACAATGTAAAATGAGCTTTTCCAAAACCAAAATATTAGCTGTACCAGTGAGGCTGTGTGGCAGTTAAGTTAGAGAAACACACTTTAGTTGCCTCAAATCTGATTGATTTGTTTCCATGAAAACAGAAGCAAACAAACAGTGCAGATCTCTGCCAAGACACTTTTTTATTTTATTTTTTTGCCACTGATTGTGGGTATTATTTTTAAGCTCTAATGGCAAAATTATCCCTATCTACCTGTAGTAAAGAAATTCCTGGATTCAGGCGTAATTCAGGTAATAAATGGTTGAGCTGTGAATGGCTTAGATTTGCGTGGCTTTGTCCGGTCATGCCTTGATTATGAAATAACAGGTTTATCACCACAAGAAAAACATGTTGGAATGCAGGTAGACAACAAATACTGTATATAAAAGAGGATATTAAGATGGTGACTTGCAGTATTAAAGTGTATCATAAGGATATGAGCGCAGCTGGATTCTGAACAAAGACTAAGTGGGCTATCCCTCTGCAGACAAAGTAGCTTTGTGCGGGTCAGTCCCTGACTGAGAACTAATGATTTTATCATCTGATGTGTCTGCTGTGATGTGAAGTGATACAGTTTTGTTCCAGCCTTCATTGTACAAAAGCGTCTACACAGCTTAATATAAATGTCTGAACTTCACACTGAACCATTTATGGGTCTGTGTCTTTAGATTTTTGTGCTAAGTATGAACATTGCACTACATACCTGTGCAATACAAAGCAAGTCAACACCTTTCTCTCTCACTGACCAAAAGGGGGGTGTGACTTTCATCATTAATACTGTTCCTGAGGTCATGGGGGTCTTTCAGTGCAAAACATTAACCACATGTAGACACAAACCCCTTAAAAGATCAAGATAAATTCCATAACTTGTATTTTCTTTCTTTAAAATTAATATACTAAACTTTTTTAGGTGTGTAGCTGTGAATAAAGTGGTCTATGTATGACTAGCTGTTCTGTGGTCTTTTTATATCTCTGCATTCCTCTACATGTGGGTGTGTTAGACAACAGACAAATGAAACATATGCCAGACATGATGTCCTTTTTCTTTGTCTTTTTTCTCTCTCTCTCTCTCTCTTTCATGTGTGTTTACCGATCCTTTCTCTATGACCCTGTTGAGCATGATGACTGCTTTGGTCTTCTGCTCCCAGATCATAAGCCACAAGTGGCCACAGGTGTTCCTGAGCGGCCCCTGTGAACAGAATACACAAAAACACTGATCAGTTGTGCAGCATGGGAAGGGGGGAGAGTCAGAGGGAAGTCCCTTACAATGCAATTCTGTGTAATCACTCTCTCCTTAGTAATAACTAGATCTGCTGGACAAATGAGCTAAGCAACAAACAGAGGACGGTCTCCATTATTGTGCTAATGCAACAGAGATTTACTGAAAAGGTCATGACAACTAAAGGTTATGATGCAGTTGAGATAATTGCATTTTGAAGGATGAATAGCTTAAAATGTCAAATGCCACTTTAATGACAAAGAAAAACTAATGTGTACAAAAGTGAAGACTAAAAAATCCCAAGTACACAACAAAATGAGGTAACACAAATAATGATTACTATAAAACATGATAAAGGACTCCATTTTCTTTGCATATATTAAAAGACTAACCACAAAATATTTTTTTAAAAAATCCAACAAATTCAAAAATTTCTGACTGCATATTACCGCTGTTAACAGGCTCTGAAACACCTTCGCAAACCACAGATGACTCATTTCAGAAAAAGCAGCACACACTTATGTTGAAAACATCTAAACTTACTGGTACAAATCCAGTGGAAGTTATTAAGAGATGAATTTATTGATCGTGGGCCTCAGATATTTTAGCAACACATCTCAAAAATGTCTACAAGCTGTCCAATCCTTTATTGTCAAATTATTTTAAAAGGCTATAAACAAACTACAATAAAAGTCTTATGAAACTGAACTGAGAAAAGCTATGTGGCTTCAAATTGGCAAGATAGGAATCAGTCCACAGTGAGAAATATGACTTGGTGTGAGACAAGAGAAAACATTTTTAGATTAGTTTAAAAAAATTTATGTTTTGATTTCTGTTCATGAACAATTTTGATGACTTTAGCTTTATAAATGGCTTTATCCCAGCCTATGAAACCAGTAATGTTTTTTAATCTTAGCTCCAGGTTCTTTGACTTCCAGCTTAACATTTCCAAATACATAATACACCGCAACATCACCATCACCAGCTGCTGGTGAACGGCTGGTGATGGTGAATTTACTTTTCTGAAAATCGCAACGTAAAACGAATTCAGTGCAAGTTGGTTTGAATCACATTCGCCCCTGGACCAATTAAATTATTTATGGGATATTTTGAGAGATTTACTCTGCTATGCTGTTTTTTTTTATGTCCTAATGAACTGACAATGTAACATAAATCCTAAATGAAATGTAATTCATGGGACAATGTCCAACACAACTAAGTGTGGGCCTGAGGCCACAGGTGTGTCACTGACCTGCCCTGCAAGCATTTGGTTTATTGAGGTTGAGGTCAAGGATGGGATGTTTACCCACAATGCATGCGAGACATTAGGATCACATGAATCAAGGTGCAAACAGTGGTGAAACCACCAGGTCAGGTCAGAGCTGGACTGCATTTGACTGATTGTACCATAGGTTGCTGCTTCTCTTTAGTAATGGTCATTTCAATGTCAACTAAAAGGTTTCCTTTACTCACAACTTCTTTGTCCAAAATACATTGACACATAAGTCACATTGATGCTACTTGATTATAGCTTTCATTTATTACCCCTAAACTGTCAGGAACATTGAGCTAAAGCAATGCTGTCTTAATTTGGGTATTGTGAATTCAATGATGGTAAAAAAAATCTAATATAATTTGACTGTCTTTGGTTTAATAATAGAGTAGATGATGTTTTATTTTCTTAATGTTCTAAAGAAATTGTGGAGAATATGACTGTGCTGTTAACATCAGATTTCCAAATACTCGATTGATCAATATGATTCAATAATAATATTGCATATTACTAAAAGAAATAAAGTTTTACAGAGCCCCCATGATTTTTCTTAAAACCTTAAGGTTAATCATTTACTATGCTAATGAATTGGCTTAGGTCATAAATAAATTATTTAGATCAACCAAACAAGCATTTATCAATTATCCACTGACACAATCCAACACAAAGTATGCAAAACAAACTCTTCATAAAATTAGCTAGTACATTTCTATTAGGAGAGCAAACTTAATAACTAAATAGCCAGTGAAGTATTTGAGTAATTTTTGCAACATTGTTTACAAACATCATCATTATTATATGGGTTTATGGTTTCTAGTGGAAATTAACTTGCCTGAGTTAATATGTAACTCCTCTGGGCTTCCTCCATCACTACCAGACTTGCATTGATGTAATCATTTTCTGTGTTCTCCAGCTTCACTCGACTGTGATCAACTGCAGGCAGCGTTGTAGAGAAAATTATTGGGAGGATGGATTGTGCACCGACAGATAAAAGTTAGAAGAAACATCACAGTGTGAATATGGACTTTATGTAAATGTTTACCCACATGGACTGACGTCTCTGTATCTGTTTCTGTTGCGATTCTCCGGATACTTTGCAACTTTGTAGGAGCACTCATGAGACTGATTCCTGATTTCCTAGGAGACAGAAAGAGGGTTTAGGACATATATTATCAGACCTATGGGGTTTCAGCTCCACCATTTGTGTACCTGCATTCTTAAAAATTAGCAGAATGCATCTATAAATATTATTACATATCATCACAGTTTTACTTCCATGTTTCACTGTTGCACCATCCCATTTACTGGCACTCTTAGCTAGGCACATGCCCTACATAGTGGAGCCAGTCTGAGCTAAGGATATTCATCTTAGTCTTTTATGAATGAAGAGTGTCCTTGAAATGTTCTTTGGGATTCTTTTGTTGTCCTTTAGCTAATTTAATCTTGCAAATTTCCAACTAAATAGCAAGCGACTATATGTTGTTTGTTTTTTTGTTTTTCTTGTCAGACACAATCAATAGAGGCTGGTAGTAACGTCTTTCAGACAGTCTGAGCGGCCACAGATTTCTGATAACTGAGTCCTACTGGTAAATCCTATTCCCGGTATGAAAAAAATTGGTGAGTTACATTTCTGTTAGTGGAGGTGTCAGTGGGATCTTGTGAGGTCAGTAAGCAGTGGTCATGGTTCCTTCTGTATCTCTTAATTAGCATTGTAATGGTTCCCCTTTTTTTTTTGTTTGTCGTTGATCTGCCAGGATCAGTTTCTGTCTTTGTGAGAACTCATTCTCTGTGTGAGTTAATACGCATATATAAGGAGTAGAGAGGCCCCAAAATCTTACACGTTTACAGGCTGTAGTGTAAAAAGGTTCATACAATTAGGCTAAATGGAATCCCAGTGAAACACAAAATTTATTGCTTTCAGTTTCTATTTTAGGTCCTTTATTTTCAAATTTTTTATCAGCTGGGTATTTGTTTTAAATAATCTGTCAACTTAGAAAATGTATAAGCTGCAGTGTTTCCTCTACCATTATATTAGGAGGCTCCTTCATTACATTTGTGAACATGCAAATGAAGCTAATTTTAATTAATTTTTTTGACATATAGACCATATTAGACCAGGTCCTGATCAAGAACTACAATAGAATTTCTACATCGTGCACTACATGCATGTCCTATATCTTTTAATATTTTGATTAATATTAGAGATGTGACGTTCATGAACGAATCGATTCTTTTGAATGACTTTTTTTTTTTTTTTTTTACTTATCTTGCTTTTAATCATTTTAATGTAATTTATTATTTTATTGTGATTATGTGTTGATGCCTTTCACTATTCTAAATATCTGTAATATCTTTGTTTTATGTAAAGCACTTTGAATTGTCCTGTACATGAAATGTGCTATATAAATAAACTGCCTTGCCTTAAATGACCGATGGGAACCGATTCACAGCTGTGAGCCGTTCATTTGTGAGCCATTCTTTTTATATACAAATTTTTGACACTGCCTTCATCAAATCAAATCAAATCTAACTTTATAAAGCGCTTTTCATGCCATAGGCAACACAAAGTTCTTTACATGATTAAAAGCATAAGAATAAAAACAATGAAATCTTTCACACAGTCACACGCACACACATATACACACACACACCAAGCCCAATCCCCCCCTTCCAGCTAAAAATGACTGAATGAATAAGTAAATGAATAAATAAGTAAATAAGAAGTAGTACAGTTGAGTAAAATGAAAATAAAATGAATAACGTGTGACATAGAAGTCTGATATCCAACACGCTCCATTCATGTGACGCATCTATGGGCAGAGAGTATTGTTTGGAAACAAATACTGTGAGTTCTATCCAAAACATTTACTAGAATTTGAGCTGAATGCTCAGGTTTATCCTTTTTTAATCTATATTTTTCCTATAATTTTTTAATCTTGTATAGTAGATTTTATATAGGTACATATTTTGATTGTTTGTCATTCTTATATATTGTGAAATTTTGTAAGATATTGTGAGAACGAGCCAGTCTTTTGAATGGCTCTTTGAAAGGAACGGCTCCTCAAGATCCGGCTCCCTCCAAAGAGCCATAAATCCCATCTCTAATTAATATCACTTTACTTTAGCTCTTGAAGATTCAGTCAGTTTTCTACAGTCAACCAGAACATTATTAAATACGCATTTGACTAGGTTAATTCTAAGGTTGAAGAACAGCAGTTCAATCCAGGATAAAGGTTTCACAAAACAGAAATTATTGTAGTTGTTAATCAGAACCTGGTCTAATGTGGTCTAGATGCCAAAAAAAAAGACATAAAATTAACCTCATTTGCGTTTTCACACATAAAATTAAAGTTTCATAAATCAGAAACTGTGTTTTAATGAATATATATACTGTGTAGAATATTTCAGTCCAGATTCGAAGAGTCTAAGTATTGTAGTTTTTTATTTGAACCTGTCTAAGGTGGTCTAAACGCCAAAAAAGTAAATAAAAAAATAGCCTCATTTGCATTTTCCCAAGTACAAATTAATGTTTTACAAATCACAGACTGTGTTTACTTGAATCTAGATGCTATGTCGATTATTTCAGTCCGTTTGAAGAGTCAAAATGCTGTAGTTTTTGTTCGGGATTTGGTCTAATGTGGTCTAGATACAAAAAAAAAATCATAAAATGGACCGTTTGCACTTTCACAAATATAATAAAAGATTCACAAATCAGAAACTGTGTTTTAATAGATCCGCACACTGTGTACAATATTTCAGTCCTGATTTGAATAGTGTCAATATTTTAGTTTCTGACCTGGTCTAGCGTGGTCTAGAAACCCACAAAAAATCAGCGGAATCGCCCTTTACACATATGGCGAATCGGAAGCTACGAATCGGAAGCTAAATTCAGCGTCGTAGGAAATTAGCTGTCAAAATTGTGAAAAACAAAGTTACTTTCAGCAATGCAGAAAGCATTGTTGATTAACTACCGCTGAAATCTTGTAAATCGGAATGTAACAGAGAAAAAAATAATGTAGCTACTCGGAGCTTAAACTATAGGCACAAGCTTATAAACTGTGATTAAGCTTAGTGTCATAAGCTTAAGGTAACATTACGTTATCATAATAGTGTTACAATGAGTTCTGGCAAACAGATGTCAATCCATACAACTAACAGAAAGATGATAAGTCAAAATAGGCAACAACGTGGTGAACTCTGTGTTGGAGAAATTGCTAGCCAACTAAATGAAATGCCCGCTAGAAGTACAAACCGTGCTAGCATTATGCTATCAATGCTAAAAGACTTACTGAGTACAGTTTTTGCCACCGGCCTTCTGAATCTATTTCTTCAAACTCCTGGTCCATTCTCACAGTGGCAACACCGGTCTGCTCCATAAGAAGTTATGTTTATTGGGTATCCGACTATCTACCTCATTACTTTTTTAGGTCACACGAGCTTCAACTCAAAGACTTATTACTTCCCTGAGCTAGCGAGCTGTTGCCGATTGTTTGCCCGTTATCTCTCTACTGCAGTTGTCGTCCGGACGTGTGCGCATGCGTCATTAAGGGTCATTCAGTAGCTGTCAAATGAAATGAATGAAAAATACTTTATTAATCCCTAAGAAAAATTGCAGTGTTACAGTAATTTTTTTCTCTCTTTATTTTCTTGTTCTTTATTATTACTATTATTACTATTAAATACAAACAATTACCTAGAAGAAGATATTGTCTTGGAGATGTCTGCTGGCAGAAATTATCTCTGGTACCTTTCTGTGTTGCTTTGGACTTGACAAAGCAGAAAATGTTACACTGCACACACACTGTTGTTTTTTCCCTGTAGTGATGATAAACTCGATCCTTTTAACTGAATCGAGTTAAATGAGTCACTCACCAAAGTGAATCAGATCATAAGTTATTTGAGTCACTGATTCAGTTACCCAAAAGAGTGCATAAAAATCTACATCTGCACCCATGATTCCCATTTTGACGATTCATACCGCTAAAATGGATGACAGAAACATGGAAAATATTCAATTTCATTGTGGAACAAAAAAAAAGGAGTGAAAGATCAACAGATCTCAAATGTCAAATGTGTACTTTTCTTTCTCTCACTCACATAAAATTAAATATAAATGAAGAAAATTATAATGCTTTAACAGTACAACTCACATAACCTCACACATGAAAGATAAGTATGGGTAAGACTTTAAATATGGTAGCAGCAAAACAGAATGGGACTGTGGTGGAGACAATGTTTTTGTTAGAAATTGAATGAGCTACGGATTGTTTAGCATTTTGATGGTCAAAATGCTCAAAGTAAAAAAAGAAAACCCTTCTTCTTTGAAACTAGTAGACAATGTACATGTCAAAAGCTTTGCGATCATATTAAAACTGTCCATCATGAAAATCATGTGAGGGCTCACTTTATCCAGTGTCCATGTATGTAGCTAGTGATTCATTCATGCTAGGAGTCAGTGCCAGGATATTACAAGCTAGTATGATTTGTTGCTCTCAGGCAGGGAGTGAGTGAGTGAGTGAGTTGCTTTTGAGTCAAGCGATGCTACATGAACAAGGGAGGGATTCTCCTGTGTTGTGAGTGAGAACGGGCTACTGTGAGCTGAGTACTGAGCGTTTTTCCTTCATTCACCGCTCATAGCAGGGAGGGAAGTAGTGATGGTCCAACAAGAAAATGATAAAGTTAGGAAACACGAGCTGTTGCTTTTCCCAGTTACATTAATTAGCTTGATGTATTTTGACAAGTGCAGTTAGAATAGCAGTAACACAATAGTGAAATATTGTTTGGTCTCTTCAGTTAGCTCTGCAGTTAGCTAGCTAGCGGTAGCAGGAATGAGTCATTGAATGAGTCAGTGGGGATGATTCTCGAGTATTGAACGATTTGTTCATGACTCGCACAGTACTACTTCACTGTGTTGTGTTAAGGATGGGAATAATGATCCATTATGTTCAGCAGCGTGTGCAGCGTTCTTTCTGGGACAATTAGCTCCAGCAGGCCCAGAGTTAACCCCAACACAGAACCAGCTTTCTTGATCAGTTTGTTCAGCTTTTTAAAGTCTCTGGTTGCTGCCCCAACAGATGGTTGCAAAGCTGACTGCACTGTCCACAACATATTTACAGAAGATACATAGATATCTTTAATAATATATCTTCTATCTATATGTAGATGTAGAAGATAAATCAAATACCGCAAATATATTCAGTAAACAAATGAGATGTGAAATGACAGTTACTTTAACATCTCTGATCAAAGTATACCTAAATTATGTTGAGTAGACACTCAGTGTGCCAAAGGAGCCAGGGGACCATAATCTTATTTTTGAAAAATATATTGAACCATACCACTGGGTCATTTTAAATAAAGTAGATAAGAAACACAACACAGCTAAAATAAATAAATAAATAAAAGTTTAACCTTTTATTCAGTTCTTCTTTTCTTAATTAAGCTACGTCAATGATTAAAGAAATATCTTGAGAAGGAAGCACACACAAGTAAACTGCTTAAATAAATTAATCAAATAAACCTTTGCATGTTAGTGTTAACACTTTGGTATTTTTGGTCGTAATGCTATGGCAACAGGTAGATTAAAACTAAGTTTATAATTTGTCCTAAATCAGGTGAATAAAGGGAATAGTGGTTGAATGGGAAGAAAATACTCTTTAGTGGCCACAAGGTGGCAGCGTTTCCCCTGCAAGATTAACATCCTTGCGTGTCAAGACGTGGGTTGTAACAAGGAAAAAAGTTTCCGTTTTAAATATTTTTTAAAAAATAAAAGCACACCTGATTCTGCAGTTGATGGATACATGGCAAAAAACTTAGTTTAAGCAAACATTTACAGCTTTTGCTTATCACTTATTTCTCAAAGACAATGTGAGTTATAACAAAAATATAGATATCAATGTTAAAAGGATCTCATTAAAAACATCTCTCAGGTGGTTTTTATTATGAAAGTTTTTTTTAATTCACACAGGAAGTAAGCTTGTTATTTTAATCTTTACTTGATAACAATAGTCAGACTCGGGGAATGTACCTTGGCTGAAGTTTTGTGTTACACATTCTTTCCAATGGCTTTCTGTGAAATGGAGGCTACAGTTTATACTTCTGCAGTTAAGTAATATGAATCCATGAAAAATACAACGGTAAGTGTTTAAAAGAATGAGCTGTAATGTCGGAACTAGCTAACTTTAGTTAATAGCACACACATCAGAACTTCCTACTCTTCGAGGCTGTTCGGGAGCTAGCTTCGTTAGCTTGAAAATCTTCCACATTAAACTCAAGTAAGGTTCGCCAGATGTGGTCCGATGATATTAAATATAATTTTGTTGCCCTTAGGAGCAACTCAGGTAAACGACGCAGTCAATTTAGTTGTTTAATACAAGTCACACACTACAGTACAGCTGGTATGCAGCAGTAACTACTCTCGGAGATTAAAGTTAGTCACTAGCTTCCTGCTACAAATCTGGTCTCGTAGCTAGCAGGCTAACAGTGGTTAGCCAGCTGGAAAGTGTAAACAATATTTTACCCTTCCTGTTCACAACTGTTTATATCAAATACGTTGCGCTTTCCTTGTCTGGTGAGTGGGCTAACTGTTGTCATTGCTCGTAAAACAAGTTGCTTCTTGACTTAGTATTCATTTCGATACTTTTCTGGTCCCACGGGTTAGGTTATGAAAGACGTGACCAAACATTTATTTTAGCCTAATTAGCCAGTTTATCAAGACTTGTACAAAACAGTTTTTTTAAATGTATTTTTCTGAACCGATAAGTGAAAGCCTGTATATATCACTTGTTTCTTATTTTTGTCCATAAATTGGTGAATGGAAACACTCCTTAAAAATGTACTTGTGTTTTCATGTTGTAACAATGTTTAAATGAGTAGTTAATCGTTTTCCAATCTTTCATCATTATGTATTATAAATTAATTTAACTCATCCCCATTTGCCCTTTCAGAATTAAATAATCCTTTTAACATAATTTAAGATGACAAAGATCCTTTTGCATCTTTAGAACTGTGTTCATCTGCATCAACTTGTGAAAAACAAATAAACATTTGGTTCAAATAAATATATGTGCCACATTTCTATCACTGTTACCATAAAACCACCATATTTTTAAGTGGCATTTAAATTCTAAGAATAAGAAACAAAATTTAACTGAGCACATACTGACATTAATAAAAATTGAGTTACAAAGCCAAACAAAAAAAGTTGACATGAGAACATTTAGACTTTATGCCAAATGGAAAGAAGAGTTTGCAGAGAAGGTAGTTTGTCAGATTCAGCAAAAAAGTACTACTAAAACTATTAATGACATTAAACGGTCACAGCCAGTGACACTGAAAATTGTAAGTTTCATTCAGATGAACAGTTAGAGCATCCCTAGTATTTTGTGATGTGAAACCTAAACTATGTATTATCTGCTATTATCTTCAGGTTTTGTGTTATTCTAATGATAAATCCAAAGATAATTTAAAAATAAATGTGTCAAGATTACAAATACTATAAAACATGGTGTAACCTCACCTTACTCCTCAAGTTATTTTTCATTGTATTTATATTAGGGGAGTAACAGTACATGTATCCATATTCAGATTTTCGGTATGGAACGTTTGGTTCGGAACAGAGGCATCCGAGTTCCCACACGGAAGAGTAACTGCCTTGTATTATGCTAGCAGATGTTATAGCTGTGTCACAATTCAGGGTCTACACACTATTTATACATATACACATACATATATACTAAAAAACTAAGGTGATTGTCTTTGGAGCCAAGAAAAACTGTTTACGGTCACCACAGAGCTTCACTCTGTACACCTAAAAACCACCAACCAAAAATCTGGGTGTATTGATGGACTCAGACCTAAACTTTGAAAACACATTAAGGGAATCACAAAGTCAGCTTACTGTCACCTTAAGAATATATCAAGGGTAAAAGATCTGATGTCTCAGCGAGACCTAGAAGAGCTAGTTCAAGCTTTTATCTTTAGTCGGCTTGATTATTGTAACAGTGTTTTTACAAGTCTACCTAAAAAATCAATTAGACACCTGCAGCGTATTCAGAACTCTGCTGCTTGAGTCCTCACTAAGACCAAGAAAGTGGACCACATCAGTCCAGCTCTGAGGTCTTTACACTGGCTGCCAGTCTTTCAGAAGACAGACTAAAGTTCTGCTGCTGGTCTGAATGGTTTAGGACCAAAATAGATCAGTGACCTCTTGACCCAGTATGAACCTACCTGACCCCTCAGGTCATCTGGATCCAGTTTCTTACCAGCTCCCAGAGTCAGAACCAAGCTGCATTCAGCTTCTTTGCTTCACATATCTGCAACAAACTCCCAGAAAGCCTCAGATCAGCTGCAACACTGTTTGTTTAAATCCAAGTTAAAGTAGCCTTTGCTACAGGTTTCAGTTTTCTTTCATTTTAAATGTCATTAAACATGTCCCTGTTTACACTAAAGTTAAGCAGTTTTATGATTTGCATTTGTTCCCTTACTGTACTGAAAAAGAACCGAACCGTGACCTTAAAAGCAAGGTACATTCTGAACCGTAATTGGGCGTACTGTTACACCCCTAATTTGTATGTATCCATTGCTATAATTTGAAAATTTTTATACATGGGGAAGATATAAACAGCTGGGCTCTAAATACTTTGTATTTCAATTTCTGTCTGAAGTGTTCAAAAAGTGTACAAAAAATGCATTTCTTACATAACCCTTCAAACTTTTCAACTAAATCAATTCAAAGATGGTTAAATTAGCTTCAGCTGCACAGTGGGCCCCAACATTGCTGGTAATTTATGAATAGCTGGGACTTTCAGTCCTTCATCAGAGCACAAATGGAACTGTCTCCCCTATCATGCTACCCATCTGCTTCCTGCTCCCCTGCTGTTTGGGGTGAAAAGCTTTTTGCAGAAAGGAGGATGGTCAAGATGCTGAAAGTTGAACAGTTGGACCTGCCAAATGGCTGCTATTCTGCTCTTAAGTGAATTTTAATTCTGTATAAAGGTAAATTTAGTTGGAAGTGGTGGTGAATGTTTGCCTGAAATCCTTAAGATTGGCCCTTCTGGCAACAGTAAGTCTTCACAAAGTTAGCAATTACCCTGTGTAGCTTAAAGAGGGACTTTGCTTCCCTGTTGCATTGCAGATGCATTAACACAGGTGGGCAAAAATTGATTGATGTAACTAATCTACAGTTAGTTTAACCCAGTTTTATTTCCATTTAGTTTTACTCTGTTAAGATAGGATTAGAAATACAATGCCTGAATGGTTAACCAACCGTCCGTGGAACAAATCTGGATAGCTTCACCAGTTATGTTAAGTCCTCCTTGATAAGATGAGAAATTATCTTAAAGTAGAGCTTCATCATTTCAGTGAACATAGAGGATTTGCTGAGTTTATGCCCTTCTTGTTTAAGATGTTTTGTTTTTAACCTTATATAGAGAAGTTTTTCGTCATGTTGATAATTGTTCTGACTCTTGAACACATAAAGCAGGGCAAAGTAATATGGACTGCACAGTATATATTAGGATGAAACCTTCACATGCTACACTCTTAATTTTAGAGTATTGATGTCCCATTTCAGTAAATATGAAGAAAGTATTTAATCAGTCCAAGCACAAAATACTGGGTGCCTTTGTTCTGGAAGTTAATCTAGGGAGGTTATCCATTACAGTGTTGGGTAAATGTGTACACAAAAATGATAAATTGTGTCATTTACAGAGAATTTGGCTCACATGCGTGCACTTGCACATTGGTTTTGGTTCTTCAAAGACCAGTCTAGCTTTTCTGCAGTGGGCTCAGACTCTGACATTGTTTGTTTGTTTTTTTAAGAGGAAGAGAAAGGGTACTTTATTGACCATTTACAGAAAAGAAAGTGAAACATCTTCAGAGGAGATTGAAGTTGTTTAGATAAGAAGTTGAGAAGTCAAGAAGTATTTTAATCATCTGAAAAAGTCTGTTGTGCAGGATTCTCTGATCAAACATTACTACCTGCTGCTGAAGCCTCAAGAAGAGGAACTGTATGCATAGGACAACTCATTGTTGCAACAGCAAGCTGATCTTGAAATATTACAAGGGCTCCTAGAATAACTTTGTCAGTCTGTTAGCAACCTTGTTGAAACCTCATTGTTATCCATTTGTGTTGTACAAAGATTGTTTGCTTATTTGTTAATTGTCTACATGGTTGATATATAGAAATGAATAGCAATTTGATGTTAATGAGAAATTATTTTTATAGTTTAGAGAATTTTGTATTTATTGCATTAACATTGCAAACGAAGCTCTTGTCTGACTATAGTGGCCTAGATGTTGTGGAAAAGTACCTTGCCCTGTTGACTGTGAGTCATACTGTTTAGTAAATAGTGCTGAGAAGAATGTTGATACATTCTCTCCAGTATCGGCCGTTCCCACTTTCTGTTGTGTATCAAACATTAGTATTATAGTTTGCATGTCAGACAGTATGCTGACTAAAGAGTCTACAGAGTTATTCAGAGGTCCAACAGACAGAAAGTTGTCCTATACCTGATGAATACTGTAACCTTTCCTCATGCTTTCAGATAAATGTCCAGTGTCATACATGGTTATTGCAGTCTGTTAATGTGTGATGTAAACAAAGTTATGTAAAAACACAGTTTTTCATCAAGTTTCTGGGCTGTCTCTTGGTCCAAAGCTATAAAAACTGAGTGTATTGTCATGATCAGGAAATCTGTCCTCGAGCTGGAATGTCAACGGAAATTAGCCTACGTGATGAACACAGCAGAAAAATGCTTTTAGTTTGTCATTTCCAGTCTTGGAAGTTGATCATTGTATGTGAGAGTAAGCATTTGCCCCAAACTGGTACAAAAAGATCATATCTTGTCTTTTTGCTAAATTTGGACTTCAGAATCTAAAAACACAACAGGAAATCTCACTTACTCCCATTCTTCTGACTACTCAAAAGCCAACAATGTCAAATATACCCTCCTACAATTTAATGTATCGCTCAAGATTAAAATCAAAAGAAAAGATTGAGATGGAGCTCTAGATGATCATTTCCAGAAAATGAGATGTGGTTAGAAATGTGATGGACTAGATAGTGGTCAACTCTCTCAGAAAACAGAAGTACATTAATGAATTTAGTCAGAGGAAATGACAGAACTGAGGTGGCAATTCAACTTCTGTTAAATTGAAAAGGATAATTGTGAAATTTGTCTACATTGCAGAGACATTAAATGAGTCTAATGGTTGTTTGAGAAAAAAATGACTGTAGATGTTGGCGAAGAAATATTTTTTTTTTCAGTCATGGACACTTACAAATGTTAAATCATGACTTCTCATGGATTGTTTACTATGTTTACATCATTGTCGCTGACAGTCATTTGGGATCTTGAGGTCCTTTAACCGACCCACATATGGCCACATGTTTTCTGTCTGTTCTCACTTAATGGGAAAAGTGAGAATTTTGGCTTTCGCTTAAAAATGTCAGGGTGGTGAGAAATCAACGCACATGCATGCCGATATATCAGCATAGGAATGGTTTGCTTGCCAAAGCACTGACACATTTATTGTGTAAGAAAAAATGTTCAGAATGTGTCTGCTGACAGTGGGGTAAAAAAAATACATCTATATGTTTAGATAAGATTAGAAGACATATTACAAAAATGGTTTGTCCTGGTGTCTTACATCTCTAGAACTCAGCTCATCACCAGAGTAGTTGCAGCTGATGAGTTTTCAGTGAATATAACACAAAGGGCGTGTTCATCCTAGCCTGGCCTTATTTAGGCGACGATACTTAGGTTTACCTTGGAACTCAAGTTTTTATTTATATTTTTTGGATTTGTTGTTTCAGTTGGATATGACCATGTTTTTTTTATGGATAATAAATAGTTCTTTGAAACTGAAGAAAATATTTAGAACAGACAGTCGATATACAAGTGTGAAGTCACAGCTTTAACATGAAATGTTCATTACAGTTTGGTTGTGAAGCTAATTGTCTATTTAAAATTACAGGCAAGGGAAACCTGTTTTTATTTTGTTGCAATGAAGAAGCCAAAGTGTTGCTGCACTGTTGATTTAACCACTTCTTAAAACCATCACTGCTAAACTTCCAAGTGACTTGATTGATTACTACTTTTCCTTCTATTTTAAAACACAAATTAGAGAGGGACTCAAAAAAAAATTTACTTATTGACCTTACATTGACTTGTCTCTCCTGGTTTATACCATCCAGCAGTGGTAATCTTAATACGGCAAAATATAAGCTGATGCAAACTTTGTGATTTCCTTCAAGAGTTTCCAGAGGATTGAAACCCTTTATTCTGCCGCAGTAGCCTTCTTACCCCAGGCTTGTCTTAGGAATCGGGACGGCGTCCCAGTGTGTGAACTGCATTTGTATGCGATTGCCCCTGAGCCACAGAACTGAAATACATGCATGTGTGTGTACTCACACAACCACATGCAGTGACCTCAGTCAAATGGAAAGTCCCACTCATTCTTGCTACACAGCAGAGGCAGGAGTTTCCATTTTAATTACGCCACTGGAGTGTAATTTCACATTGACATGTGGTTGGTTTAAAATTGCTTCTCTCTTGTTAAAATTTCCTCTTGCTCACATGAACTGTTATGTTCATCCAACGTGTCACAGTCCTTTGTTATAATGTGGAATTATAGTGTTATGGCATTACTTTAGCTAATTGTTAGGCCATGACAATGAAAGTTATCATCACGGTCACCAGTCTTATAATTATGGATGCTTTTTTCACTCTTACTTCTATTGGCCCATGACAGTTCAGTGGTATTATACTCAAGGTTAAATATGGAAATGTGGCTATTATAAGGTCAATTTGCAAGAAGTTAATGATGCCTTACACATTCATTTACAGAGCCACCAAGTAAAACACATTCTTCTTTAGGAGCTACATTTTTTGTGTTATGTATTTTTAGTGCAGTTCAACTGTTATTAAATTAAGTATGTTTATGAAAAGTCAACAATCTGCTGGTCTTTCAGAGATGTAGTAATTACTTTTTTTTGTTAACATGGACTCTTAAATCAATAAAATCATAAAGATTTGATAAAACAAAAATGTTATCTTGCAAGGCAAATAATTAATTCCTGATAAGTAAGCATACATCTAAACCATAGTCTAACAGCAAAGATATCTAGAGCTTGGATATTTAATCTTAAAAGATTGAAGCAGGTGATAGATGCTTGTGCTTGTAATACTTTCTCTGGTAATGATTTATAATGTTAGACACTAATTGTAAAATCTTGTCCAACTGGGCATGTTAAGGGAACTGATTGATTGCAAAGGACAATGCTTAACAGTACGGTCACTCATTAACTAACAGCAAATCCTTTATGAGGTTTTGGCTTTCTTATGAGAGCCTTTTTTTTGTAGCCATTTTGTATGAAGACAAATGCTAATGTAGGTCTTTTCTCATTAAACACTCACTGTTTTATAATATGGTAAAGGCACATTGTTTAAAGACTTCTTTTATTTATAAGCCTATTAACATATACCTTTTTAAGCCAGCACTGATGTACTTTTGTTAAGCATTGTGTCATGTGAAAGTGATAGGCCAGGGAGGCAGGTTTAGTGGCACAATGGGCCCATCTTGTGTCTGCTTGCATACATCAAACTGGTATTGCTAAAACTGCCACTAAGGGCTGGGATATACTTGCTGTTAGCGATGCGTCTGTGTACGTATCGTGGCTGCCACGTGTTCCTAGCATTCGTTTGGCACGCAGGCCACTAACATTGACGCAAGGTAACATGTTGCGTGCGTGAGTTGCAGTATTGACTTAAACGCTAGAGGCGCTCATGCAAACAAGAGCATGAACACGACAGGTTCGAGGTAAACACAATGGCAGAAAGTTTTGAAGACTGTCTCTCGTACTTTGTCCGCAACAATGCAGGGCTGGACAGCATGTGTGAATTACACAAAGAAACAGCAACTAGCTGATGCTGGCTTTTTTTTTCTTTTGCCAATAATATGTAACCTATATGTCTGTGGTATATTTCTTCATAGCAAATGGTTATGTTAAAACTGTGCTCAGAAAAGAAGATCTTTTCTGCAGAATATAGACTTGTGTATCTCAAATAAGCAGTTGAGATGGATTGCAATCCACATTTGGTATCAGGAGTGCATCCAATGTGTGTGTGAAAACAGTCTGACTTACATTTCAGTTCTTTGTAAAATCAATTGCTGCTCAACAGGAAAAAAAGAAAAAAAATGTAGCTGAAGAGGTTTTTAAAGGCAACAACAAACAGAAGCATCTCTGAATGTTGTCAAACTAGGATGCATTCATTCATTTTCCCCTGGAGCTCCATGCTCAAGACATTTACTATACTTGCTAAGTTTGAATGATGCATAGAAAGAGTCCAGTGTATTATATTTTTTGACCTAGATGTCGCTTTATAAGTAAGAGGAAATAGTTAGCATTTCAGTGCAGTCGTGGCACTAAACTGAATGTGGCTTGGGGCAGGAGGTACAGCTGAAAGCCCATTTTCACTATTCTCCAACACTAAGGTATGTAGTAAAGGCTGTTTTCTGCTTACATGTCATCATGAGGGTAGACAAACCCCAGCCAGTCAGACTGAGGTTTGCAGGATTTATGCCTCATTGCCTCATGCAGTGGCTTGTTAATTAGTCACCTTTTGGCTCCCTGTGGAAATTTCCTGAAATTACTCTCCACTGGCATATACACACTAACACTAAGTTTGGAGCATATATTTTTATTGTGAATATCATTTGCAGTTATAGTTCTGTCGAGGACACATCAAAACCATTGAGGACAAACTAGCACAGTGTCATAACTGGAAGAGCAGCCACACTGTGTTGAACCAAAACATTAGGACAGTATGGTGTGTCATGGTAAGGTCATGTCTAGTAGACATTATTCTAAAATAGTAGAAATATGTAATCATTACCTACAGTCATTCTTGAGAGATGATAAAAAAATACTTGGTCAAATAAACCTAGTAGTTTCACTATTTAAACTGGGTTATACAGTGTATGTTATCTGGAAAGGTTACCTCAGTAAATAGACATCTTGCAGATTACATGGTTTTATGGTTAAAGTCTCTTAGTCTGTAGTTGTAAGCTGTCTGGAAAATGCTTGTTATTGTTGCAAAAACTAATAAAACACAGGATTAAATGCCAATATTGCACTGGAAATGAAACAGGAAATTCATATGAATAAATTTTACTCATCAATTGAGCTCTTAAGAAATCGGTCAAAAGCAGAAATATTTACAGAGATCATGTCAATTCTTAAGAAGAAATGTCTAGAAGTGCAAGCCCATTCAGCACCACAGCCACTAACTCCTGCTGCTTAAAAGTCGTGCTATGTCTTTTGCGTCGGTACAAAAGCTTGAAAAATCACTTCAGCGTGTTTGCTTCAGGGTAGTATAACTCTTTGACATAAACCCTCCACATCCATGACAAATGTACTTGTGCTTTCACAGCTGATGAGTTGTGCCTAAAGAAATGTTCATACAGTGTAAACGAGCAGTGGAATCACTTAGGCTAGGTGCGGCTGCTCTTGAGACACATTGACACAGCTGTGGCCACATCTGAGTTCTCTGGTAAAAACACAGGATTTTGTATTGTTTTGCCAACACTTGACTAATACACACTGGGAAGAGCATTCTGTTGTACACACTCAGCTGCACAGAGGACACGCCTGAAGAAATGCCTGCAGCCTGCCAGAAAACTCTTTAATTGTTAAATGGTTATAACACAGAGGGAAGCAAAGCACTGCACTGATAGGTGGCTTGTAAATGTTCTCACGACTTTATTGTCACATTTTCTAGTTGATTGTTTTTGGGTTTTTTTTCCCGTCCTGAGGGTAAAAAAAATACCTTCCAAATGCCTGTTTTTGCTGCAGAACATTAAAAGTTAATGCATTCACATTTAGCACAGCACCTGATACCTTGTTCTCTTTTCTTTCTCCCAGATTTGTGTTCAGCAAAACCTCTGCATCTCAGCCTCAACAGAAAACTTCAACCACTGTAATCATTTTCTAGAAAAGACCACACAGCTGACTTGCAGATCTCCTTTACCAAGTTCTAGCTGCCATGTCCTAGCTAACAGAAGTGGAGCTCCTTTTCTTGACTGGTCCCTTGAACCCTAGTCCTTCTTTTTGTCCTCCTAGTGTCCCCCTTCTCCGCTATTGATGTGGTGATTTCTGGTTGTAGCACCAGTGGCGTCCCTTCTGGCGTGATGAGCAGCCCGCCTCAGCAGCATCATGGCAGCACAGGCTCAGAACGAGACCTTCATTCTGTTGCCTCCTCTGTTAGCCTTCCTTCAGTTAGAAAAACTCCGAAGAAGCGCCGTCTGTCCCTCCACACACTCTTTGGGCGACGATGCAGGCCTGACCGCGACCCCAAGCGCAAGTCGAGGACCCTGCCGCCTGGATCAGGGATGGATGGCGTTATCAGCCTTGAAAATGTGCAGTCAGAGATTAGCCATGACAAAACTTCAACACAGACTCCATTGGACATAGCATCAACTTCATCAGTGACGGGGTCTTCGTCAGAGCTGCTCGAATGCCCTCTGTGCCTCCTGCGGCATGCTCGAGAGCGCTTCCCAGACATCATGACCTGTCACCACCGCTCCTGTGCAGATTGCCTGCGACAGTATCTCCGCATCGAGATCTCCGAGTCCCGCGTCAACATCAGTTGCCCTGAGTGCTCAGAGCGCTTCAATCCACATGATATCCAAATGATCCTGGGAGACCGAGGCCTCATGGAGAAGTATGAGGAGTTCATGCTGAGGAGGTGGCTGGTGGCTGAGCCTGACTGCCGCTGGTGCCCTGCCCCTGACTGCGGGTAAGAACAGACTCTGAGGTATTATATAGCTTCCACAGTGAATAACATGAGTACAGCTTGCTCTTTACTTAACATTTGCAGTGAAGGTGATATTCTTTAAAAAGGCTTCTCGTCTCCTAGACACAAACTTTGCATTTAATATGTAAATTTATCAAGACCAAACTAATTGGACTATTTCAGACAGTTTGCGACAAGTCAGGCTTGTGAGATTATTCCTGAAGCAGTATTATTTTATTCATGTCCAAAATCTTGTTTTCAGTTACCCAGCATGTGCTTAAAGCACAGTACCTCAGATAAAAAGCAGAGCACATGTCCAAAAATAACCTAGTGAAGAACTACATCAAGGAGACATCTAGGCTGTAATCTGGCCCTGCGAAGTTTTATTCCAGCCTCTGCACTGATGACTGAGATAAAAATATCTCATAGCTGCAATAGACTTGTTTAATTTTGTCAGCTTAATGAGTCAGCTGAAAAAGATGTGAGCTCAGAGTGTGTGATCATGCCATTGTTGATCTCTGCCATTGTCAGAAGGTTGCTCAGACCCAACAATAAACGAACCTAAGTTAATTGAATAGACATGAAAGTTGCCTGTTTATTATATTAATATCTCTTAATTATAATTATCATCATTACTCATTTTTTTTAACACTACCTGTGTAACTAAATTAAGTATAGGTTACTTTTTAACATGGAAACCATCATATGTGACCAAAAGGAAGAAACATAATTAAAGATCAAACTCTGCAAGCCTCCTTTAACCTCTTGATAAAAAACATGTTTTAAAAGCACCTTTGTCTCTTTCAGTTAATGTTTTTTTTTCCTGTTTGTGTGATGTAGACACTGCAGGGTTAAGGTCAGTTCAGGGTTTTGTATGTTTGCAGCCAGTAGGGATTTAACAGTTTGCTCACAAGGGCCTGAACTGTGACTAACACTGTGCTCTCCCTGCTCCTCCAGTCACCTGGCTTCACCTGTTATACAAGGCACACTGCATACTTCTAATGCTCACCTACAGTTGCAGCAGTCTTGCTGGCTAGACTGTTTTTAAATAGCAACAATTATCCATCCATCGAGGGTTAGTTCATTAAGTTCACAGCATTGAAATTACAGCTCCATAACCTGAACTCAGAAATGATTTTACCCTTCTCTCTGTCATGGCTTTGTTGAATCAACACTGCTGACCCTTGTCTCTTGGAATAATGGCTCTTTCATGAGATTGTTGCAGCTTTGCTGGCTCTCAACTTCCAAATAGCCCAGCTTTGGCTCACTTCCACAATCTCCACTGGTTAATGTTCTCTCTCACTTTATTGTTGTATAATTATGCTTGGGAGCAATAAGGCTTTGTTGGGCAGCTCAGTGGTTAGGTCTGTCAAATATAAGAATCCTCTTTACGTGTTATATGAAGGCATTAGTTATCTGTATGCAAGGTAATGTTTGACTGACTTTACAGGGATATCTGGTTAAAACCACTTGTTTCAGTGTTGATATGGAGCTATGATAGACGCATGCACTAAAACTTGTAACATCATATTTGAATGTGTGAAAACAAATCTACATGTTTGCATGAACAGATCAAATTTACTAGTAAAAATCTTTTAAGTGTGGATCAGTTCTGCAAGTCTAAAAATACAAGGCAGTTTTACAAGTGTCCTGCTTTTAACACACCCAACTGAATACCCAATGTTGTTACTCAGTTTGAGACACCAATCAGATTTTAGCTAATTGCTAACTAGTTATGAAGACTGAGGAGATGAACCCTCTGTGTCTGCAACCTAACTTTATACAATGTGGAAAGTTACATCTATGGCCTTTAGGCAGATGGCTTTCGGTCAGTGATTAGATAAATCTGATTGCTATGTTCAGGCACATAGATTTGATTAGTACTTGTACTATTTGCACACATTCAAATATGCTAGGACATGTTACAAAACGTCTACGAACACAGAGCTTCTGTTGAGTAGAAACTAAGCTATCAATAAAAATACATGACTTAGCATCCCGAACCCTTTATTCCCTTATATTTGAGTGTTAAATATTATTTGGCAAGAACATTTATCACAAAGAACATTTACTTTTCCTGTGTTTTGCACAAACGTGGCTGGTCTAGTGGCTCTCTGATCCTCCCTGTCTGCAGTGTGGCTCCTCCTCTCCCTTTCCTATTGTTCCGTGAATCATGATGGCTGTGATCAGCTGATTGGCTTTTCTGTTGCAAGTACCATCTCTCTTGTTGCGTTTATCGTTGAGAAGGTGGAAACTAGCGGCACATTTATCTACCAAAGTATTGTTTTTGGCAGGACCCTTCTCTAACAAAGTAGCCTAATGGATATGTGGTTGAAAGGATTTATAATACAGATATGGAGGAGCTTGTCTAGAAAAGTTTTGATGGGAGGCCAGGCAGGGGCACTGACCAAGAAATGAGGGGCACAAATGAGATCTCTTTTTAGGTCTAAATTTAATGAAATATTGAACTCAATATTACTACTAAAGGGATCACCTAATGTAAAGAATGTGAAGAAAAACTTGTCAAACAGCCAGTGATATATAAAATTTTTTTATCAACAGTTTACTTTGGGTGATGCTGCAGGATTCATCACTGCTGCACAAACACACTTCAGTGATACAAGGAAAAACGTGTTTTTAGCCAGATCATCAGTTTTATCAGTTTGTTGTTGTTTTTTTTTTATTTTTATTTTTTTTATCAATATTGACTCTTCAGTTGTCACATCTAGGGGTTTAATAACAGATATTATCACCATAGAGACGGTTGGTGAGGGGATGCTGGGTGAATTCTGCATTATGATCTAGAACAGGGGTAGCCAACGTCGGTCCTCGAGGGCACCAATCCGGCAGGTTTTCCAGATTTCCCTGCTCCAGCACACCTGACTCAAATTAAATGGATCCAACAGCCTATAAGGATCTCCACAATGACTCGTTAGTTTAAGTCAGGTGTGTTGGAGCACGGAAATCTGGAAAACCTGCCGGATTGGTGCCCTCGAGGACCGACGTTGGCTACCCCTGATCTAGAACATGGTAGAGATGATACAGAACAACATAAAGAAATGCATGTGGTATTTACTGACCGTCGGACATCTGATGTTTACCCAAGGGAAGGTCAGTTTACACTAAATATTTGTAAGCATCGGCTCTTTCTGTTGATGCAATACAGTAAAAACCGGCATATTCCAAGCATAGTTGTGAATGGTGATTAATCATGATCAATTATTTATAAAATAAAAATAATTATGAAAACTAATTGCAAATTAATTAATTTGTAAGTTGTGATTAATCTAAAAAAATATTGAATCATTTGACAACCCTAATTTATTTGTCAGATAGCAATATGGAAAGTATACCTACACAGATTAAGGAAAATGAAACTTATGGGTGGGACAGTAGCATCACAGATGCAACTGTACTGCATGCAGGGATAGAGTCTGTGTGGGCTTCCTAACACAAATGACTATTTTTGTTTCAGTTCTGCTTCTTCCAGTCTTGTCCTTCCCATTGATTAGTTGAGCAGGGATGCCTTTAATGTGTGCCCTTTTGTAAAGGAAAGATCACAGCAATACCTCAGCTATGTCTAGTATTCAAATTGTGTAACACTACTCCTTCTTTGGGCAGCTGCCTGTCATTCACCTGCAGACTTGTTCTTACGCCAAAATTCCCCCATTTATGCTCACAAGCTTAGGTTATAAATACAAGTTCATTTATTTATCTACACATTATTGCATTGTGCTATGATGTCTTTGCTTTTCAGCCATTTGTTGTCTGGCTCTTGCATGGTTTTCATTATTTTACACTCAAAACCAAGTAAGGAATGGGTAATTAAGTAATTAAGGCATTTTCTTTTAAGTTAAAAGATGACCTTCCAATTATCATTATAACAACATGAGTGTTTTGGTTAAACAGCAGCAATAAAAACTGAGCCCGAATTAAGTTGTGACTCTGAAATGAGTGGGAGGACACAGAGAACTGATGATGCCAGAAAGTCCATTAGGAAATTTCCCATCTAGTTTTCACAATTCACACAATTTACCATCAGTTTGCCTCACTGAGGTGTTAATATAGACTGTCAGGAAAATGTCTAGACTGGCTTTTTTGAAGACATATGTGTTGACATACAACCACCACTGCTGTGTTTGCGGTATTTAATGCTGATTTGGTGTTTGTTTCTTTCACCAGACTCTAAAGCAAAGTAATAACCCCCATCTCAACAAATGACTTTACCCAAATATTGCCAAAAAACATTCTAGTTCCACTTTTCCATGGCTGGTATGTTAATTTAGTGTGAGTCCCTGCTGACTCTTCTCTCTTTCTCATTTGCAAATGGAGTCACAGTTGTTTCTCTGGTATCAGCTGATGTTAGCATGTCGACTGGATTAACTACTTAGTCAAAATCTTGTATGAAATAAGGATACAGCTGTGTGTTTCACCCGACAGCTGACAGCAACAGCTGATGACACAGCTTCTGCTTACTTAGTGTGAATATTTCTTCTGGGAATTTGTCCCGAACTGAATAAGCAGCTTGTTTTCGGTTGTGCAGAGTCGTAAATATTGGATGTGATTCCAGTATTACAGAAAAACAGATCCAGGGTGTCATGTGGGCTGGTGGCTGTCACATGCAGCCTTTATGCTACTCACATGTGTGACTAAAGACATGTTACACATTGTACAGTTTAAACATCAGAAGATTTGTTCCAAATGTTCTTTTGTTAACTATTACATGAAATGACAAATGGCTGCTACAACCCACGGTTTTAACTTATCACACGTTCAGTGCTTTCTAAGGTGTTCTTTTCAGCACAAGTCATCAGTGTTTCAGAAACATACCATTTGTAAATAAACAAGTAAGAGGAAACTGTTACTAACATTCACATTTTGATCAATTAAATATGAAAACAGCTTATTCAAAGTACTTAAAATGACACTTTATTTTTAAGTCTGTTTAATTTTGGCCAATTGCATTTAATTAAAATGCAATTAAACTTTTTTCTAGACATTAATAGAGCTTGAGTTTACAACATTATTATCTGTGTCTATTATTTGATTCGATTGTCCACTAAAAATAAAACTTTTGGCTGTATTTTTTCCTCTCATAGTTATGCAGTAATTGCATTTGGCTGTGCCAGCTGCCCAAAGATTACTTGTGGCCGTGAGGGGTGCGGGACAGAATTCTGCTACCACTGCAAACAGCTGTGGCATCCCAACCAGACATGTGACACTGCACGTCAGCAAAGAGCCCAGAACCTCCGGCTGAGAAGTTTCAGGTCATCGTCTCTCAGCTACAGCCAAGAGAGTGGGGCTGCTGGTGAGATGAAGTTAGATGCTTCTACACAAATGCACCTGACCTGTTCTTCATGTTTACACCGTCAGCACACCCATGAAATTTTAACCTCACTACAGCATCAGTACAGAAATCCACACTATGATATATTTTTTCTATATGTCATATTTTAAGTAGTAAAATATTTCCTTCTGCCAATCTAATCAAGGTGATGACATCAAACCATGCCCTCGCTGCTCTGCCTACATTGTCAAGATGAATGATGGAAGCTGTAATCACATGACCTGCGCCGTCTGCGGCTGTGAGTTTTGTTGGCTCTGCATGAAGGAGATCTCTGACCTACACTATTTAAGGTAAGGTGAACACACAAATGAGCAGAGGGATACGACAAGTTTGATGTTGCGTTTAAGGTTTTTGTTTTCAGTAAGTTTCACTTTCCAATTCAGTATCCCAGCAGTCACTGTTATATTAATGGACATTTTACTTGTCAGCATAAAGAAAAATAACACCTGAGTTTGCCTGAATTTGTAATTGTTGAACCTATGCATTTATAATTTACATGCTGGAGGCAAAATTATGCTAGTTTCATGAGTTGTCCACTAGAACACGGGTGTTAATTTTTTTTATTTTTAAATCAACACCCGTGTTTTCATTGGGTACTAAAGATGTGATGTCACCCTTTTGGATATTCAGGCATATTTCATTTCATTTCATTCATTCATTCATAATCTAGTTGAAAAATTAAAATAAGAGTCCATATGAGTGTCTTTGTACTGTTTTAAAATTATCCCCATATTTAACAGCATGCCAGAGAACCGTAACCTGACCAAGAATACAGTGGTCATGTTACTGGTGTAAACAGGAAGCAGAGGACTACGGTTGTTGTGTAATCATAATAGACACAAGATTGAAGCACTGTTACAGTGAAACACCTGGAGTGCCTGATAACATCCATTTGGGTTGAAAAGTTTAGTTTTTGTTACACTGAGTCATGCACACACATGCACATTTGGCCTTTTTTTGTTAAACAGGCCACTTAATCTGCTCTGTCCTCTCAGTCCATCAGGCTGCACCTTCTGGGGGAAGAAGCCATGGAGCAGGAAGAAGAAGATTCTGTGGCAGCTTGGCACATTGGTGGGTGCCCCCGTGGGTATCGCGCTCATTGCTGGCATCGCCATCCCGGCAATGATCATTGGCATCCCAGTCTATGTGGGCAGAAAGGTGAGCGCTTTCATCAGGAAACTGGTAATAAATAAACGGCAGAAGTACCAACTCTAAACACTGTTTAAGATGTGATGATTCTTACTTATTCAAAGACGTTTCCTTCTGTCTAGTATGTCAGAATTACGATGTAGTAATATTTTACTGGTTAATCTTTCAGACAATAAACAACTGTACAGCATCCATCTACAGCTGAAAATTTGTAATGAATAGTTAATACAAAAACCAGCTGATGAGAAACAGTTTTTCCTATTTTTCCTCTTCAATAAGAGAATGTATTTTACAAAACTATGGATAGAAAGCCTTCTGTGTTTGATGCTTTGTTGCACCACACACTAAACTTTGTCTTTGCAATTTGTCTCATCAGATACATAATCGCTATGAAGGCAAGGACATCTCCAAACACAAGAGGAACTTGGTAATTGCTGGCGGTGTGACTCTGTCTGTGATTGTATCTCCTGTGGTTGCTGCAGTCACTGTCGGTAAGACAATTTTTTTTCTTCTAATCTGCCTTTTCTGCACCACCTATAACTTGACTTAATTGTTAAATATTTAAGTGGGTTTCCAATAGTAAATTTATTTATACATCCTGAATGACATTGTTGCCTTACTTGTTTCTTTTGTCATTTAGGTATTGGTGTTCCCATCATGCTTGCTTATGTCTACGGAGTTGTCCCAATATCTCTGTGCCGGAGCGGAGGTTGTGGAGTGTCTGCTGGCAATGGCAAAGGGGTGCGAATTGAGTTTGATGATGAAAATGACAACATAGGTAGTGGGGCAGCAGCCACAGGTAAGAAACTCCTAATTGAAAAGTCATCTTAAACAAAACAGGAACATTTTGTCACACTTTTCCACCAAATAAAATACTTGAAACTGGTAGAACCACAAACCAAAAGAGTTCAGCACATAGCAATGCTTTACATGTTAAGTAAATTTTTCTATGTGTGATTATCTGAACTCTGTGTGATTATCTGAACTCCCCTTTCTTGTATTTTAGTCTTGGTCTGTGTATGAATATAAATAATAATATTGATCTTTAATTCTAACGACTTCATCTCGTCATTTAGTAGAAAATGCCAGTTAATTTGCTTCCATCTCATGAATGCTAACTCTTCTGTCATAAATTGATTTTTAAAGAAGCTCCTCTGCTTTTACCTGCTTACGCCACTGAGCAGGAGTCGCACAAGATTCCTGGAATGTGTTTATGCACATTATGACCATAAAAGAGCGTTTGGTATGTAGAATGGTAGCTGTATCTGCCTTTGTTCTAAATGTTGTTAAGCATTCATGAGTTGCTGCAAAGGTTTGTGGCTGACAAAGAATACTATTTGTAATATTTGGGTGTGTGTAATTGCGTGAAAAGAATTTTGTGTGACGTAGAGTTTGCTTTGCTTTCCCTGGAGGTTTTGAAGGAAGAAGACTGATTTATGACACATTTATAACACTAAGCATTATAATTAGCAATCTGAATTATAGCAAACAAGCTGACATTTCTGGGAAAATAAAGTGTGAGACGTGATTACACCTAAAGTTTGTTAAGTCTATGTTCCAAGAAACATTGAACTCTTGATATTTCTGCCTGCTTAATCGTTCTTTCTTTGCCTCTAACCCATCTACATCTCACCATATTCCTTTATTTCAGCTTTTGCCAGCAAAACATTTTGTTCCACAAAGTTATCCACAATGTAGAGATACCGTACCTGTTTCTCAGGAAGTCGCTCTCTTGACTTATGTTGTCAATCAAACCATTTCTTCTTTTTTTATCAGACACCACGTCGGTGGCAGAGACACGACTTAACAATCCAAGCCTCGGAGATGGAGCGAGTGTTGGGGGCCTGACTGGTTTGAGCCTCAGTGTCAGTGGGAGCCACATGGAGCGCTGTGGTGTGAGCTCCACTCAGCGGGACAATATGAGTGATAATGCCAGCACAACAGCCCTCGCTGGGACCAGTATCACTGGCAGCCTGTATGGCAGCTGCTACAACCGGTAACAGATTCTATCTTTGCTTTCTTATAAATCTTATTAGTTTAAGCTGTAGCAGAAATATGGTTTGGATTGCTAAAATAAACACAACCACAATTTGGAACAGCATAAATGGTTCAGTGGAACTGGCAAAAGTGCTTGTTTTCGTACATAAAGAGTGTTGTGTTTGAACATGGACAGTGGTGACTAAGACTTACTGTTGTCTTGGGAAATACATTATAAATTGTCATTTTATTGCAGATATCAAAACTAGTAAACTAGACGTGTGAAGATAATAGGTTTCATTCCTCTGCTAGAAAATATATGACAGCTGTTTGGTTTGACTCTTTCTCAGGATGGAAGTGCAGGCTGATGTCCAGAAGGAGCGTTGCAGTCTAAGTGGGGAGTCGGCCACTGTCAGTCTGGGGACGATTAGTGACAACGCGAGCACTAAAGCCATGGCAGGCTCCATCCTCAATGCCTACATGCCTTTAGAAAGGTCAGAATACAGCAGCAGATTTAAGCTGTTTTGTTTTACATTTTACCAAATGGCTTGCTTTTGTTTGAAAAACTCATTGTGTGCTTCAAGTATTCATTACACTTCAAGAAAATTATGTTCTCATTAATGAATATTTTAAATGAGCACAAGGAAAAAGTCTTTAATTCAGGGTTATTATTATCAAAAGGAATCTAGTTTGGATAAATATGAAAGGTCTAACTTGTTTTTTTGTTTTTATCAAGTTTGATATTGTATTAATATTTTGCAGAGACAACAGCCTGGAGGTGCAAGCAGACGTGGAGTCCAAACAGGACAAAGTGAGGCACGGCAGCGCCAGCAGCAGCCAGGATGAAGCCAGTTGCAGCAGCAGCTCGGCCGGCGTGAAAGGAGCCAGTGGTGGCATGTGCCCATGCTCATGTCCCTCTGCCTGCTGCTGTGGTCTGCACGGTAATCACTGCTGTCCCTCATCCCCTTGGTCTAATGACCCTTCAACTTCAGGGGGAAAAAAATGCAAAAGCAAGCTTTGGAAAAGTGCCAGCATTGGCAAAGGAGAAACAAAAATGAGTGACACACCACGAGATATGGACGCTCAGCTACAGGAGCAACGCAGCACTAACTCCTCTGAGTTTGATTCTCCATCCCTGAGCGGCAGCTTGCCCTCCGTGGCCGACTCGCACTGTAGCCACTTCTCATCAGAGCTCAGCTGCTCAGACCCTGAAACCTCAAAACCAGTTCACACGACATGCTCTCCGCTGATGGACTCCCATCCTCATCATCCCGCTGTCACACCCATGCCAGAGGTGGAGCATGACCGCTTAGAGCAATTCTCACCTCAGAGTAGCCACGCAGCCTTTACGCACCGCCTGCTGTCTTCATCCCCACCTGCTTCACCAAGAGAGGGAAGCAGTGGAACGTTTCTATACATCAGCGAGGAGAGCATCGGTGATGTCACAGAGCCAGAGAAGGACGTGACAGAGACCACCAGAAATTCATCTGCTGCACAGTCTGTTAACCAAACAAAGAAGCGCTGTATACAAACAGACATCTAAAGCAATTCTTGTCCCTCTGCTGTCATCACTGCAATTTGCGATAACCTTATCACCTAATCTCAACCTTGTCATGCAGCATGAGGCCACAGATCTATGTCAAAGTTAAGGCATGAATGTTAAGGTGGAAGTAACTGAGAGTTTGTGGATAAATAGGAGCACAGTTAAGTCAAAGAATATTAAGACCTCTGGTTTTGTGACAGAAATGAGATTTCAGTCAGTTGCTAAAGTGTCAACTACGGCAAGCCTGTGGCAAGTAGAGCTGAATGTACATGGAAAGGTAGAAAGCAGGTTTTCTGTGTGGTGAGATGCTGCAGATCTGTGATAATCTGTTAAGTCTAGATAGTTCCCCTAGACATGTTTGATGTCCCCAGATCAGATCAGCTTTTCCTGTTTTCCTGATGATCAGCAGACCTGTTCAAGCTGCTTTAGAGAAATTTAACCGAGCTGCTATAATAAAAACCTAAACCTATGAACCTTCTATACATAAAATCTGGTTTTCCTCTGGTTTTGCATTAATCAGAGAAGATGAAGTCACTGTGGTCCACCACTGTGCCGGCATTCTTTGACTTTTAAAGGTTTGTTGGAGTATGAGAGGGACCATTTCAAACTGTTTTATTTTACATAATCAGACATAAAAAAAATTATGTTTGCTTTTGTTTAATATGTGAGTCCTATTTTTGTTTGCTTACTTTTATTTTCCATTTTGGGAAAGTTGGCTTGAATATTGAAGCCCCGTGTTGGGTCCAACCTTTTTAATGAACTCAGATGGGAACTGTGTTGACAAATATGTCATCCTCGTTTAAATGCTGTGGGTTTAAG
This sequence comes from Melanotaenia boesemani, assembly GCF_017639745.1. Classification (NCBI taxonomy): domain Eukaryota; kingdom Metazoa; phylum Chordata; class Actinopteri; order Atheriniformes; family Melanotaeniidae; genus Melanotaenia; species Melanotaenia boesemani. Next base: position 17,993,074 of record NC_055698.1, on the reverse strand, counting down.
CCAGCCACCTTCGTGAAGTAATTCTTCACAAGTCCCCATCGACACTGGTAAATAATGAGTGCAGAAGTCATCACAGGTTTTAGTATACATTAGTCACCTCTTATTTAATCATAGCTAGTGAATTACAGAAAAAAGGGAATTTATAGTTCATTAAATTACAAGTACAAAAAAAGCAAAAGTCCACAAACTTCTTTTTTTATTTAATGTTATTACTTTTATCATTATTGCTGTTTTTTTCCCCTCAAAATACATGACTCGTCTAATAATTGGTTACTTAAAATATCCAACGGTATTTTCAGTAATGGGGGGGGAAAAGCTTTCAACTAACAATACAACACAAGCAGATGTGTGCTATCAGGAGACATCAGCTGTAGTTGAAAATGTTTTTTGTGCAATGAGAAGCTTCTTTTGTATCTGAGCTCACTCGTTTTATTCAATGATTAGTAGAGACCGTACAGTATGTTAAATCTTTGATTCTCACCAGTTATTTCCAAATGTTTTTGATTTAGAACTTTATATATATTTTAACTACAGGCTGTTTCTTAATTTCTTGTAAATGACTGATGCAGATATTTTGTTTTTTGTTTTTTTTTTATATAATTGAACCAACAGTGCCTTTTTGGGAAACTTCCTGTTTTGGGAAACTTCCTGTATTGTTCTTTCTATTCTTTTTATTTCTTCAATGTGTCTTTATGTGATGAATATAAAAATCATGAAAGATTAAAATATATTTGCCTCAGTAAATATCAATCAATACTTACCCCTCCATTAGCCACATTTGCAGGTTTAGCCTATCAAAAAACTATCAGGTCACTGCTGTTGACAGTTGACTGTTAGTTGAGCTGAAGACATATTTTATTGTTCAAGAAAGTCACTGAAAAACATTTAACTCGACCAAATTAAACCAAAACTTTTATGCTTTCATATTCTTTCCCTGAAGTAGCCAAAGTCTGTGGAGTTTTTTTTGCAGAATAATTGGAAAATATTGGCAATAAATCAATTTTTATCCAAAGTGGAGTTTCAGACACTAAATTTAACTACAGATTGCTGTGCTTTGACATCAGCCAGCTGAGCTCCGCACGCTGTTTGAGAAAAGAGCTAGTCATCACAAACTATGGTGTCAAAACGGTTTTGTTGCACCTCAGAAACCTCCCGTTTAGGATTTTCTCTGTTTTTTTTATGCACCTACTATTTAAATCCCTTGTTATTTAAAGAGTAGTGCCAGATCTGTTTTCTAATTTGATCAAAAGAGGCATATGCTATTTGAAAACATATATTTCCTAAGTATCTGCTTCAGAATGTTCATGTAAATGCATATCCTTCTACAAATAAAAATACTTAATCAAGCTTATTATGTCTGTACTTTGGCATCAGATAATTGTTGGGATCAAATTTGTGCTGTCATAAGCAATTAATGTTGAAATAATTGTGAAACAGGTAATATAGAAAGAGATTAAATACATATTAAAGCATTCATGTAGTTTATTTTCACTTGCAATCAGCCTATTTACATACAGTACATGCTTACGTTCCAAGAAGAAATACAAACATTGCTGAAAAGAGTTCAGCTTTATAGCAGGTTTGTTCATTTAGACAAGCTTAGATGTTGATTTTGAGCAAAAAAATAGATTCTTTAAAAAACAAACAAGCGAAAGTCGTGGCACATCTTTTCATACAAAGATCTACATTTTCTGTCCTCTGGTTGCGTTGACATGAGACTTTTCTAGTACAAGTGTTATTTTATAGATAGACCTCATCTGTTTAAATATCACAAACCTCAATCTAACATCTGAGTGACACCATTGATGATATAAGGAGCTGACATTTAAGTACATTCTGTCTGACCTCATGACATTTGCTTTAATGGAACTAAAACACCTGTGCACCCACTTTGTAAAGTTGGTTGTGTAAGATGCTTTTTAAATGTCAGGTTAGGCTTGTTCTGAAATGGGAGATGCTCAGTGGAGAGGAAAAGTCATCTGAATTGGAACATCGTAGCTGGTATTGTTGTTGCCTTGTGAGTCTGACATCATTGTAAAAATATGGAAACACTTTGCACTCATTCTAATCTTGGACATGTTTACTGTGTGTCCCTGTGGGTAGATTTTGTTAACAGCATAAGTGCAAAACCACTTAACATGTGTACAGTAGATTATCATTTCTGCATCATGTCAAGCTCTTGGTTGTGTTATGTTGGGTATCATTAACACACCAAGTTAAAAAAGTATCTCACAAAAGGATCACACCTGCCACAACGTTCATTAACATGGAGATGCTTTGATCCATGAGTACTCAGTACACATACATGGCATAAAATTTTGATGTCAGTTACACAGCCATAGGTTTTAAGGATGCATCTTGCATGAAAACTGCAGACACTCCCAAAGACAAAGTCTCACAGGTAGACTCACAAGCTGAAAATGATTCCAGCCACACTATCATGAGTGTTTTCTTGTTTAATATGATGCTATACCAACTTTTATGAAAGCAAAATAAAAATGGTTTAACTGGTTCCGTGTTGCAGCTAGAAGGGCACAGAGAAGAGGGCATATACTGTGCACCTATTCATAATAATATAATAATTTATATTATTATAGACATAATCATCTTGATGATGCAAAAACTGAACCTGAGAGCTACAGTAAGTCTTACTGTGCATGGCTGAGTAATCTGTAACCAAAACTTGAGAAGCTGCAGCACATCTATCTAAACCAGAGGTGAAAGTGTACCCAGTAAATCATTCAGTCACCATCTTAAACTCAGCTTACAACCTACTGTTATTTTCTCCAAGTAGCTTACATTGTGCATGTTGTGGGTTTATCTTCACAAATCATGTCAGCAGTGATAAATGCCTCAAACTCAAATTGCTGGAACCTTAGAAGCATTCTGCTAATGTATAAAAATTGAGTTTTTTTTTATTAAAGTCTTTCTGTGCCATGTGCAGCCTGCCTCTTTAACACACAACACATGTGAGTTACATCAGTTTTTGTATGTTGTTAATTTGAAGCTCGGCAAACCACCTTGGAGCCAAACATCTTCAAAACAAATCAACAGAAAACCTTTAATCTTGGCGTATTTCATCCAAACTATGGTAGAAATCTCAATAAGGCACACATTACACTCTCTTTCAATCCTCATTTTCCTTCGGCTCACGACAGCACTCTGCAGCCTGTCACAGAAATCTGTATTTACATTATATTACATTGTTATGGGAATTATTAATAGTGCAAGCAGGTCACAAGTACCTTGACATTAGCCTTTTCAAATAAAGCTTACTGTTATGTAACGTTGTGTACTCAGGAGTCGTGGTGTGGTTTGCACACACTGCAATGGGAGCAGAGATGAAAAGCTGGTCATCCATGGTGACCGTCTCAGGAGTCGAAGGCTGTAATCTCCATTTTTACACAGCTGGTGGATGTAAAAATTCAGCTACAGTGGCATGCAAGAAGTTGGTCAAACTTTCTGTTAATGTGAATAGGGAGTAAAAGATAAACTGATTTCCTAAAGGTCAAAGATTTCTGTCATATTTAGGCAGGATTGCTGGTATTTCCTCATTAGTTTCCAAATGAGAGAAAAAGAAGGGTTTGGACATCCTGCATGCTCAGCCTTTAGTCATACCCTCTTTGGGGAAAAAACAGTATGTTAGCACTTTTCTTGAGCCCAGGCCTTAAGTTCTTGCTTTGGAAATTTTTTAAATGTTCTTCCTACAATTTGCTGCAGATTACTTCTTGTTCTGTGTGATTCATAAACCATCTTGTCTGCATTGCTCTTCTGACGTCTATCCCCAGAATATTGATTATGTATAGGTGAAAGACTTTGAGGCTAAATCTTTAGCTTCCACTCATATTGGTAGATAAGAGCAGCTTTTGGGTTGTGATGCATTGTTAGGATTATTATCCCACTGCTCACCTTATGTTTTTTTTTTGTTTATTTGTTTTTTTTTTTGCAGTCTTCTGTATTTTCCCTGACAGTTTATGTTTATTTACTGTTCTATCAATTCCACATCCATTTTACAGGAAAATGTTTTGTTCAAATAAAAAAAAGAGCTACCTGAACGAGGTTTGCTATCATCTAATAAACTTCTTCTGCTTTAAGCGTGTCAGCTATTTAAGTTTCAAGAACACTGTCTGCTAATTGTTGGGAAAACATTCTAGGCTTGGATTATAAGCTTTGAAATGTGTCATTCGCGGCCTTTCAGATCATTTAACTATGCACAGTCTGCAGCTCAGACTCAGGTCTCAGACTTTGGTAAGGGGTACTGAAGAGCTCAAATCTCTTGCATGGTTTTGCTCGTTTCACCACTAAAATATTGAATGTTGACTTTGATGAAGTTGTTGAAAATAATCTTTAACTTTACTCCATTTGGAGAACAGTTTATTCTCCACAAACTTAACTATTCACAGAGACAGAACATTTGACTAAAGGTGTCCAAACTTAAGCATGCTACTGTACGCATCCACACCTGTCTCCGTCTGTGCACCACAAAGAGCCATCACGCCTGGAGGACGAGATCAAAATTTATTTCCTTTGTTTTATTTATTATACTGAATGGAAATTGACTTAAAAGTTCTTATATTTAAATGAGCCTGCACTAAAACAGTGCAGCTGTAGGAAGTGTGTGATCAATAAATGTTTGTCCTCTTACTCTTGCTGTGTCCATCAGACTTTGCCTCAGCAAGCCCGTCACCACCTCAAGCTCCTGCTCGGCCTCCCGGACGTTGGGATCCAGCTGGAGGACCTCCTGTAGGTCACTGCTGGCCGAGAGGTAATCCTGGATTGTGATCAGACACAGAAAAATAAAATCAGTGAACAAATACACAAATTAGTCCAACCCAACATCTGTGATGGGGCGTGTTGGACACCTGTAAACCCTTAAAGGCCAGCGCTCGTCTGTAGAAAGCTTTCTTGTTGGCTGGATCCAGCTGCAGTGCAGAGTCACAGTCCTGTTTGGCCTCTTCGAAGCGATTCAGCTTCAGGAAACAAATGGCTCTGGAAGGGAGAACATTTGCAATTTTGTAGTTTTTATTGCAATGCCGGAAAATACATCTTAAAACAACTCGTGAATGAATTACTGTCTGCTGCAGGAGAGCTGAAGGGATCTTTTAGTGTACTGGCAGCTTTTAGAGTTTAGCAGTGAGAAATCATGCAGAGATTGGTGCAGACAGACGTAAGGGTGTGCGTAACAGTGTTAAAATGTACATTATTTTAACTAAAAGTCAAAATAAATTTAATAGCTACAATTACCTCTTCCTCCAGTTCTTATGGAAATTTGTTATTTTATAATAATACTGACAAATATTTGTGTGACATGCAGAATATGTAATCTAACATGCTGGACTTGACATAATATGTAATCATATGATGCCCCCTACTGTTTGTCCTATAATAATGACACTGAAAGAGAATTTCTGCTAATTTAATCTCAGAATCAGGCCCTTAATCCGTGTGTCAAAGCTGATGGTGTAATGCACATAAATAAATCAACTAAAATTAGCTGCTGGAATAAAATTTAATGGGAAGGTAATAAATCCTTTAAGGCCCAAAGTGTCCCATTCAGATGGTTTTAGACAAAAAACTAGTCAGATACTCAGATCTTTGGATATTTAGGTCTGAGTGGTACTATAATATCTCTAAAGCACACAGTGCATCTTTTTCAGTTGAGCTGCTGCAAAGATAAAATAGTCTCGGTGTGTAATCAGGTTGTTTCATTCCTACCTGTTTGTGTGGAGACCACATTCATCAGGTTTTAAGGAGAGACATTCACTGTACTTCCCCAGAGCCTCCTGGAAGAGACTTTTCTTCACCAGATCATTGCCTTCCTGTTTGAGTAATGTGAAGCGGGCTTCTTTTCTTCTCACTGTTGACAGAAAAACATTATTTACCCCCCAAAGTAAAACAAGATCAATACTGAAACACAAGAACAAAACAATATAAGTATTTTTTTTACACACACACCAAAAGCAGCTTTTCAAGAAGCCTCTGCATCTGCTCAGCAGACTGTTTCAGCCCTTATCAGTAAAGACATCTGACCAGAGGAGATGAGTCAAATCCTTATTAGTTTTCTATCTGCTGTGCTCAGAAAGCTGTTATCTGTTGACTTCTAGGAAGCACACACAGAGGCACTTAAACATCTCCACAGACCCCGACACACACACACACACACACAATCCTTTATCAAAAGACAAAATTCTTCATGCATTCTTTAAATACACTCCTGTAGAGAGAAAAAAGAACAATCACAAGTCACCTCTGTTAATACTTGGTTGCTTTGCAAATAGGAATTAGGTTTAGAATTTTCCAAATATGTAAACATTTTTATAAGCAAGTTTTCTTTTGGTTGAATGATCTGTGTGTGTATGACACACAACAGTCTGCAACAAAGAGGTCTGAATGCTTTCTTTCGACTGTACAAAATGTTAATTCCTCCTCATTAGTACAACAAACACATCTGCAAATCTTAGAAGAGAATTTAATAGACACTAATCCAAATAACTCCTTTTAAATCATTAAAAATATATCTAACAATCTGTAACATAATCTGAATTTTATAGATGATTTTTATATTTATATATGTTTATGGACAATAAATATTTATGAAAAAAATCTAATAAATACACAGAAAGTAGGCTGCTTTTGGGCTTTAGGGGACCAGAAATACAGCTTTGTGCAACAGTTAGTGCATATAAATAGAAATTCTACATTAATATTTTAGCACCTTCCTGCAGCTCTGAGTGATATTTTTAGGCAACCTAATAGTGCACTAGATTTGATATGCATTTGCATTTGTGATGAGATTGTAGGTATAATTTTATACCCATGATCCTGTTTATCCATATTCAACAGTGGACTTCTGCTCATGTGTCAGCTACAACACCATCGTGTTTCCCAACAGTCATACGGGACCTTTGTGTTTCTTCCCAGCAAGGTGGAGATTAATCATTTTCTTGTTCTTCAACTAATCTCTGATGCACAGCTGCCTTTACTGAAATCTCTTAAAGACATGTCAGACAGTAGAAAATCCAAAGTGTGCACATCTTGAAATCCTTATAAAGCCCTCTGCCATCTGCACACATCATTGGCTTAGTTGGCTGATTCTCAAATAAAGTCTAATGCTAATTTAACTTGTGGTTAAAGTATAACTGCAAGTGAGAGTAGAATACTACAAATTAACTCAAGTTTTCCTTTACACTGTTTTAGGACTTGTTTTTTGTTTTGTTTTGTTTCTTGCTTATTTTAACACACAGTTAAAAGTTGTGTTTATACATAGCTTATGGGTATTTCCTGTGATTTAGTAAGGATTGCTATTAAATTTTGAATCAATATTTCAGACATTTGATTGGATACCTAGAGAAGACTTAATACTAAATGCCATTTTAATATCCATATTAGAAAAGAAAGAAAGAAATACATACATGAAAAGAACTTAGTTGCCACCTCTGTAGCAATTATATTATACAGTGCATATATATATATATATATATATATATATATATATATATATATATATATATATATATATATATATATATAATAACAAACCAAACCAAAGTTTTCTTTTTTTTCTATATATGTGTGTTTATATTAAGTTTATAAACAAGATGTAATAGATTACTGTTTACATCAGGGATCTCCAGCTCTGTTCCTTTAGGGCCAAAGTCCTGCATGTTTCCCTGCCTCGACACACCAGTCTTCACACACAGTGGCAGTCAAAATATGAGACAAACATTAGATTTAATGGGACAGTGTGTCCAAACTTTTGATCATTACTGTTTATATTTTTTTATGCGATGTGTGCATAGAAAGCAAAATGTTTATAATTATAATTATAATCTCATATAGCTGTCAGACCTCACAGCGTGCTTTTAAATATATTTGTATTCAGGTTCCTGTCTGGGCTGTGTGATCAGTCTGAGCCAAGAGGAAACCTAACCTGGATTGTTCCATTACAGCAGCACTATGGTCTGGATCGGCTTCCCTCTGCATTATTGATGATCCACAGTAACCCCCCACCCCCACGCCACCCCACACACGCACATACAGTCAGCTGGATGTTTTCAGTACTGTTCAGTTTTCACACACTGCTTCTGAGCCCTGCTTTCTGATCCTGTAACTCAAAGGCTTCTTTTCACTGTGCTGTGTGAATGTTAACACAGTTCACTAGACAATATTTGAAATGATAAACCTTTTATATTGAGAGAGAGAGAGAGAGAGAGAGAGAGAGAGAGAGAGAGAGAGAGAGAGAGAGAGAGAGAGAGAACATATATATATATATATATATATATATATATATATATATATATATATATATGTGTGTGTATATATTTAGCGGGAAATGTAAGGTCCTTAACACTCTTTTTACAAGTTTATACAAAGCTGAAAGGAAGTGATGTCATTCACCTTCCTCCTGTGCAGCCCTGGCGGCTCGTGCCTGTGCCATCTCAATGCTGATTGGTTTCTCTCTGTGTTGCTGCTGAACAGACAGAGGGACGGCGGGGATTTCTGGCAGCTTCTCTCTCCAGTCAGGCCCATCCTGCTCAATCAGCATCTTGGTGATCCTGGCAGAAGACAATTACATTCGCTGGATTGATGCTGCAACTGCTGCAGAGGCTTCTGGGATCAACTCTGATGATAAGTAAACCTTAGCAGGAGTAGGTGAGCAAAGAGTCCAAGAAAAACATACAAAGTGGCATGTGCTTGCAGTTTGTGAGAGATGCTATGGGAAGTACAGGTGTTAGTCCCTGAAAGTGCATTTGAGCTAACACAAGATTAAACCTTTTAACAGATCTTACTAACGTTAAACATCCTAACTTGATGTAACAAGAAACTCAGAATTGCAGCTGGTAAGGCATTCTAGAGAGCCTTTAGATGAAGTGTTATAGTGTCTATTTAACAAGTTTTGTACCCATCAATATATAACAGATCACAAATTCGATCATCCAGAGGTAATGGAAACACCTGTGATAGTGGAACACAGCTGAGTGAGTGATTTAAAAGATGAGTCCTTCTATTCTAAATTAGCAAAAGTGTTTTTTTATATTGTGGAAATTGTTTGTATTTGTAAAGATTTTTTTTTTCAAATTTGACATATAGAGCTAAATTATATAGTATAATTAATGACTCATCTTGCACCAACATGAGATAAAATTTGAGCTAAGCATACATGATCCAGTACAATAAAATTAAACAGAATTAAATTTTAACTTTTAAAATAATCCATCCAAAAATACAGTGGGGATTTTTGGCTTCAACACTTTATGAAGTGGTTTAGAACAAGAAAAATATTTAACCTTATTCTATACTCATTTAAAGTTTAGAAGCTTTGATTTTGTGTGTTAATTGTTAACTTTTTTGTTTGAGATTTTACTTTAAAATACAATACAAATAACAAAAAAAGGTCTGGCAATTGGCTTTTCACTGAAGGCAAAATAACTAATAAATTGGAAAACTTTGTTTATACTGCACAGAGCATACATTTGGTTGCATGAAAGTACAAACTAGTTTCTAACTTTGGAACATTTATTACATTTTGCTTGGTGAAAATTATATTTGTACAATATTTACATTGTAGTTCAGTACAAATTTCAACCCAAAATGCCAAAATCTACTCCTTTTTGAGGCTTACAAAGAATCCTAAAGAAAATAATGAAATTCAACTCAAAAGATCAGTTTTAAAAAAATTAAGATTTCAAAGTTTGCAAAATCTATTGAACTTTCAGGTTTCATAATATGTTCGTTACAGTTTTATTTTCAAGATCTAACAGAAAAGATTAATCCCTTTAACGTTTAGAAAACATGTTAGTTTTACTTGCTATAACCCCCCCCCCCCCAGTCTGCTGATTTCTAAGCTGATTGTTTAAAATTGTGGTGTTCAAGACAGCTGTTCGCTCTGTTTGACTAATGCATGCCAAGTTTTAACTTATCCCCCAGGCCGGAATTATTAAGAAAACAAAGAAAAGCTTGGACTACAAACCGGGCCTTTAAGAAGCAGTGTCTTTTGTGGGGATAAATAGATTTGAGCTTTGGCTTTGCAACTTTGAAAACCTTTGGAAGAATGAAAAAAAAGAAAAATCTGATTAAATTATGTTGATGTTTTCATTTAAACTCTGTCTCACATCAACTCTGCGGGAATTATCTATCTCTGTGGTGCAGACTTTTGGTTTCAGTAAGTAAAATGATCGTCTTCTGACCCTGAAACGTCCTTCTAATTCTGTAGTTTCCCATGATTTGATTTTGTGTTCAGCTGACCTGTGGACACTGTCGTGAGCCGCCTGTGTGCCAGTGTCAATCTGCAACACTGTCTTATAATCCACATAGGCCTTCCTGTAGCGCTCCAGTGACTCATAAGCCATAGCTCTGCGCAACAGGGGCTTCAGGGAGTACGGCTGCAGCTCCAAAGCCCTAAGAGGATCAGAAAGAAGAGAGAGGATCAAACCATTTTCATGTCCACACTGTGTTACAGGTGTAACTAGATAGTAACAAGTAAATATGTTTACACTGAGTTTTTAGCCAAAGGATTGTTGCCTTTTCCTTACCCAGAAATTAGATTTAAAACAGGATTTTGCATCCAAAACTGCACCACAAACTATTTGACTGGTTAACTGAGTGTCAGTCCACAGGAGTACTGCAGAGAAACTACATTTACTGCATCAGTTTTGATCCTGTTTTGTACACTGTTATGGAGTGTGTGGAGTCCTCCTTTAAACGTGACAAAAAATAAATAAATAAATATATGCACAGATAAACACAGAGCTGACACCTGTCACGTACTTGGTGCAGTCCTGTATGCAGTCGTTGCTGTTTCCGTCCTTCAGGTAGCAGGCAGCTCTGTTGGAGTAGAGAATACACAGATCTTCTGGACTATCCACGCCTGCAGAGGGAAAACCGTAACAACTCATCTGACAGACCAGACTCTGAATAACACTCATGTCATCTTTGATCTAAAAAAAAAAACAGGTCTAAATCCAAGCTAGCACTGCAGATGAACAACAGTTTTTTTTTTCTTTTTATCAAGTAACAACACTAATGATGTTGAACTTAGTCTGAAGTGCTGCACAGTTCAATACAACCCATGCAGCACAATTTCAACTGTCCAAAACCGCTGACGGATGAATGGCAGGCAGATAAATGAGACTATTAACAGTCTCTTTGGCTGAGTCATTTTCTCATTTCTGTTTTGTGTCTCCAGTGCAGCTTTACAACCACTAACAGAACATCAGTCCTGCACACCGTCTCAATGTCTCAAATTCACATTTACACATTCAAAAAAATCGTAAGACATCAATGCTTTCATTTAAGTGTCCATTAACTCTGCAATAATAGATTGTAATCATTTTACATCCCTCTAAAATGCTGCAGACATAAAAAAAAACTCTTGCCAATCATGAAGAGTAAAGTTGGCTAAGTGCTCTTTAAGGTGCAGCATGACATTCAGCCTTACCTAAGAGCCCCGATGCACATGACTTTTCTACGGCCTCTGGCATTGTCTTGTGCCAACACTACTCTGCATTCACAAGTCACCTGTCAGACCTCATGCCTCAGCTGCAGACTCTGAATGTTACACTAAAAACTTGATTGAGCTACACTTTCTCTGTATATAAATGCAAGGTGATAAGGAACACAAGCAGTGACATAATGCATGCGTAATTACAATGGGATACTGAGGATTATAGAGCCAAATGACACTGAGTCAACTCATATCTGATACCCTTTAGAGGGTTACACACAGAGGCTACGAGAGGCTTTCTGTCTTATTTCTGTGCTTCCCATCTGCTGCTGTTAGTGGCCCCATCAGAACTGAGTTTAAACACTTTCTTCTAACTCTACAGTAGAAAGAAGAGACTTTTCATGAAGAGTAACACAAACTAGATAAGCTAAAGTTAAAAAAAAATGTTTAAACTATCATTTAAAGTGATTTGAGTTTTCCTAAGAAAAACAAAAAACTATTTAAATATTTCCTGCTTCTAAAATGTGAACATTTAGTTGTTTTATAAGTATTTGAGAGCATTTTAAGTATAAGTATTTGGGATTTCCATAATTACAGGAGCTGATCAAGAACTGTTGCAGACACCTTATTTAATGTACCTATGCACACGCACTGGATCTTTGCACATTTCAGTTTCACAAAGCATTAGCTCGTTTTACCACAAATAAGAAATAAAACCAATGAATGAAAACAAGTTCATTTTGGGATCATATCAGACTGAACAAACTGTTCAGATCTTTCTCACCTGCCTCAGAACATCCATCAATGGCCTGAGTGTACTTCTCCAAGGCGTCTCCAAACTGGCCATGTTTAAAGAGGTGGTTCCCTTCATTCTTGAGTCGTGCCAGGTGAGGAGGCAGAGCCCCAGCTGGGGCATCCAGGTAACTCGTGTCCACTGCAGGGCTGCCCTGCTCCTTTTGTCCACCAGCGGGACTGTTTTCTTGGTGTGTGCCATTGGCCATCATCTCCTTCCCTGGGGCTTTGTGATTCTGGAGCTTTTCCCCGCTGCCTCCTCCCGCAGTTCTCGTTCTACTCCCTGTTGTGCTGGCCTGACCCGATCTCCCCGCCACTCCTCCGCTGCCCGGGGGTTTCTCCTGTGCGTTCCCCATAGCTGCACTCCCACTGCAGTGCGCTCAAACTCTTCCTTCCTCCCGGCTTCTCCTATTTTCAGAGCTGCAGTTTCATCTGTGTCTTCCTGGCTGAGGGATTTCTGCGGGACACACCTCCAGCCTGAAACGTCAGAGATGACGTCAGTGAGGGGGAAGTGCCACTGCGGTGCAGTGCTGCTGCTGCAGCGGACACAAGTGATGGGAAACCCTCAGTTTCGTCTTCAAAGCAGAGAACTGCGGTGGACACACGATTAAAGACAAAAAAAAAAAAGAAAAAAAAGGGCTTTTAATCTGTTCTATGCTATGATATGTTAAATACTTTTACTCCCCCTTTATTACAGAGCACAGCACCATGTGACAGTAAAGAATATTATCAAATGAATGATGGCTTAATTTGAATAAAAAGATCAAACCCATTTTATAGATATAAAGACTTCATAAGCTGAAATAAGTACTAATAATGACAATTATCCTTTAATCGGGTCTGGCTTGAATGGTTTCACAATTTTATCACTAAAAACAACTACTTTCTTTCATGATAAATACTGTTTAAAACTCTGTGAGGTGAATTTAAGGTTACTGCCTGCAGTCTCGTCTTTCAGTAAAACTAAAAGATCTGACTTTGACTAAATAAAATATGTTAATCTCACCAGGCTTTTTTTTTTTAAACTGACTTGAAAGTGTGACTTGCAACTACATGAAAATATAGACAATGAAGATCTGTTAGATTAAATAATCTATGAAAGTGAGTTAAAGAATAAATTAAACCAACATTTTTTGGTCACTTTCTCTGATATGAAAAGAAGTTTCTTAGCATGTTTTCTAAAAAAAAAAAAGAAAACTTGTTAGCAAAACATGTTGGTTGAGAGCATGAACTTATAAAAAAAACCTTTGGAAAATTCAATTTCTTTTTAATAAAATGAAAACATAAACCATTATGATTTAGCTGTAGTTTTGGCTCTTTTTTTGTTTCTTGAACAAAGAAAAGTTTGCTGGTAGAAACCATGTATAGTACATGTACATAGCACATCCGAAGCAGAGACTGATGACTTTAACCTACTAGAAGCAACTTCTAAATAAATGAACGGGGTGAGATGCAGATGCCAGCCGTGTTTCAGTGTTTCATTTCCATCACCAACTAACTTGTTTTATTTAATCTGAATACCAAATTTTGTCAGTGAATGAATTAATTATTCCTTTACTTGTGTTCATGCAAAAAGGTTGATTGTTCATACACACATATAATAATGAACAGACATGTACTATCAGGAAAAGACAAAAAATACTAAAGTGGCATAAAACTGAAATGAAAGTAAGCATGCATGGTTATAGTGTGCAGTGATAAGATTTTTATTAGATTTTTATTGTTTGTTTTAGGGCTTAATGGAGTTGGATGTCATGATAAATCTGGGGTAAAAACCGTTTTTGAGCCTGTTTATGTGTGATTTGAGGGTCCAGTAATGTCTCCAAGTAGGCAGTTTAAACAAGGAGTGTCCACAGTGGGACTGGTCTGCCAAAATACTCTGAAGTTTCTCCTCTAAGAAGGGGCAGCGAGCAGCACGTGATTTGCTGTGCAGTGAAGATGACCCTCTGAAGGATTTTCCCATCTGCCGTAGTAAGCTGAGTAGATGGAGAGGAAACTATTGGGTCTTCTTAACATGTGCTATGCTAGTTGTCCTCTATGAGAAGTCATCATCCGCATACACACCCATGAACTTGAAATCACAGACCCATTTATACAGATAAGAGCATCTGTTTTCATCTAGTCCGCATGACCAGTTCTTTTGTTTTATCTGTGTTCAGGACCAGGTTGTTCTGTTGACACCATGCCCACTGATTATGTAAACTGGTCTTAAAAATGTATTTGCTGCTGGTTTTAATTTAGATAATACTTTTTCTTTTTGAATATATTTTCTTGCAATTGTACATTAACACTGATGATGTTGATGACATTGATGATGCATTTCCCACTGTTGTGTTATCTCACTTGCAGCTTCTTAAAGATAAGTTTCAACATTTGTGTAGGAAAATGTACAAGCACTGATAAATTTGTGTTACTGTAGTCTTGTAGCATTTACTGTTCACAGATGATAAAAAAAAGGAGAAAAACAAAAAAGTTTTAATAAAAAAAAACTTTCATGTGTCAGCCTTTGAAAAGAAAAAAAAAAAAAGAAAACAAAAATCTGATGAGATGAAAATGACAAACTGCAATCTGAAGCCAGGCTTCAATGTCTGTTTATTTACATGGCCAAACACTATAAAAATAGTAAACAACAAAAGTCAAATCTGCTTCTCTCCTCCTCTTCATCGGGCATCAAAAACAACCACTGAAGTTAAAGAGTCAAGGAAATGAACTTTTCACTGTAATACACCTCTCATATGTTAGATTTATGATGAAACACACAAAGGAGGAAAAAAGGATACATCTCTTTGTTCTCTTCTTGTACATGATTCTGTAGCCACACTCTCTGCATCTGATAGGATCACGGGCCTTGATTTCATTTTCAGTGTGACATTCTGCAACAAAAGTCATAAATAGTTGTGCCATATCATTCAGTGTTGTCTGAGAAGACGTGTATACATCGCACAATAAAAACATCCATCATGATGTCATGTCTTCAACAGTGGGCTGTTGTTTGTACTTTCATTCATCTCAGTATTTCTACTCAACTTTACAACTTACTTGATTTAGTTATTTAAAAAAAGAACCCAGCAATAATAATAATAATAATGACTTGTGATACAGGGATTTTGTAAAACAGCTAAATGCAAATACAGAAATTCCAATAATCCACTTATGTATCATTAAAAATTCAAATATAAACTTAGCATAAAAAGTAAAGAAATGTGTGGTTGGCTGATTATTTCTGCCTTTTAAAAAAAAGCTTGGGTCATCAAGGAGTAACTCCAGAATTTGAAAGTGGAGATGACTGAATGGGCCGAGTCCAGACCTGAAGCCCGCTGAACACTTGAGGGATCAACTTGGGCGTGCTATACGTCCTAGAAGGACCAACACAACCATTCTGGTTGACCTTCAACAACTGGTTGATGAATGGGATCCATCACACAGCAAAGTGACCAGCACAAGGAAGAGGTGTCAAGATGTTGTGACTTGAAGACTTGAAACACACCACTGAGGTTCCTGACCATTTAAAATTACCCCCCCCCCCCCCATATATACACACACACACACACATATATATATATATATATATATATATATATATATATATATATATATATATATACTTTTTGTGCTAAGTTTAAGCATATCCATAAGCTTACATCCTTGGCACTTCATATTTACTGATTAAAAAATAAATAAAACACAAAGAGATAAACAATCTCAAAGCATGACTTCATGTACTTTACTGAGTTTTGATCTGAAATAAACATATTCACAGTTCTACTAAAGGATAAGTTATTCTAAAACAGCAATTATTTATTCTGTAAAAAGGTAAAAACTAGTAGCTGCAGTAGTATTGGCAGTGACAGTACACTACATGAAAAAAATAGCCTCTAAGCAGGTTTAGACAAAACATTTGTGATACGTTATTATACCTCCACAAATGTAGATCATAGGCTGTTGTTTGGGCGGCTGTAGATCTTTCTGTGAATCCATCTTATCCTAAAAAAGAGAGAAAAAAACTCCTAGCATCACATCTCAACCAGTATCATTACAGCGTGCTAACAGAAAAAGCATGGTGCTGCCGAAAAGATCAGCCTAAATTAACACATTTGTAGTTTAGTGAGCAAAAAAGCATTTAGTGTGTTAATGCAACCGTATAAAAGAGCAAATCTGCTAGTTTTTCTTCAAAAACCAAATGTTTAGAATAAGGCATCTCACCGTTTTATTACGCTAGCTGTTACCTGTTTACCCTCTTTTCATATTCCACACGATTTCCTGTCTGCGCATGCGTGACGTCCACCTCACAACAAAGAGGTTTATGATTGGCCGGAAGATTCACCAACCCAATTTTACCACACACTAATAAAAATTTTAACTTAGAAAAATTCTATTTATACATCAGATTGGTGTATTTAATTGCTGCAGATGATTCTTAGTTTCTGTGTTTGTATGAACTTTTCGTTTTGATTTCGCACTCCGTACCAACAGAGGGCGCTGTAGAACAGTTGTAACTACACGAGGAATCCGTCATCTGACCACCGCTCCAGCTGGCCCTCTACTAGTTTTTGACAACAACGACTCTGCCGACAATGTTCACTTGACCATTGGTTACAAAACGTCCATAACTCATTCTTAGTCTTTTGTGTTTTTCATTTTTAGTTTTGTGCATCATGGAGACGGCTGCGCCCAAAAGGTTTGTCTATATTCTATTGCTTTAAAGTCTGCTTATAACCTCTTAAATAGGCTAAAAGGCTAATGTAGACGGTATCTCAGCTGTCGTCCAGCTAGCTTATGCTAAGCTAATTTAGTTAGCTCCCCTGTTTTTCTCTCAAACTTTTCACTCCGGCTAAGGATAATTAGTTCACCCTTTAAACCCAAATACTGTGTTAAAACCACTAAGCAGTTTCGGGTCCGTGACATTGTCTAGTTGCTGTTACTGTTATCATTTTGGAAGAACTTCATTTTCGTTTTTTGGACAAGACATACCAGTTAACTAAAACAGTCACACCTCTATGAAAGTTTAGGGAGCTGATGTTTAGTGACTTGGTCTTGGTGGGTCTAGATTCACTAAAAGGCTTTTCAGGAAAACATCGTTGTTCATTTTACTCCGGGAAGTATCCTTATATATAGCACATTGGTTTTCCTGATGAATAAAATCTGCCACATAAATAAATTTGTCCTTGGCCTAGCGATGGAGATCAGCGATGTGTGACTAATCAAAGTCTTTTAAAAGCTGTATTTCAGTTATTTTAAAGTGACGAGATTTTTCTAATCAATTATGGCCTAGATTAATGATTTATGTGTAAAACTGTGAATACTACTTATTGAACTGCTTAAGGTATTTAACCAATAATCAAGAACTCGGACGTGATCAGTTGTTTTACAGTTTTCAATATATCAGCCGTATATTAAAGTATTTTTGTTTGTAAAATACATTGCTGATCAAAAGTACCTCAATATTTTGTTTAGATTTGTTCAACTATTGTCTGTTTTGACAAAATAACTACTTCAATCTGTGGAATTTCTTTAATACTTTTATGTCTTAGCCCAAAGTAATAATACACAATCACAAAATATTACATTACACAAACAGTAACATATAGGGTCAAAATCTAAAAAAGGCTACGAATTTTGCCTCTTATTTCCTTAAAATGCACAGATATTCTGTTAAAGTTGTCCATAGTTGCTCATTTATGTAAGAACCTATTGTTAACTTCTGGAAAGTACAGTAATTCTAACCACAGAAGTTGTTGTGGCACAATCTGTTTTCACATGTTGTTTGTAGTGTTAGTATCTCTGTCTTTGTAATAATCAGATTTTACTCATAAGTTATAATTTTGGCTTGTGATTACTATGAAAACAAAATAACTGCAAAAATATATCTGCAGATATATGTGTAGTGTTCTATTGTACAATGTTTCTATTGTTCTGACTTGTGTTATAAATTTATTATACACCTGTTTACAATTGTGGCTCTAACCTGCCTTTTAAACTCAGTCCCACTCTGTTTAGGGTATTTAAAGTTCATATTTTTAGGTTTAAAATAAACAAAAATGCTAATTAGTACAGTAAAATTAGGGATTTTTCAGGGTTGGAGTTTATGTAGTAAATATCTGTGATTTTACAGATTTTTACTGTGTATTAAACAGAATTATCATGACTGAGTTTCTGTATGATTTGTTTAATCTTGCAGTAGGCTGAAAAAACTGAGTGAGGACAGTTTGACCAAACAACCAGAAGAAGTGTTTGATGTTCTTGAGAAACTAGGCGAAGGGTAAGAAGAATACATTTTCTTTAACTTTAACCAACTTTCATTGTCACAGCTGACTGTTCTGTGCTTCTGTTCATTTCTATAGTCAGTTATAAATCTCGATTAATTGCAAAAATGAACTTTTTTGTGTGTTTAGCTCTTATGGCAGCGTCTTTAAAGCCATCCATAAGGAGTCAGGACAGGTGGTGGCCATCAAACAGGTTCCTGTGGAGTCTGATCTGCAGGAAATAATCAAGGAGATTTCCATTATGCAGCAGTGTGACAGGTGAGAAGATGGTATTTTCTTTAAACCTCCATTTCAGTATGAACAAAGACATCAGTTTTGTTCAAATAACTGTTTGTTTATCAGGCAAATATCTCATAAACTTTCTGTTGGCTTTGTCTGGGGGATGATATCTCAATTGTGTTGTCATTGTTCAGGAATAAAACTTTCATTTGTTTTTGAGACCTAATATGTTATGTGTTTCATCCTACTTCCAGTCCATATGTAGTGAAATACTATGGCAGCTACTTCAAGAACACAGACCTGTGGATTGTCATGGAGTATTGTGGAGCCGGCTCTGTCTCTGACATCATCAGACTGCGCAACAAGACGGTGTGTTTGCGCTGAGTTAAAGTTGTGTGTGTATGGCAGGCTCTTATTTTATATTGCTGATCTGTTGTTTACCCGTTTTATTAATATTTTTAAAGGGCTCAGAAGAAGTAAACAATTTAAATTATTAACAATTGGCAGCAACTTGCTTTATAATTCTCAGTGCATTATTCGGTGTTGGAATGTTTAATTATTTGATTTCTCTCACACCTCAGTTGACCGAAGATGAGATTGCCACCATCCTAAAGTCAACACTGAAGGGTCTTGAATACCTTCACTTCATGAGGAAGATCCATCGTGACATCAAGGCAGGAAACATCCTTCTCAACACTGAGGGACATGCCAAACTGGCAGACTTCGGAGTTGCAGGACAATTAACGGTAAAACTATAACAGATGCTGGTATAAGTGAACTGATCAAGATGCATTTGTTAAATAAAATAAAGACGTAAGATGAATTAATTGCTGTCATTAAACATGTTGTTGTGCTATGAGTTCTAGATTTATTCTAGCAAAATGTTTTTTTCCCCTTTCTTAAGGACACGATGGCAAAGAGAAACACAGTGATTGGCACCCCATTCTGGATGGCCCCGGAGGTGATCCAGGAGATCGGCTACAACTGTGTAGCAGACATTTGGTCTCTGGGCATCACATCCATAGAGATGGCAGAGGGCAAACCCCCTTATGCTGATATTCATCCCATGAGGGTGGGTGTCACTGTGTTTATTTTTTTAGAAATGGGGGCATGTAAAGTTGTCAGGCGTAAAGTAAAGACTAAAAAAAATCAGTTAATGTTAATCCTTCTTGTCCACTATAAATTATTTCCTACAGGCTATCTTTATGATTCCCACCAACCCACCTCCTACATTCAGGAAGCCTGAGCTTTGGTCAGATGATTTCACAGACTTTGTCAAGAAGTGTTTGGTTAAGAACCCCGAACAGAGAGCAACCGCCACGCAGCTCCTACAGGTTGGAGGAATAACAAAAATGACCACTCACACAAACATGTATAAATAAATGTGTCACGTACAATTTTGACTGACGTGTTAATTAAACCAAAATGTAATAAATCCCTCTATTTTATTGAGAACAAATAGAATTTAGTACATGTTTTTCTCCTCATCCAGCATCCATTCATCAGCCAAGCAAAGCCAGTTACAATCCTGAGAGACCTGATAACTGAAGCCATGGAGATGAAAGCCAAGAGGCAGCAGGAGCAGCAGCGAGAGCTGGAGGAGGAGGATGACAACTCGGTGTGCATATTAAAATATTAACACTGAAGTTCTACTAAAAGAATCCAACAGACGGCTTGACATTAAACTGCATGTCTGTTTTGTGTCACCCAGGAGGAGGAAACTGAAGTGGACTCTCACACTATGGTGAAGTCAGGCTCAGAGGGGGCCGGCACCATGCGGGCTACCAGCACTATGAGTGATGGGGCTCAGACCATGATTGAGCATGGGAGCACCATGCTGGAGTCAGACCTGGGCACTATGGTCATCAACAGTGATGATGAAGAAGAGGAGGAAGACCAGGGATCGATGAGAAGTGAGCACGCGTGTTAATTAAAAGTTTGGAATTGGACGTTGTTAACCGTTTCCGTTCTTGTTTGGTGGCACATTTTCAGCAAGAGTCAGTTTTTACTTTGAAGCTGACAGATGAGTAAATCAATAATTATCTAAAACCAACTCAGTGGAGCGATGACTTGTGTCTTACTTATTAAACCAACTTGGAAGCTTCATTAACACAGTTATATCTGGCTCTACAGCATGAAAACAGCTTTTTACTTCTCGATGATGCTAGGCTGAATGATTTTCTTAGACCAGAAAAGAAACGTCCCCCGCAGAGTTCACCACAAAGAGGAAGAAGCACAAAAAGCCACGAGCATGCTCTTATCAACACTGGTTGTGACTATTTATACAACAAATGTGCTTTCTAACATCAATCTCTACTTTACTCACTCCATTATGAAGATTTTTTATTTTCTCTATGACCTCTGACTTTTTAATACACATAAGAATAGCTTACATTTGATGTTGTCACACATTTTTGACACTGCTATCTCAGTGTGTGCAGACTGCTGCAACAGGTAGATATGTGTCTGCAAACCTGTATAGACATAATACAGTACCAGTCTGCAAAACTAAGAAACAAAGTTCTGCTGTAAACGGCGTGTTTGGTTGTAAATGGTTAGCTAAGAGTTATCTGGCTGTCAGAATTTGGTTGTTTACATTTAGACAGATTGTTTAGAAAGTTAGAAGTCACAATGCCTCATGCACATTAGTTGCTCTTTGTCACTCTTCCTAAAATAGGTGTGGTCAGCAGAAGCTCGCTTCAGTTTTATAGTTGTGATTGTCTGTATCTACATTAAATATAGACGCCTTAATTGGGGGCATGCTTACTACCAAGATGATAATGAAAATACTTTGCTATCGGTTTGTCCCCTGAGACATGAAACTACAGCCTTGTCCTCCTTCACAGGACACGCCACCCCCCAGCAGCCCATACGTCCATCATTCATGGATTATTTTGACAAGCAGGATTCCAACAAGGCAGCCCAGCAGCAGGAGAACTACAACCACAACCAGCCACAGGAGCAGCCCGGTTACCACATCCAGTCTAAAAACGTCTTCCCTGACAACTGGAAGGTTCCCCAGGATGGAGACTTTGACTTTGTGAGTATCTGGGTGGGGCCATTCATAGTGAAAACTTAAAGCAAAGAAGGACTCTGTGATTTTAAAGGCTAGAGAAAACAGAATTTGTATTCTCAGTGGCTGTGTTTACATGAGAGCTTTAATTCCACTTTAATTCAGAATAAAAATGAAATCCTCTTTTCTGTAAACGCCTAATTCTTAATGAAAATGGCCATTCTGAATTAAACCTAAATCCAGAGTAAGTGGCTGGTTTATTCTGATTTTAAATCCGAATTGAGTTAGTCCTAGATCATTCTGCTATAAATTAATTCTGGTCATTCTGTGCATGCTTGTTCCCTTGTCCTGTCGCGGTGATGGTACAGTCCTCTACCTCCCTTCCCCTCTGCTGACCAAAGTGAAGTAGTGTGCTAGTGTTGAGCTATGATTAATCTCTTTCCAACTGTTGTCTTTGTGTTTGTTATTTGTGTTTTGCCACCCAGTTGAAGAATCTGGATTTTGAGGAGCTGCAGTTGCGCCTGAGTGCCTTAGATCCCATGATGGAGCGGGAAATTGAGGAGCTCAGGCAGCGTTACACAGCCAAAAGACAGCCTATCCTGGATGCAATGGATGCTAAGAAGAGACGACAGCAGAACTTCTGAGTGTTGTTTCTCCTCCCCTGGTCTAGTTTTCCCAGAAGCCAGCACTAAACGTATGTCTCAGTGACTCAGGGGAAATAAAGATGACCATAATGTTTTCATTGGATGCCCTGTTCTAACAGTTAATTCCCCTCTGAATGAAGTTGAAACTTTTTTTTTTTTCTTCAATGACATCCATTAGACTCTTGGAATTCACTCCCACCAGCTTTTGTTAGTTGTTTTTGCTCTACAGTTCCTGTGTAGTTGTTTTCTTATGAGCAATGCTCAGGACTGTAGCCAAAAAGAGAAGCAACCCGAGACCATTAGACATCCGAAAGTCACAAAAAGGAATTTCCTCTTTTCTCTGTGACATGCCCGTCATGTCATGCACCCTCTGAAAATTAGCATCTACACATAAGGAAACCCTCTGCAGCAGAGTCTTTCTTTTTTCTTTTTATCAGACTTTTTTATGTTGTGTGTAAATAAAATCTAGAGCCTAGTATAAAAATACCTGCATCAAAAGCTGTGGTTCATCCATGACCAAAGACAATCAAAATTATGTTGGTAAGGAAGTAGAGAATGCCTTAAAATATTTTAAATTTAGTTTTAGTGAGAAGCAATGTGATAAAAGAGCCAAGTCATTGGATGTTTGAATCCATTTCTTCACAAGGAGACGAGCCCGAGAAGAGTGGTTGAAGCCGACAATGAATAACAGATCATGCATGTTTTCACTTCTTTGTGGACCACAAGAATTTAAATTGTATCTCATCAGTCTTTATCTTCTTTTATTTAAATTGTTTGCTCAAGTATGTTGTTTTGGCTTTGTTATATGCAGCCACTGCACTGTCTACAGTAACTGACACCATGTATCTTAGTGCCTCTTGACTCTTCAATCCCACACTGCTCTTGGACCTTCATGCATTTAAAATCTGAGTCTTCGAGAACCAAGTGATCCGTTATTTAGGATATAATTAAGACAGATTTGACAGACTCAATTTTTTTAAATATTTCACATTATGAGGAATGGATTTGAAATTGGAGGGACTTTTAAAACCTTTCCACTCTCTGACATCCTCTCCATAAAGCAGTAGAAGAAACTGGAGTTCAGGGAAGTAGGCAGTCCTGAATTCTAAGAGTTTATTTGCTGTAATAATAAAGCTAAAAAAAAAGAAATTACCTTAGTAAGATCATTTAAAATAAACAGCCGCGTCATCGGACGCCATCCATTTTTTTTATTACAGTAAAAGCTTCTTCCAGTTGTTGCTTATGTGTTATTTTAGCAATGATGCATGAAAGTGCTTTATCATTTTTGTTTCGTGTGATGCTATCAATGAAGGAATCAAAGCGTACTGCACCTTGTGGGTGCTGGGACACAAGCTCATTTTTAAAAGCTAAAACAAAAAGGATCACACACAAGTGTTTGTCTTGTTTCTTTTGTACAAATGAGGGTTATTTCTGCGCTGGAGCTCCATAATGTCAGTACCAGCACATGTAATGGTCAGTAAGTAGAAATCTGTTAAGAAATGCAGATTTCTTTGCTGTTGTCTTGCCACTTTAATAACTGAATTCAAGGCAATTTATTGATATTAATACTGACTTTTATGTGATTGTTCTTTCCTCTTAAATATCAAAATAATGTAAAAAAAAAAATCATTGAACGGTTCATTGGAAATTAATAGATTAGCAGGAGCTGTTATGGCTTCTGTGTTTCTGTTGGTGTGGATTGTTTTGATCATTTTCATGCTAACATCGACTCTGAATGAATTAATTCTGTCTTAATATCAAATACATGTAGAGCATGTGTGCACATTGCTGTTACATATGAATGTGATTTGCCAGTTTTAATAAAACAGACCTGTTACATTGTCTTACTGCTTCATCTGATGAGCAGTGAGGCAGAAATGAGCTGACGTCACCAACCTGAATCCAGATTTCAATCAGTACTAAGCTGCTTGTGAATTGTAATGTCTGGTTGTTTTTTGTTATACTTTGTTTTATTTTTCTACTAAATGTGAACCAGATCTTTGGATGGAGATCTAATAAATATTTGCATCTGCAACTTGGGTTAAAAAATTCACCTTTTATTTATTAAATGTGTTGTTTTTTTTCTTTTTGTCACATTGATTTCAATCTGGTCGCTGATGTGGCTGTTAATTCATTTGCCCCTTGGCCCAGCTGATGTGTTGACCCCTCAGTCATCAGACTAAGCATGTTTGCTATGTAGAGGAATGCTGTTGTATTGACTGCACCAGGAAGAGGACTGGTAATACCGATGGATTATTTTGATTTAGCTTTTAATAAAAACTTTGCTCTGTTCAATTAAAAAAAGGTGATAAGGAAAATTATATTGCTTAGCACTGGCCATAAAATGTACCATTCTGAAATACCATTTTGTAATATCTTTATATGATTTGTCTTCCTTTACTTTTACTTTATTGTGACTTAAGGGTGTAGAGTGGAATGTAAGCAGTCATGTTTAAACCACTTAATTTATGTTTTTGTTTGTAATACTTACTATAAAACTTATAAAGTTTTTAAAAATGTAAAAAATAATAAAGGTTACTTACAGTTAACCAGAACTGTTTATTATCTTATCTTTGACTCTACAAAGGAAGCCTTAAACCATGAATGTTTAAGGTTGGTGCAGTAAAAAGCAAGACACCTGTTGTACCGTAATTCGCCTACTCTATGCGCAATGAATTTCTGCTAAACTCTATTTCTTCGCTAGAAACGCACTTGTTGCGCGTTTGGTGTCTATATTACGGTAAATGTTTTACTGCTGCAAGTGTTCTTGTACAGCTACTTGATTCACCCAAAGCTCATTTGAAGTGAACTCAGAAAATAAGAACAACCGCAAACATGTCTGCACTCAACAAAAAGATCATTCACACCACATCAGCTCCGGCTGCCATCGGTCCATACAGGTAAGCCAACTTTGATATCAGGAACATGCATAATTTGACGTCCGTTTATAGCAGCGTGTTACTGCGGGAACATGAATGAATGAACGAAGGAACGAATGAAAAGGACCGTCTGATGTTTGATCAGGGGCGGACTTTTCCGTTCAGTGAACTTACCTGCTTGACTTTGCTCCCTAAAAGTTGAACTTTGAGGGAACAGAGGAAGCATAGCAGAGCAGAAAAATCTCAGAAACACACAGGAGACTTTAAAATGGAATCAGTTAATCGGAAAATCATTCACACAACAAAGGCTCCCGTTAGACAGGGAATATACAGGTAAGGATTTATGCCCTCCTTATTGGATCTATATAAAGTAGCGAGGAAAAAAATTAATACGTTTGTTTTTGTAGTCATTTGATTAAATTTTTTTAAATAACAGAAGTGATTCAGAGTCACAAATAAGTTTGACAAATGTTATTTTAGTTTAATTCAGGCTGTACAGGATAAACTGAGGGGTGTTCCTGCTCTGGCCAATCCACTGTCAGTGGGTGGAGTGATTACAGACTAAATGAACTCTTTGTATTCAAAGAAGCTGTCTTGCTATTTCAGTTTATGATTGGTGCTTATCTGATTTTGTCATAAGCTGGTTTCTCACATTTCTTGCTTTAACTCCTGTGCAGTTAACCACATGTTGATGGTCCCGTTTTCCCAGCTCTTCCTCATTGTCAAGCCTTGATGATGTTGGAAACTCTCAAATAAAGTTTCTTCTAAAGTCTTTACTTGAACAAATGCACAAAAGACAAAAGTATAGGTAGTTTTACTGAACAATCAATTATCAAAACCTCTTTTGATGTGCCAATTTTGTGCATTCTAACAAAAAACAAACACCCTCTTTTGTTTCTAAGAATTTACATCAGCACAGCAGTAATAGATTATTATTATTATTATTATTATCATTATTGTAGTAGTTTTTCCTAAAAGGTCAAAATTTCAGATTGAAAGATGGTATATTCTCTTTTTGTACAACTGTAAATGCTATGTATGTAAATATTCTCTGCTCAAATGTTGCTTTCTTCACATTAATTTAAAGTGTCTAAATTTCTGTTTTCATGTGTTTTTACCCTCGTCATCCTCAGCCAGGCGGTGGTGGTGGACAGAACCATGTATATCTCAGGCCAGGTGGGACTGGATGTGGCCTCTGGTCAGCTGGTGGATGGGGGAGTGAAAGCTCAGGCCAACAAGGTGACATTAAAAACACAAAAAAACAGTAGTCCGAGTTTGGAAAAAGAAATTAAAATTATAAAATTAAACCTTATCATTAATTCTTTGCTCTTCTTCATCAGGCTCTGGCCAATATGGGGGAGATCCTTAAATCTGCTGGCTGTGATTACAATAATGGTGAAAGTTCACTGCTATTGGGCTGTTCAGCCACTTGGCTTCTTATATCCCTTACATATTTAAGCATATTTGGTCCAAATTCCCTAACTCTTTTCTTCTTTTATTTCAGTGGTGAAAACCACTGTGCTGCTCAAGGATATAAACGACTTCAACTGCGTCAATGAGGTCTACAAGCAATGTAAGCCACAACTGGATTGTTTTGTTGCAAGCTCCAAAAAGGAAAAAGTGTGACATTTAGATCACATCAGTCATCAGTGTTTACACCGTGCAGCGTAGTGTTCCTTTGAACTACAGATTAGTTAATAATTAAAAGCGCTCCAGTTAACCACACTGTAACGAAAAGGATGAAAAGTTACTTTATCACGCATGGTGATGACACTACAGTTTATTTTGAGCCATTTGCACACACTTCACACTATTTAGCTGTTACAAATGCTCATCAGAGGACCCAACTGTATTTATCTGCAGGTGAAAATAGCTCCAAACAAAATCTTACTCTGTGTCTGTTCATGTAGGCTTTGATTTAAAAAAAAGGAATTTTTTTACTTAAATTTTAAAGTTTTTAAAAACTAGTACAGCTGACTAAAGATAAAAGAATTATAGCAAGGGCTGCATAATGGGCAGCATTTTGGTATGTTATTCAGTGCACAGAACAGCTCCCACCTAGTGATTCAAAGCAGATTTAACTGGAAAATAAGTCTCATTATTCAGAACATATACAGTATCATGCTCCATCATAGTTCTTTCTCAAAATCCAACCACTGAAACACTGTGAAATGTTAATAACAGCACAATTCAATAATGTGTCATTCATTTATGCCACCAAGTGCTTGTTTATTTAGCATGAATCTTTTGTTGCGTAATTTCAGGAAAAATCCTATTTTTCAGTTTCAGCATCTGGTAGTTTCTTTTTTAAAATGACTTACGTTGCATATCTTTTTTTATTTACATTTTGACACCATGCCTTACGAGGAGACATGGCTGTATATGAAGCAGCCACACGGGGGCAGTTTTTAGCCACTACGAAGCTAATATAAGTCGTCTGGCTACTAAACAAATCACTTTACCTTATTTATCCTAATACAGGCCTTATTGTGGTGCTCCGAAATGTAAGATACTTTTGGGTAGTAACACAGTATTGCTTTGTGTTACTCTGGAGGTAACTGTGCAGAGGTAGGAAATATGTTATTAAGTGTGTGGGTAAGTATCCTTGAGCAAAGCCCATAGGTCCCACCCCAATTCCTGTCCCTGCCCCTTCACCTCTGTTTTTCATTCCTGTAGTTAGAGTAGGTGAGTATTTTTTTTTCTGATCAAGGAGTAACGATCATTTAACTATCCAAATGGCCCCAAATACCCCAACTGAAGGGTGAGATGAACACTACTGCTCGCTGCCCCGAAAGGAAAGGGGCACCTTACTCCTGCTAAATGAAGGGTATAAGCAGTGGGTCTGACCTTTGGAAGGAAAGCCTGTGTTACTGTAAAGGAAGGAGGAACTAAAACAAATAAAGCATATATATATTTTTTTTAAAGCATCAGTCTAATTTAGTTTACATATTCCAGCATATATGGAGCATTTAATGTGCTTAATTGCAACCATAACCATAATATCTTTAAAGTATGACCTTCTCAGTTTTGTACCAAATCTATCAATAAATTTTAATTAAAAGACTAGATCAACTTATTCATATTCTGATCAAAAAGCAACTGTCAGGTTCAGCAGTCAGCTGACGCATCAGCCCTTCCTCTGCTGTGAGTTTGGGCTTTTCCTCCTGGATCAACAACAGTCAGGTGTAATGGAAGCTGCAGAGTCCAGTGGTTTGTAAGTGGACACCACTGCGCAGGCACACAGATGTAACCCAACCTTTCCAAGCAAGCATTGCTGCTCCGGGCATCGACTCCAGCTACAAGCCTGAGCTCCCACTTCCCTCCAGGCGTTACTCAACCCAATAAACCAGGGTCAGAGAGTTTCCCTAACCCTGGTGAGAGGAAGAGGACAACATCTGTTCAACTGGTAGTTTAATAAATATAAATATCACCTGTAACAGTGAAAAACAGTGACACATGTAAAATTATGAGCTCATTTTAGACAGCTTTGACCTCTTATTGGAAAACCCATGCTTTAAAACACGTTGAGATTAATAAAGTCCTTTTTTTAATTTTATAAAAGGTCTTTTAAGCCATTATTGTTGGCTTTCTTTGTCAGTGTTAACAAATCCTTATTTTATCAACAAGCAATGAGCCATCAGTGTTTGACTTCACCTGTTTTGTTAAATAATCCTAAACTAGCTACATTTCCTTTTATTATTCCCATATAATGCAGTCTTTAAATCCCTGTCCTGACTCAAACAGGTTAAATACCCAGAACTCCCCATCAAAGAAAGCCTCTTGGAAAATATTTGGTTGCTTTCTCTTCAAGCACTTGGTACATATTCATTTGAATCTTGCTGTTTTTGAATTATTATACTCAAAACGTTTTTCCCTCCAGTTTTCAGCAGTAACTTCCCTGCAAGAGCTGCCTACCAGGTCGCTGCTCTCCCTAGAGTAAGTAAAAACAAAACCTCAGCGCACTCGTTCATCAATGCTGTTCATTTTCCATCCACCAGCTATTCATCACTAGCAGAGCCGACATAAATGCTGCACTATTTCTCATATTGTAGGTCCATAAAGTAGTCTACATAGAGTAATGTCAAGTTTAAGTAAGGGTCAGGTGATGTTGTTATGGTTTAAATTTCTGTCACATTTTCTTTGATGTGACAGAAATGTTTGTATGAGATCATTTTTTAATGCATCATTTTTCACATTACCCCCGTTCCCATGTCCTCAATGTCTCATCCTTCTTTCCTCAGGGTGGACTGGTGGAAATCGAGGCAGTCGCCGTTCTCGGACCTCTCTCCGACTCCTGACTAGCTGACCACATCACAAACAAGCTGTAGCTTAAGCATCAAATGTCCTTGTAGTTGTACTGTTGAGGTGTCATTGTACTCCCAGATAAGACGGTGGCTCTCTGACTGCACTGCTGAACAATATTTACAAGCTACTTTAAAACTTTTATCCTCTAGAACAGACTTAATGCTTTGTGGCTTGTAAATAGTTTTACATCTAATCAGTCTTACATTAAGCTAAATTTAACAGTGAAGCAAGACTGTGTCTTAACAACTGGTTTAACATATTTTGGTAACGTTCAAGACTGGAGCCGTTTCTGCTCTATCTTCTAGTTTCTTCCAGATAAACAGCTGCTCCAAACTCACTAATAAACTGCTTATTCACCTTAAAAATTCACACTGGCATTCATCCATAAGAAAGGCCATCTAATAGATTTAAATTTTAAGGCTGCATCTTTTTTTCTTTTTTTTGTTTTACAGTTCACAGCTTATTACAATCATGACACATCAGAAATGTATGAATTAAATCAACTGGACAGCACTTATTACGCCTTCAGTGGAGTAGCTTCATTACAAACATGGTCCTGAAATCAAAGCCTGCTACCTAAAAAGGAGATCATTCATTAGTCAAATAAACTTTGGCTTTGGTTTTCACTGAAATATGGTTTTGTGGTAAAGCAGAACAGATTCTTACAGTATCTTAAAGTCAGACAGTTGTGGTGTTAATACAAATTTCTATACAGATAATAAATAGAATTATCATGTAAATTAAACTCTTAAATTATGTTCTCTGAAAATGAAGATTCGCTAAGTGCTATTGAGCTTCATCTATTTACAATAGAAAATGAAGCCGTACACTATTAAGAAGGAGAAAAAGGCACAGTGGTGACTGAGGACCCTGACTGAAAGTGGTCATCACAGGGTCAGCATCTTGGCAACAAGGTGATGTCTTTCACACATACACACACATTTGGGCAAACTTTCACTCATGCATAAAGACAGGGTACAACTCTTCCACCAAATTCATCTATGAAGTCAAGCTAGTCACGGTTCACTCGCTGGGAGCTGGAAACAGAAAGAGGGGAAAGATGTTGGCGGGGCATAAATATTGTCCTGTGGATGATGTGGTGATAAAATACAGCTGTGCTCACCTGGTGCTTCTTCTGCTTTGGGCTCCGAGTCAGTCGCTGCTGTGGCCTCTATAGAGACAGAATCGTACATGTGAGGAAAACTAATCATTTCGGCTACACACACACACACACACACATCCATGGGGAGAACATGCAAACTCCACACAAAAGGATCCCTGTTTGAACCCTTCTAACTCACCTTCCTTTTTAGGTAAATAAAACCTGAATCATTTGTTTTGTGGATACTGAACTTGATCTAAAGTAAAGAGGGGTTGACTTACAGTGTTGACTCGGTATGCAAACACAGGTGTTTCTGCTGAATCACTCTATTTTGTTTTCTTTTCGCGTGTCACATTGTTGTTGGTACCTCAGTGGCGGTAGCACCAATAGTTTTGTAGTGCACTGAACTCCCTGTTAGCTGCCTGCTCATGAGTTTAACATTATCCATTATCACATGGAGCAGCATATATGTGATGTGAACCCCACACATCGTATCACCATATTTTAAGACACACTATTATGTTGTTTTCATTTGCATCAAAGTTCCCTTCCAAAAGAAGCTTTTTAACAGTAAATCTGTGAAATCTCAACATAATTTATTCAATTTCCTGCTTCATATCTAAGACTTGTGACAAAGTTTACAACAAATGACTCTTAAAACCTACTCCTAACTGACTCAAAGGTGGATGAGCTGCTCTGTGCATTCAGCTTAGTGACACTTGACCCCACTGTCTCCACTGGCTGTGAAATGGATGACATTGTGAAAGCCCTATATGTGTCGGCATGCTCTAGTTTCCTTTTACAGGCTCAGTTTGCACTTTAATGATACCACGGTGACAACAAAGTGACAACACACACACACTGCATGCGAAACAGGGCTGTGGTCAAGCTTGAACTGAGGATGAGTCAAGTTGAATGCCAAAGGGGGTCAAGATCAAATGAGAAAACATGAGGAATTTGTTACATTAGGTGAATATTCTAGAGAAAAACTACTTTGATGTGACTACACCAACTCAGTGATCAAAATCCATGTTCCACAATCTCTGGTTATGTAAAGTTGTCTGTGTTTGCCAGAGCATATTTGTTGAACTGTTACTTGATTAGATACTTGGCCAGTTGGAGCAGCCGTGTTTAGGTGGGTCTCTAATCTGTGGCTGCTACTCTTTTTTCATTATCTTGCAGTCTGAAGGCTGTAAGAAGGAGCAAGGCTGCAGAGGAGCTTTGTGTTCGTTCATAAGTGTTCTTGAAATTCCCAAAGTATTCTCCCAAAATACCAACCACTAAAAACAGAAACTCAATAAAAGTCTGGAAAAGCAAAAACATTTACCATCTTTTAAATCTTTACAAAAGTAATCCCAGTAGTAAGCTATTAAACAAGTCTAACCCGGCTCCTGATTGCCAGCATGATGCATCCCTTCATATATGGATCTTCTTCAGGTATTAAAATAGTGACCAACTACTGTCTGATGCAAAAATGATGCAGTGAGAATTTTACTATATTGTTTACTCTAACCTATATGAAACTTATACTTTTTGTCCCCCTTCTGGGTAGAGCTTAGCTTAGTTCCCATATCTGAATTCCAGAAATCCTCCCCACTTCTCTACTACAGGTACTACACTCACTATATGTACATACACAGCAATATTCCCACTATTCGCATTATTCTAAATAACATGTGGTCACAATGATTATGTTTACGTGAGTTGCCAATAAGATATCATATTTATTTTTTTTACCTGTTCCAGAACATAGCTGTATGCCCTTATGTTCTTCTATGCCATTGCAATATTTACACTTATAAAAATCCTTGATTATACTCAAATCTTTTTAAACATAGAGAATTACTCTAGTTTTGCATCTCACTCTAAAAGTGTACCTTTTTAAAAAAAAAAAAAATCACAGCCTTTCTGCGCTGCAACACAATTTTTTGTAGTATTTCTTACCAAGATTCCCTTTGACAGAAACAATCAGCCCTATTTAAGAAAAAAAGGCCAAAACAAGCAATTGAATTCTTATAAAATAAACCAATACGCAATGTAAAGCAGCAGAGTGCTCAACCAAATGCAGAGTACCTCAACAGGAAGTTACATTGCATTTAAGGTGTACAACATAATGTAAGATCGGCATACTCCTCATAGCTTCGTTTGTTTATTGCTTACTCCACATATGACCTAATTTGGGTTAAAATTTGATTGCAAAACTATACTGAATCATTGTTGTACATGTAAACATACCCAATGGCATCTATTGTTATTACAATACAGAGCCTTAATATGAATTAATTTCATTCTTGTTGCTAATGTGCACCATGCTTTTGGTTTACTTCTGATCCAATAAAACTCTGTATAATCTCCCTTTATGCTCAGAGTCATAACATAACCTTGCCAACTATTGCATATCTCCTTACCAGCCTGTATTATTACACTGGAAGACACTATGCAAATGATAAAGGGGAAAGTTAAGAGCTGATCTTATGGACCTTTTGGCTGAGTGTAATTTGCAACATGAAGCACAAACCCGACAAATATGCTGCACAGCACAGTGTTTGCAGCTTACCGTGAAGCACCTCTATGTACAGATCATTAGGAGGCTTCACGATCACTTCACAAACATGGAGTGCTGTCTAGAAATTTACAGCAGACATTATGTGTGTACTCACTAATGCTGTAAATGATGCTGTAGAGGTTCTTCAAAGGCACACTGTATATTTAGTTTTAAATGTTTACACTTACATGCATCCTGACTATATTTGACAAACAAAATATAATATCTAATATCTTTTTCCTTTATAAAGCATTGCTACTTCAGTGGTGAGTTGATTCTGACCCAGCGGCTTAAAAAATAATAAGGAGCAGCTACTAGGCCTGAAATGTTACTAAAATAATGTCATTTTGTTGAGGCTGCAGCTTCATCAGGAGATAGATCTTTATCAACCATCTATTCATGCACAACTGTCTCATCCCAACCTCAGTGAAAAGACTTTTCTATGAGTTCAAACAAGCGTTGCATTAAATAAAATTGCAGTCATTGTTTTTTGATCCAGTAAACTAAACACAATCTAAACATAAAACATGGAAGCAGATGCTTTCAAACAAACAAAATAATTTGAGGTGTGACTTAGAAACACATTCCTGTGGCCACCCCGGTGTGTTCATTAAAAGCCAGGGTCATGTCTGTGTGTTTTGGATACCGACTGGTTACTGCCATTGCATAGGGACTGGGGAGGGGTCTGGGGAAAGGCAAAAGGGTCATTATGCACCTGGGCAAAATGTGGCATTACACTGCTCAGGTTACTGCTGGCTAGTGGAAAAAAATGCACATTCTTTGTCTTTTCATCACTGGTACACTGTGTGCATCGTGGTGATCTTTTTCACCAATTCCAAGAGCAACTCTCCAAACTTGACGGTTCTAGGAGAACAAAGAAGAACTTTCACATCTTTATCTGCTTTATAACTGTGAAGCCAGTCTGATCTTTGTCAAAAGGCTGTCACTAGTCACTCTGTTGAGGGATATTTGCATGCAGCATAATTTGCTTTGAAAATAAAGGATGCAAGTAAAGCAACTTCTTTAGGGCAAGAGTTCAGCTGAAAACTCATTTGTTTTAGAGACAGAGTAAGGCGATTTATATTAAAAGAGTCAGAACAATTAAAACCAAATCCACAGTTGGGGTGTTTTTCTGCAGCCCAATCAACCAAAATATATGTTGCTTGTTAATTTGAGATCTACTTTTGTTTTGTGAATAAGGCTCTAATAATTCCCCAAATATCTCAGTGTTTCTGCTTTTTCTGACTTTAACACACCTTGCTCTGGAGCTGCAGCTTCTGAGGAACTGGCTGCTGTTTCAGCAGGGCTGTCTGCTGCTGGTGCATCTGCTGGTGCTTCTGCCTCTGCCGGGGGGCTGGCTGCTGAAGGAGGAGACCCCTCCTCTGCTGGTGGGCTTGCAAAGGTGTTATCTGCAGATGCGGCAGCTACAGCCGGCTCTCCGTCCAGCTTAGCATCACTGCCTTCAGCAGGTGTCTGGTCTGGAATAGTTTCACTGTCCTCAGCTATGTTTCCATTCTCACTGGCCACCCCTGTTAGAAATGTACATGAGCACATTACTAACACATTACAGCAGTTTACAGGCAATACATAAAACAAAAATTTTAAAAAATGTGGCACAACCAGAATCAAGAGAGAAGATTTAGTTTAATTTCTCAAGCTGTGGTGTACTGGATTGTTTATACCACATAAAGTTATGCAAAAGTCTCCCATTTAAACCCATGGATATTTCACAAGTCAGACTCAAAGTCAGTGGCTGAACTTTGAGTCATGGTGGTTACTTGGTGACTACATGCCCACACAAACATGAAAACAGATCAACAAGCATTTCAGCTTTGTTCTTTCCTTCCGGGTGCTTAATGTTCCTGTTTCCTGAAGGAAGACTACAGATATGATTTAATCTAAAACCAGAGGAACGAATTAAATTATGAGCAGTCCTCATTACCTTAAAACACAGACTGGACCTTTTTATTTATTACATTTTGATGATGAAAAAATATAAACTGCATGAATTTATGGTGCATTGACATGTTTATATTTAAAAATAATTACCAATATATTGCTTACGGCTACATTTGAGGCTAATGTGAAGATGGGAGTCTGCAGAGTATATAAAACTAAACCCTGTGACCACTAGACCATTTTCAAGAGTGACAAGGATGTGTGAAAATCCCAGTAAAGCTAAAACATATTTTATCAATTTCTCCTCCAGTTGTCTGAAAAAAATATGAGCTGCTGATGTATTTTTGGATAGAAAGCACAAAAATAGGCTTAAAAGAGACCTCCATTTACACATTAATAGAACCATAAAGAGTTAATCTTTCTAAGAATTTTTGTTAAGAAACATTAACAGCCTAAGCAACACAGTTCACAGCTCTACGAGCAGGTTGCTGTGTTTCACTTCCCTCTACATTCTTTTTGAGAGAAGAATTTGCATTGCAGTTATTTGCATGGAAGTCTTAACTATGAAATAAAAATAGTTTTGGAGCTACTTTCAGTTATTCTGAAAGCAGAGGCGATGTCATTAAGGCTGTAAAGACCCAAATCTAACAAATTTCTATCTGACCTCTAAGACAATGATAACAAGA
Organism: Melanotaenia boesemani; assembly: GCF_017639745.1. Lineage (NCBI taxonomy): Eukaryota > Metazoa > Chordata > Actinopteri > Atheriniformes > Melanotaeniidae > Melanotaenia > Melanotaenia boesemani. The sequence continues at coordinate 17,957,284 of NC_055698.1, read as the reverse complement.
AGACAGGAATGCTGTTCAGTGTCATTCAGCTGATAAACTGAGTGTCTGAAGCTCCGTCACCATCAGCCAACAAGAAACCTTTAGGAGGATATCGCTTTTTCTGCCAGGGATCGGAGACAAAAGCTTTTCTTTTTAATTTTTTTATGGTTACTTGTTTCATTCTATCTTTTTGACAATACTAAGCTGGCATGTTGGTGTGCACTTTAATAAAACTGGCTCCGAGGTGGTCCAACTTAGTGAATCTTTCACTTTCTTACTATGCGAGCAGTGTTGAGCTGGTTATGCTCCAAAGTTACACTTAATTAATTCAAACAGAAACTTTTCCCTCACATTTATATTTTAACAAGATCAATTGAATGAGGTTTTTTTTTTTTATCATGAAACATGTGCTGGTTTGCACTACAATTAGGCCATCTCTGACCCCACTACAACAAATACGTGTCCAAAGCAGCTTCTCCATTTCCTATTGAAATTGTAGACTGTCACTAAATCTGCTTTCATGTCCCTCTCAGGGAGGACAGAGCCAGAAACCACTGTTAAATAATGACAATAAACTTTCTAATCCTGTCACCACGGATATGTGAGTCATTAAAAGTGAAGAGAATCGTGCACCTTGGGGAATACACTGGCAGAAATTTGCATTCAGACTTGTGATGTCCTTATCCTATTTTCAACTGAATTAGATATATGATGCAACTCTATATGGAAACAGCAGACTTCTAACATGACACCACTGCCATTGTGGAGGCTATTTTAAGCATTGGTTAAATTAACTCTAAGAAATCCTTATATTACTACGTTTGATTAATAGGAGAAAATAATTTTAGAGAGAAAAAATGTTTGTTTGCTTTTTAAGCTATTAATGGAACCACAGGATTTATTCCTGGGTGAGAAATTATTCCAGTAACGTCATGACAGCATATCACCTGAAAGTAATTGATTATGGAGGCTAGTTTGGCCAGGTAATTTATACTTGTATTAAGTGCCTTCTGCAGCTCCCCCACTTTCAGAACATTTTATCACGTGAGCATTTTGAGAACACTGTTTTTTGTTTGTTTTGCAAGCGTGGTGTTTTGTATTGCCTCACCGGTGGTGCTGGCTCCGTTGCTCTCATCAGGTTTTGCACTGGGTCGAGTCGTATCTACCGCTGAAGTCTGAGAGCTGGTGGAGCATCCCATCCTTCCTGGCCTGAGTTCATAGAGGAATGAATGAGTTCACAGGGAAGAAGTGCGGAGGGCTGTCGTGCTGATGACGACGCACGCTGGAAGAGACACAAAAGTTACTCGTCAAATTCCTCCGGTCACAGGCGGAGTTGCGTCTACTTCCTTAAAGAAATAGGTTGATCCTACAGGCGCTGTAGAGTTTCTAAATGGCTGGGCGGGCATGTACGTGACACCTTTTTGTGTGTATGTGTGTACTGTTACTTACTTGGGCTGTTTCCATGAGGATGAGCGGGGATAGAAATTCATTATTCAGTCAGGGTGCCACCTGTGGAGGCGGCGAAAGTGAACAGTTTAATCGAAATGCACTCGAGCAAAGGTGTTTTTTTTCAGTGAACTGAACCAGCCCCTGTAAAAACTATAGGCTAGCTTTGAACTTTTTTTTTTTTCTTTTTAAAGCTACTTTTAGAGCCTGTGGAAAAATATCATGATGTCTTTTCCTTTCATACAAAATATTTAAAATGGACAGTTCTTCAGGCTTTCTGACATTTAACATAACTGTCAAAAACCAACCCCTTGCTATTTAACACCAAAAAGAAAAAAGTATACAAAGGCCCCTAACTTGAAGGGTGGAATTGTGTTTTCCTGACACATAACTCAGCTTAGCCAAGTAACCTATTTTAAATTGTATTCTTAGGTACTTTGTGAAAAGCGGTTAGTGATAAAGACACCAATTGTTCTCATTCCTCATCATGTGCATATTTTATTGACATAAAATAGTGTTTTTGCACTAACACTGATTTCCAAAGGACTATTTGTGCATCTCTGCAGAGTCCTCATCCACTTTTAAAAGCAAGCTAAAGACTCAGTTGTTTAAGGAGCATTTCCCCACTTAGCTTAACTCTTCTACTCAACAGAATAAATTAGAAAGATTTGTCCATATTATCCACAACAGAAACATTTTATCTTTTAATACACTCTCATCACAATAGGAGACAACAGCAACAGATTCTTGGAATATCAACAACTCAAATCCATAATACACACAAAATTCCCCCTTCACCAAACAGACCTGGAACTTCCTCCAATGGTAGCAGATTTTATGGACCTCTGTACCCCAAAATTACTTTAAAAAAAATGGGAGATAAATTTATCCATCAATCCTAGTCAACCATTTTGGCTACAAATACGTTTTAATGCTTTTAATATGACAAACAGCCCAAATTTACAACTCATGCAATACAAAGTCCTCCATAGAACGCATTACACGGGACAAAGGATGTTCAAGATGGGTCTTAATCACTCAGATAACTGCACATAGTGCACAGGTAACACAGCAGATGATTACTTACACGCTTTATGGCTTTGTGCACCAGTCCAGAAGTTCTGGAATAAGGTTTGTGAGGATTTATCAACATGGGTTAGATGTAACATTCCTGCATGTCCTTAACTTTTACTGGGTGACCTAAGTGACATCAATATAGACACTAACAAAGTACACATGGTCCTCACGGCCTTATGTATCGCAAAGAAAACTATTCTAGTGAACTGGAAGTCTAAAGACAATCTAAATATTAACCAGTACAGAAATCTCCTGTTGGATCACATCTGCATCGGCATCCATTAAACATCAATCAGTTAACTCTCAGTCTCCGTGGAGCCTGCTGATTAGTCACATCACATAGTGGGAAGGGGTGCTGAGGTCTAGTCATTCCATGGGGGTTGGGGGCGGGGCTGGCTGGGGGGTCTTGGGGGTCCATCGGCCTTGGCTGTTTCTCTGGGTCGGTGGTCGAGAGGGTCATTAGGTGGGAGACTGTGTGTCTGACCGGATCCAGGGCCTTGGTGGCCTGGGAGGTGGTGCTCCCTGGGGGCGGGCCGGGAGGCAACTGGGGATCCGGGGCTGTTGGGGGACTGGCCTGGGGCTGGGTGGCCGGGTTGCTGTGGTGGGGGCTGGGTGGGGGGAATGGGTAAGGGAAGGGGTAAAGAGGGTTTTTTTGGGGGAGAGTAAAGTGGATATGGGGGGGGGGGGGGGGGGGGGGGGCCTGCAGACATGTTTTTGTCCCTGGGGCCTTGGTGTTGGGTTGGCGTGGCCCACGGTGGTTTTGCCTGGGGCGAACGGACCCCGTCGGGTTCCTGGGCGGGGCTCTGCTGGGGGAAATGGGTGGCCCTTGAACCTGTGAGGTGCCTGCCCTCCATACGGCCCGCACCCGGCGCCCGCTGGGCCTGCTCACCATCACCCTGGGCTACCCGGTG